>NC_044395.1:11696035-12035242 GCF_006542625.1 Nomascus leucogenys
TTTCCAAATCTGGAAGGAACAGAGGGCTTTCAGAGAAAAGCCACAAAAAGAAGACAGTGGAATCCAGATGTAGATAGGAAGAGCCAGTGGGGTTAGCTGCCCTAGATGCTGCCTGGCCAAAGCTGGAGTGCCGTGGCCCCAGCTCTAGGGTGTGATGCTGCAGCCCTAGCCCTGCCCTGGCCAGATACATGGCTTTCCCTCTGCAGCCTGCTTTGTGAAAAAAGCATATGTACCACTTAGTGGACCTGGGGTGGGGGTAGGGGGACAGGCAGTGAATAAAAGTGGAAAGAGGAAGTGATGGTGGCAGATGTTCAACCCCAATCATGTTTTTCAGCTCAGATTCTTAGGACGGGATTTCTCTAGTCCCAATTCCTTTGTTGACCATGGCAGGCTGGCATCCCTCTGTCAGTTTAAGAACAAGCTTTCAGCTTCTGGAAGTATCATTCATGCTAAGTAGCCTGTCTGTCTGTCTGTCTTTCCTTCCTGGGCTTGATAAGAGAGACTGCACTCTCTCCATTTGCTTCTCAGAAACTCAACAATCCTCCCTCATCCACACAAGCTTCCTCCTGGACAGGGAAGGAGGCATGTTCCCAGCTAGGGAAGAGCTTCCCCTTTCCTTGAGATCTTCAACTTGAAGCCATAGCAGGTGAGATTGGAAGTCCTTTGAGGTCATTAACTTCAACTGTACTACAAGCCCAGAGTGAGGAGGTGACGTATTCAGAGCTGGGACTATAATCCAGGGTCATTGCTTTGCTAGTAGGGTAAGAGGTAGCATGGAACGGAGGCTGCAGCACAATATCTGCAGCCAAACTGGCCTAGCTTCACTAAAAAGACATCTGTCTTTAGGCCGGGCGCGGTGGCTCACGCCTGTAATCCCAGCACTTTGGGAGGCCAAGGCGGGCGGATCACGAGGTCGGGAGATTAAGACCATCCTGGTTAACACGGTGAAACCCCGTCTCTACTAAAAGTACAAAAAATTAGCCAGGCATGGTGGTGGGCGCCTGTAGTCCCAGCTACTCAGGAGGCTGAGGCAGGAGAATGGTGTGAACCCGGGAGGTGGAGCTTGCAGTGAGCCGAGATCGTGCCACTGCGTTCCAGCCTGGGTAACAGAGTGAAACTCTGTCTCAAAATAAATAAATAAATAAAAGACATCTGTCTTTCTAACTGGATGGTGTCGAGTTTTCAAAACTTTAAACAAGTTGAACTTCTCTGTATGTGTGTTTCCTCGGCTTCCCAAAACAAAGGATGATAACAATGATACCTCTTCATAGGGTGATCTATAAGATTATTGATAGTAATCGCTATCACTCATCAAATACCTAGTATGTGCGAAGCACTGTGCTAAACATTATATGTGCCCATTACCCCAAGGTAGCTAGTGCCATGCCTGGCGTGTTAACTGTAATGATTGATTACCACACTCAGAACACAATGATGCACATTAGTCAAGGATATCTCTCCTTCAGTGGCAGATTTTTTTTTTTTTAGTTTTATTTTGTTTCTAATTGACACATAATAATTGTACATATTTATGGAGTGCAATGAGATGTTTCGATGCATGTATATGATATGTAATGATCAAATCAGGGTGATAAGCATTTTCATCACCCCAAACATGTATCGTTTCCTTGTGGTGAGAACATTCAAAATCCTCTCTTCTATTTTGAAATATACAATACACTATTGTCAACCGTAGTCACCCTGCCATGCAACAGAACCTGAACTATTTCGTCCTATTGGCAGCAGACTTCTGAGATGGTGGGACTCTTATGGCCCCCAGTTTCTGAAAGTCAGGAAGACCTAAAAGCAAGAGAGCAGCTGATGCTCAGGCTGCACCACGTCTTGCTGACCTGTTCTCCCACACCGGGGAAGGGTCACGGGCCTTCTAGTCCAAACACGGCCTGCTCTCATCTTGTTTAAACAAGGCCCAGGAGGCAGGCAGGCTGTCTGTGGTTAGGGAGGAAGCTACAAGGCTGTTTGGGATTCCACGCAGCAGACTCTGGGCTATTGAAGCTGTCAGGCTGATACACAAGCTCTGTCAGGCTTGCAGCTCTTGGCATTCTGACTGCTTCCCCCATGACCATTTATAGTCAATCCCGCTGAAGAGGTTGTGGCCCTGGGGCTTGGTGAAATAGATAAAGCTGGAGAAGAGGCACCTGGATGTAGGGATGCCCACAGTAACTACTAGAAACCTCCCTACATCCAAACACTACTAGTGTCCCAGAACTTGGGCTCGACTTCTCCCCCTTCAGGCCTGTGAGGTAAGAAGCCTCACGATGCGGAAAGGAGGTTGGAAGGTGGAATGAATGGAAGGATTGTGGCTGCAAATCATGAATTTTTAGTGGCATTTTGATGTAGGATGAGTCCATATGGCTTTGTAGTAGAGAATTCAGATCTTATGCCCGTTGAATTTTAAAATTTTCTCTTGAAATTTAAGACCGTTTTAAGCATACTGGAAGTAGAAAACCTTGATAGAACTTGGGAAAATGAAAGATGGCTTGACAGTGTTGACAGTCCAATCTGGTTGCTGACTGTGGCAAGTCTGGCCTCTCTACATCACCTTGCTTCCCATGGTATCTTCCTGGGGAGAGGGCACTAGGTCTCACTTGTCCTGGGTAGACCCTGTGCTCTCTTAGTCCCTAGGCTGATGAAAGATTAAGGGAGGGTTTGGGAAAGGCCCCTACAGTCTTTGGGCTGGGTACAAAGAACACTGCTTTTGAAGCTAGCTCGGTGAATTTCTTGCAAGTCAGGAAACTGAAAATAATGATGCTAAACAGAGGAAAGCTTTTAGTGGCGAGCTGCTAAGGCCTAGGGAATCGGTACTTTAAGATGGTCACCATGGACACTATGGGCCTTTGTGCACCTGCCAGAATGCAGAAAAATAATAATGTCCTTGTTAACTATGAGAGGAACATCTGGGCATGGAGGGAAGGGATGGTCAGGAACAGGGCTAGAGTATTAATATTATGCGGTAGGTACCAGATACTGGATCATGGACTTCATATACACTATTTTGTTGTTTTAATGTCATAACGATTAGTTTCATCCTTATGAATGAAACTAAAGTTGTAATAGGTCAAGTAAATTGCCCAAGATTTTAGGCTTACCGTATGGTGGAGCTGGGATTCAAACTTCTCCCTAATTTCAGGCTGTTCGTAGCAGCCTGTTTATACCAAGGTTAGCTACTTGTTTGGAACACTGCCTCCTGGGGGATGCCTTGTCGTCAGAGGGCAGCTGAGAGATCAGAAGATGCTATGGTGGATATAAGGATCCTTCCATCAGGCTGGTAAAAACTGGAAAAGTTGTCTCTGGTCTGAAGAGGTGTCTATTTTTATCACAAGCATAGCCTGTCCCATGCACAATGTAGAATGATACTGTCAAAATCGCATTTTTACAGTCCTTTTTCTACTTTGTAGAGATCATGACCCTTCTGTTATGACATCCTTTCTTTCTTGGACATATTAGAATATACTTGATTATGTTATAACATTCTTTGGTTAGTTTCAATTCCAATGATTTTAAGGTCACTTTTACTAACTTTAGGAGTGTATTATCATGTTTTAAAAACCTGTTAGTGCAAACTACAAACTCATTTATTCATCTAAATGTTTTGAGCACTTACTTTATTGAGGCTGACACTAGATTCAGACTGGGAACAGGAAAATGGATAAGCTCATCTCTTCCTATATGAGACAGATGTATAAACAAATACAATGCTGTGTGCTAAAGTGTCACAGTGTTTAAAGTGCTATACAGATAGCTACTCTCACTTGATTGGTTTTTCATTCATTTAAAAAAAAAAAAATCAAACCAGGCACAGTGGCTCACATCTTTAATCCCAGCACTTTGGGAGGCCAACATGGGTCAATCAGCTGAGGTCAGGAATTCGAGAACAGCCTGGCCAACATGATGAAACCCTGTCTCTACTAAAAATACAAAAACTAGCTAGGTGTGGTGGCACGTGCCTGTAATCCCAGCTACTGGGGAGGCTAGGGTGGAAGAATTGTTTGAACCCGGGAGGCAGAAGTTGCAGTGAGCTGAGAGTGGGCCACTGCACTCCAGCCTTGGTGACAGAGCAAGACTTCCTCTCAAAAAATAAAATAAAAATAAAAATAACTAAATCAATGAGTTCCTACTAATTGTGAGGCCCTATATTAGGTACCAGGAAATCCAAGGGGAGTCTATTAAGGCAAACAGACAAAGAAATAGATAAATTATATGATACAAAGGGGAGTAAATATAACAGATAAGGACAATTTTTGGTAGGCACTACTATTGATTTTCATAGAAGCAAATTATTTAGTACTTCCCCTGGAACAGAGCAAACACTGATAAATAAATGGTAGGCCATGTTGTTGTTCATATCACTATCATCACTATTGGAAAATAAACAGTTGGTCAATTAATTTGGATTTTTTTAATAAAACAAAATGTGGGCACTATTGTCATTGTTCCATTTTACAGAGGGAACCTGTAGATGATGTGATTAAGTGGCTCCACTGTACAATGATTTGCAGTAAAGATTGAACTTTAAGCAGAGACACTCTAGCTCCCAACATCTCCCTCTAGCTGTGGGCCTCAGAACCCATAAGCTGGTCATTAGTCTGGTCCTCTCAGCCTCCATGCAAATTAATTCTGACTCTACCTCTAACCCCTATGATCCAGTCCTCGCAAGATCTGACATTACCTTAGGACCTTCTCCCTCTCCTACTCCCTACACTTAGTAAGTTGCCAGGCCCTAGTGGCCAGTGGTTCTCCCCTTTTGCTGAAGGCTCTTGGCAAAATGCAGATTCTGATTCAGTAGGGATCTGGGTGGGGCTCTAGGTTCTACTTTTCTAACAAGCTCCCAGGTGCTGCTGCTGCCGCTGGTCCCCAGGCCACGCTTTGAATAGCAAGCCATAGATTATAGCTCCATAGCGCCTCTTTCAACTCTCTTCCTTTCTCTTGCTCCTGCTATCTCCAGCTCAGGCCATGCTTACTTCTCCTCTGGAGTCTAGACCAGGCTTCAGCCTCCTGAGTGGTCTCCCTACCTGTAGCCTGTCTTTCTGCTCCATGCTACATATGTCTGCTAAACTAATCTTTCTAAAGTATAACTTCCCCGTGTTAATTCCTTGCTGAAACATCTTCAGTCACTCCTCACTGACTAGCAAACAGGACACAAATTTCTCCAACTGAAGTGAAGACCCTCTAAGATCTAGCTGTGGCATTTTCACTGGGAACTCTCAGGATTCCCACTGATTTATCCTGTTCTTTGTCTCCCTTGCCTCTTTGCTTAGGGAATTTGTAGATACCCTTCTTTCCCCTGACTCTTCTTCCTGCTTCCAACTGTAGCCCTAATCTCTCCTTCCTTCAGCCCCCAAACCCTCTCCCTTCTTCAAGGTATAGGTACCCACTTTCCTAGCTGGGAATGATCTCTCCTGCCTTGAATCTGCCATGGCTCTTTGCCTAAATATGGTTATTTATGTCGATTTTTTGTTTTTTGGTTTTCTTCTCTCTCTCTCTCTTTTTTTTTTTGAGACAGGGTCTCACTCTGTCACCCAGGCTGGAGTGCAGTGGTGCCATCTTGACTCACAGGCAGCTTTTGAGCCTCCCGGGCTCAAGTGATCCTCCTGCCTCAGCCCCCCAAGTAGCTGGGACTATAGGCACTTGCCACCATGCCTGGCTACCTTTTTTGGTATTTTTTCTTTTAGAGACAAGGTTTTGTCATGTTGCCCAGGCTGTTCTCAAACTCCTGAGCTCAAGCAATCCGCCCACCTTGGCCTCCCAAAGTGCTGGGATTATAGGCATGAGCCACCACACCTGGCCATTTATGTACACTTTTATCTTCCCTTGTGGACTATAAGCTCCTTCATCTCTCTCAGCAAACCCCATAGCACCTCTGACGGTGTCTTGCTCCCAGCAAGCCCTCAATTAATTCATCCCAGGTGCCCGAAAGATTTATTTCCCAGTTCCTCTTAATGGGTCTCCGTTCTATTTGCATTATACATGCATTATACATTATACATGTTCCTGTTTTGGATGTGTTTTAACATTACAAACCACCTCAAATCCTTTTTGGAAACTAGTGTGCTATAAATCATAAATAATCAGCTGAAGAGTAGACTCTCAGGAAATGTTTGTTAAATGAATAAATGGATGCTTTCTTCAAAGCTGAGTCGCTGTCTGTTCTTCCCACTTTCTCCTGCCTCGGGCCCTTCTGCTCATCTATCCCTCTGAGAGATCTTCCTGTAGCTCTTTAGACTCCTGCTCAACTCTAAAATGAGCTCTGTGTCCTCCAGGAACTTCCCCTTAGACTGAGCTGTTCTGTGGCACTCAGTGGCATTTGGTTTAACGTCGTCCAGTAAACTGTGAGCTCCTTCATGTTGGGGCCATGTTCTCTGCATCTCTGCATCTTTGCTGTTGCCAGCACAGGGGTTCTCAATCCTAGCTGCACATAAAGATTCTCTGTGCAGGTATTCAGGAGCTCAAAGCCTCACATTGTACATGAGGCCTACTGAATCCAGTGGTTCTCCAATTTGAGAGCCAGTGCATCGTTAGCACCTGCAGGGCTTGTGAAGACACAGATTGCTGGAATCCAACCCCAGGGAGTTTAGGTCCAAGAGTCTGCATGTGTAATACATGACCAGATGATGGTGATGCCGGTCCAAAAACTACTCTTGGGAGACTGCTGTTCTGAGGGGTGACGCCCAGCCATTCTGTATTTATTTTTGTTTATTTGTTTGTTTTTTTATTTATGTTTTTTGAGACAGAATCTTGCTCCGTTGCCAGGCTGGAATGCTGTGGCACAATCTTGGCTCACTGCAACCTTTCTCTCCCGGGCTCAAGAAATCCTCCCATCTCAGCGTCCCAAGTAGCTGGGACTGCAGGAACATTGCCACCACGCTTGGCTAATTCTTTGTATTTTTTTCTTTTTTTAGAGATGGGGTTTCACCATGTTGCCTAGGCTGGTCTCGAACTCCTGGGCTCAAGCAATCCACACACCTTGGCCTCCTAAAGTGCTGGGATTACAGGCATGAGCCACCACACCCAAACCCATTCTGCATTTAAAGAAAAAAAACATCAGTGCTTCTCACATGCAGGCTGAGCATGACTGGTTTAGTGCATGGTAAGGGCTTGATAAATATTTAACAGGTTAAATTATTTGCTCCATCTATCTTAGTTCTACCCTCTCAAATAGATTATAAGTAACTTGTGATTAGAAACCAAGTCTTAAAGCACTGCTCTTACAAATCTCACTGGGCAGAACCCAGGGCTAGGCCCAGGGCTGGGCATCTAGTAGGCACCCGGTACATACCTAGTACACACCTTTGGACAAGTAATTGCCTTTCCTGTCCCTTTCCAGTGCTGCTGTCAAAGGAAGGCCAAGGAAATCTAATGCTGCCTGTTTCAATCAATAAATAGGAAGGCAAGTTTCTCGTTACCTTTTTTTTTTTTCCAAAACAGGGTCTCACTCTGTCACCTAGGCTGGAGTGCAGTGGTGTGATCTTGGCTCACTGCAACCTCCAACTCCCGGGTTCAAGCAATTCTCCTGCCTCAGCCTCCTGAGTAGCTGGGATTACAGGCATGCACCCACACGCCCGGCTAATTTTTGTATTTTTAGTAGAGATGGGGTTTCACCAGGTTAGCCAGGCTGGTCTTGAACTCCTGACCTCAGGTGATCCACCCGCCTCGGCCTCCCGAAGTGCTGGGATTACAGGCATGAGTCACGCACCCCTTCCCCTTGTCAACTTCTTTGAAGAATTCATGCCTGAGATGTTTATAGAGGAAGAGGCTCCAAAAGGAAGAGAATGGAAATCGGACCAAGCTATTATACATCTTAGAAAATAAGTCAGTCAGAGACTTGTCTCCAACTTGAGCCAATCCAAATAATTCTGCATAATTCAGCTCCTTTCCCAAGTTTCTCGTTGCATATCTGCTGCACTCTCTGATTTTCCCTTGAAATTAACTGCATCCATGTGAGCCGGCATTTAGGAAATCATTAAAAAGTGCAGTGAATGGCCATCAGAGAAATGCAAATCAAAACCACAGTGAGATACCATCTCACACCAGTTAGAATGGCCATCATTAAAAAATCAGGAAACAACAGGTGCTGGAGAGGATGTGGAGAAATAGGAACACTTTTACACTGTTGGTGGGACTGTAAACTAGTTCAACCATTGTGGAAGTCAGTGTGGCGATTCCTCAGGGATCTAGAACTAGAAATACCATTTGACCCAGCCATCCCATTACTGGGTATATACCCAAAGGACTATAAATCATGCTGCTATAAAGACACATGCACACGTATGTTTATTGCGGCACTATTCACAATAGCAAAGAGTTGGAACCAACCCAAATGTCCAACAACGATAGACTGGATTAAGAAAATGTGGCACATATACACCATGGAATACTATGCAGCCATAAAAAATGATGAGTTCGTGTCCTTTGTAGGGACATGGATGAAACTGGAAAACATCATTCTCAGTAAACTATCGCAAGGACAAAAAACCAAACACCGCATGTTCTCTCTCATAGGTGGGAATTGAACAATGAGAACTCATGGACACAGGAAGGGGAACATCACACTCCGGGGACTGTTGTGGGGTGGGGGGAGGGGGGAGGGACAGCATTAGGAGATACACCTAATGCTAAATGACGAGTTAATGGGTGCAGGAAATCAACATGGCACATGGATACATATGTAACAAACCTGCACATTGTGCACATGTACCCTAAAACCCTAAAGTATAATAAAAAAAAAAAAAAAAAAAAAAAACAACAAAAAAAAGTGCAGTGAAGACATGCAGCAAAACATGCTTCTAAGCACTGTCCTTCTGAAAATGTCCGTATCTATTTATCTTCTCAGGAAAAACTTCAGGGTATAATTGGATTATTGAAATAAATTCTTTTTCTTTTTTCTTTTTTTTTTTTTTTTGAGACAGAGTCTCGCTCTGTTGCCCAGGCTGGAATGCAGTGGTGCAATCTTGGCTCACTGCAACGTTTGCCTCCCAGGTTCAAGCGATTCTCCTGCTTCAGCCTCCCAAGTAGCTGAGACTACAGGCATGTGACACCATGACAGGCTAATTTTTGTATTTTTTAGTAGAGACGGTTTCACCATGTTGGTCAGGCTGGTCTCAAACTCCTGACCTCCAGTGATCCTCCCGCCTCAGCCTCCCAAACTGCTGGGATTACAGGCGTGGGCCACCGCACCCAGCCGGGATTATTGAAACAAATTCTTACCAGCAGGGTCTGTTTTGTGGTTCTCCGAGCATTTAACAGCTTGTTACAAAAGTAAAATTATCATCATCATCAGGCAGCAGGTCTTAAAAACAAACCAATGTGGTAGATGTAAACAAAAAAAATTGATACATTTCTCATTGTTCTTCCTTTTGGCTAGAAATTGAAAATAATTTTTTAAAGCAACAACTATTTATTGACTGAGAGGATTGGCAGAGAATTACGGAAAACACCTACACATCCCTGCAGACTCAAGGCGCCACAGCCATCCTCCAAAAACCACCCTTCCTGTGTGCCCCCTGGGCCTCCTGCCACCTCACTGCCTTGTACGTGTCAGTTGCCCCTCCCTTATTCTGTTAAGTGTGAGATAATTATGCCAAGATGGAAACAGTAAGGCTAACATAAATTAAAACTGACACAGCACACCAATTTTATGCATTCCTTGACTCCAACCAGCAAGTGACAGGTTCTCATGTTCTCATTCAGACGCTGCCCACACTCAGACGCTGCCTGGAGGGTACCCTGGGCTGCCTGCCCACAGGAGACCTGAGAAGACACACTGTAGCCTCCTCACCCACCACACCTGTTTCTTCCTCCTCCTTCCTGTCACATGCAGCCTTGCCCCATCGCCGGGCCAAGCGCAGTTCCGTCTTAGTAGCCTGCAGGCTCCCGCATGGGCTAATTCCATAATCTACTATGAGCACATTCTGGAAGGCTGATATTTACCTTCTCACTGAAAGTAACTGTTAAACCATTTCCAGGAGAGACTGGGTTTTTGCTGGGCTTTCCAAACACCGTTTTGAGTATTTTTTAGATAACATACACACATCCAATTTTAAGCACAATGATATCTTTAATGCTTTGACAGATCTTTGGCTTTTCTCACATTTTCTAAATGTCTTAGAACTAGGCCTGCATAGCAACGACTTCGTGAACTGCTTAAGGGAGGTCTGACTTATATTTGACTCCCAAGTGCCTAGCACAATCCCTGGCACATAGAAAGGGGTTCAATGCATTAGACATAGAATAGCAATGATCATAGCTAATATTCACTGAACATTCTCTCTATGCCACACATTGAAACCCTCGATGCAATTATATTATTCAATCTTAGTAATCACTACCTTGTGTGCTGTGTATCACTAGCACCACCCTTTGTAAATGAAAACAACCTGGGGCTCACAGGGATGAAGAAACTTGCCCAAGTTCAACAGCCAGGAAGTGACAAATCAGATTTCAAACCCAGGTCTGTCTAGTTCCAAAGCCCCTGTGTTTAACTCAGCACAGCATAAGGACAACAGTTGAACTAACCCTGATTTTAGAGACTGTAAATAATCGGATCGTCTCCTGGCTTTGTTGTCTACTGCCAAACTAAAATAATACACCCAACAGCATGACACATGTGGGAAAACAACGAAGAGTGCCCTTTTAAAGGGGGAGACAGTGAGGCCCAGAGAGGAGGGCAGGTCCACCCAGGGCTGCAAAGGCATCAGGCCAGAGCAGCACAGTCCCTGGAGTCCCCAAGACTGATTTCTAGCATTGGAGGAGACTGACACTCAAACCTTCTGCCAATCCTGAATTCACCACCACTGTTCTAGCCATTGAACAGCCTTCTCCAGGAGAGAAGCATTTTATTAAGATTGCAGCATTCTATTATCTAGACGCATTGAGAGTTAGCTGCGTAACTCATTAAAAAGGATTGCTTCCGCTGATTGATGGGATGGCAGACTATAATTGGAAGGGCACTTAGAGGCTGAGAGGCAGTACGTGACTTGCCTAAGATCCCAGTGTAGACCAGTGGCCAATATTAGAGCCCCAGCCTAACCGTGCAATAGGGGCACTTTGCATCTTCCTGCCCTGACAAAGGCTTGCTGGGTGTCGGAGTTTGAGTGAAGCAGTGTAGAGTACTTTTCCGGTAGATCGAGTAACGTGTGTAAAAGCCTGGGAGAGCGAAACTGGGAGTTTTGTGTAGAAGAGAATGGGTTGGAAGCAGCAGGAAAAAAATAATGTAATAAAGAAATGGCTGTGGGGAGGGCAATGGGGCAGTACTGGGTTGGTTCCAAAATATCACTTAGAAGAAGAAAATGGCCCCCCACTCTCTCCCCAGTGCTGAAGGGCAATGGAACCACTTGCACCTAACACCCAAAGACCAGAGTCCTGGTCTCTGCTCCGTTACTTACATGATGTGAACCCAGGCTGGTAACACCACTCTGGGCCTTCACTACCTCTTTTTTGTTTTGAGACAGTTTCATTCTTTTACCCAGGCTACAGTGAAGTGGCAAGATCTTGGCTCACTGCAAACTCTGCCCCCCCACCCCACCCAGGGTTCAGGTGATTGTCCTGCCTCAGCCTCCTGAGTAGCTGGGATTATAGGCACCTACCACCATGCCCAGCTAATTTTGGGGGTTTTTCTGAGACAGAGTTTCGCTCTTGTTGCCCAGGCTGGAGTGCAATGGCGCGATCTCGACTCACTGCAACCTCTGCCTCCCGGGTTCAAGTGATTCTCCTGCCTCAGCCTCCCAAGTAGCTGGATTACAGGCATGTGCCACCACGCCTGGATAATTTTGTATTTTTAGTAGAGATAGGGTTTCTCCACATTGGCCAGGCAGGTTTCAAATTCCTGACCTCAAGTGATCCACCCACCTCAGCCTCCCAAAGTGCTGGGATTACAGGCATGAGCCAGCGTGCGAGGCCCTCATTTCTTCTTTATTCGTGATATAAACAGGTTGTCCTGGGTGACTTCTAAGATATCCTGGCTCTGACACTCAAGTATTCTCCTGGACTGGGATGACTAAAGGTTACATCTGATGTCCTAAAACTACTCAGAATATTCCACCCTGTTGTGGCTACTCTGTGATGGTCACCTCTCCAAGTGCCTCTGAGTTTTGTTTTGGAATTCAGAGCCAGCTGATAAATTGGCCCTAGGCTTTTAACCTCGGATTCCTCTGTTTTCCTGGAAGTAAATGTATCCCTCAGTGTTTCTGTTCCTAATGCTGTTAAATGTTATTTTGGTCACAAGCCTCAGCCACTGAATAGAAATCTTAACCAAAATAATTGCTTAGCAAAGTAAAAGGCAGAGTCCTGGAAAGAAAGTGTCCAAGCAGTGATTGATATCCATGGAGGTTTTCCCTGCAGCCATGTGCACTGCTGCTGGGGAAGCTTAGCAAAGCTTTCTGGGAAGAAGGAAGCACATTTGTGGGGTTTTTATCTGTGGGATGGAGCAAAGCTGGGCATCTCTCCCTCACATTTCTCCACCATTTTCTATAGCTGAAAGAAGAAAGCATCTCCATACCACAGGTAAAGACTCACAAATGACGCTTCCTTATGCCAGCTGTACAAAATGGCAATGAGTTTTAATGCCTTGGGACAAAAGACCCTCTCCCTCACTTCTTCCATCAGTTATCTATTACTACAGAAAAAATCCCCCTGACCACCACTTAATGGCGTAAAACAACAAACATTTATTATTTCACAGTTTCTATGAATCAGGAATTCGGAAGCAGCTTAGCTAGGCGGTCCTGGCTCGAGTTTGCAGCCGAGGTTGGGCTACAGTCCTCTGAAGACTTGGTTGGGGCTAAAGGATCTGCTTCTGTTTTAGCCTGTATGCTCAGGCTGTCATAAAATGACACAGCCTGGGTGACTTAAATAACAGACATTTATTTTCTGGAAGCTAAAATTCATGAGCAAGGTGCTGACAAATTCAGTGTCAGGTGAGGTCTGTCTTCCTGGCTTGTGGATGGTTGCCTTCTTGTTACATCCTCACACGGCCTTTCCTCAGTGCCTGCGTGTGAGGGGAGAGAGAGAGAGAGAGAGAGATAACTCTCTGGTGTCTCTTCTCATAAGGACACTAATCTTATTGGATCAGGGCCCCACCCATTTAACCTTAATTACTTCCTTAGTGGCCCCATCTCCAAATATAGCCACATTGAGGGTTAGAACTTCAACATATGAATTTTTGGGGGGACATAAACACTCATTCTATCACAGTTCCTAAGATGGTATATTTACAGGTTTTGGTTGTTGGCAGGAAGCCTCAGTTCCTCCCCATGTGGGCCTCTCCTTGGGCTGCTTTGTCATTCTCATGTCATGGTACCTGGCTTCCCGCAGAGAGCAATTCAAGAGAGCAAAGGAGAAGCCATAATATGTTTTATGACTGAGTCTCAGAAGTCACACATTATCATTTCTGCAAAATCCTACTGGTTACAAAGCTCGGTCTTATTCGATATAGGGACCGTACAAGGACATGAATACCAGGAGGCAAGAGTCCCTGAGGACCATCTTGGAGGCTGGCTATCACATCTCTGGATGAAAAGACATTATGGTATCAGAAAAAGAATGTATGTTTTGAAAACCAGTAGACCTGGAACTAAAGTAAAATTCTAGCTCTACCACTTGTAAGCTATGCAACGAACCCCTCTGAGCCGGTTTCTCCATCATTAAAATAATAATACCTTCCTCATAGGATGGATGTAAGTACCAAATGAGAGAACGAATTTGCTGTGTCACAACTAGCAATCAGCTGGTAAACACTCTTTCCCTCCCCTGCCTTCCCTAGTCTCTCACCACCTCGCTGTTTCCACCTTCAGCACTTGCCCAGGCTTCAACACTTCCCTTGTGCAATGGTAATACAAGTCAAGAATTCTAGAATGCCAGAGTTAGAAAGGTCTTCTGAGGCCGAGCATGGTGGCTCATGCCCATAATCTCAGCACTTTGGGAGGCCGAGGCAGGAGGATTCCTTCAGGTCAGGAGTTTGAGACCAGCCTGGGGAATTTGAGACCATATCTCTACAAAAAAAATTTTGAAGTTAGCTGGGCATGGTGGCACATGCCTGTAGTCCCAGCAACTCAGGAGGCTAAGGCAGGAGGATCACTTGAGCCCAGAAGATCGAGGCTGCAGTGAGCTCAGATCGTACCACTGCACTACAACGCAGGCAACAGAATGAGACCCTGTCTCAAAAAACAAAGCAATTTCTGTATCATCTATTCTAGTAGTCCGTAACTTTTTAACCACCAAGGCTCTTTCTATTATTTTCCTCCCAATGAGCCCCATATTTTGAAATAGTTCTGACCACCAAAACATTACAGTAACTACATATTTCATTTCCCATTATATTCATCAAAAGCATGTATAACTGCCCATCAGAACATCTGATCAGTGAGTGAAAATCTGGGCCTTCACAATGAATTATAATCATTTCAGTGAAAAGTAAAGCAGTTATTATTTTAGGGACCCAGAAAAACGAGGGGAATTTATCCAAGGTCATTCAGATTAGCTGCTGATAAAACTAGGGCTCAATCCTGGACCTCCTGACTCCAAATCAGTGATCATTCCCTATCCTGAGTGGTCACCTTATTTATTTGACATGACATGCCATGTCATGATATCTCTTATGTCATGATATCTGACATTAGAGGTTTAAATCCCTTCTAGCCAAACAGTATAAAAGTTCAGAATAAAATATCTACTTTTTCAAGGCTGTACTTGAATGACTAACACAAGTGGGCAAGCCCTCCACACCCCTAAATGTGGCTCATCAACACCACAGAACAGGCCACTGCCTAGGTGGCCTCCATGCTGGGCTGTCTCCCCAGCCAATGTGCCTATAGGTTCTAAAGCTATTTAGCAGAGCTATAGGATAGGGGGCAAGTTTTGCATGTTCAGGTTTTCTGGTCCATGCCAGCTTCTCATTGATGAGTAAGAGTCAAGTTAGAGTAGGGTGCAAGGAAGTCATCCTTGAGCCTACCTGCATGGAGGAGGGGGTGAGAGAGGGCACGGTTTGGCGTTGACTCCGTCTTGTCATGGAGAGCAAGAGCTGAGAAGTATGAGGGCTCCATACTCATCCTGGTGTGGGCCGTCGACCTCATTTACTGGCTGGAAGGTCAGCATTATGATAGGTGTCCAATCCCAACACCTTCTATAAAAGGGAACAAAAAAGAACCAAAGGAAGAAAAGCCTAAGAATTAAAAAGGAGGCCAGGAGAGGTGGCTCACGTCTGTAATCCTATCACTTTGGGAGGTTGAGGCGGGTGAATCGCTTGAGCTCAAGAGTTCGAGACCAGTCTGGCCAACATGGTGAAACCCCATCTCTTAAAAAAAAAAAAAAGCGCGGCATGGTGGCACACACCTGTAGTTCCAGCTAGTAAGAAGGCTGAGGTGGGAGGATCACATGAACCCAGGAGGTCAAGGCTGGAGTGAGCTGAGATCATGCCACTGCACTCCAGCCTGGGGGACAAAGTGAGTCCCCATCTGAGAAAAAAAAAAATATTAAAATTAAAAAGCATTAAAAGGGAATCCCTCCGGCTATGCAATGGAAATAATTAGTGCCTATGAGTAAGTTAAATGAGCCTGTTGTTTAAAAACCAATACTTCACAAAATTTGTATGCTCTTTATGTGTGTGTGTTTGGAGGAGTCCCTCCCTTTAGTTCATAGTAGAGTTCCTTTTGAAGGCTGCAGCCCACCTCAGCTTTATTAAGGGGCACAAGGAAAGAGGATTTTGTCTTTTCCATACATGGGCCAAAATTTTAGGTGGAAGAGGTAAATCTTTAGGGACAAATATGGTCATGGCAATAGGATGCAAAGGAGAGAAGCTGGCAAGAGAGAAAAGGAAATTCAGAGAAAAAGATGAGATAAAAGTTTTCTATTGAGCTCTCCGTTTTGAAGAGAAAATATCTGAAACTTGTATTTGCTCCAACGCTGGAAGCTGTTCTGTGCCTGGGGGAAAGGAGAAGAGCTCAGTGTTCCAGACGACTGGCAAGCTTGAATGTCAGCCTTGCTGCAACACAGGCCCTGAAACCTTGGGAGTTCCATCAGCGTGGTCCAGAGAGATGCTGTAATGTCAATTACATTTAATGTCACTGCTCTGTACTCGCCCAGCCAGATGTGTACCATGGCAAGAGATGTTGTTTCCTAAGGAAACCTTTAGAAAAAAGAATAAACGTCCTCAATGAGCTTCCTTTGAGGGCAATTTGTATCCGCCAGTGGCTGAACCACTTTATCCAACATCCTTCTCTCCCTCCAGATATTGCTCACACAACCTCTGTGCTCAAGATCCTGCACCAGGCCCTCCTGAGTATGTTTGGGACATATATGATATAAATAGGAATGGATACAGGGGGCAATGTGGATGCAAAGGGAAAAAGTGGCACAGTCCTTGGCAAATATTTACCTATATAGAGCTAAAATTACCTAAATCAAAAGTTACCTGTCCTTGAGGGGTGTATTTTTTCCCCGGGGGTGCCAAAACAAAGTACCACAGACTGGGTGACTGAAACAACAGAAATGTATTTTCTCACAATTCCGGAAGCTGGAAGTCTGAGATCAAGTTTTTGGTAGGGTTGGTTTCCTCTAAGGCCTCTCTCCTTAGCTTTTATTTTATTTATTTATTATTTATTTATTTATTTATTTATTTATTTATTTATTTTGAGACGGAGTCTCACTCTGTCATCCAGGCTGGAGTGCAGTGGCATGATCTCAGCTCACTGCAACCTCTACCTCCCGGGTTCAAGTGATTCTCCTGCCTCAGCCTCCTGAGTAGCGGGAATTACAGGCACCCACCAACATGCCCAGCTACATTTTTGTATTTTTAGTACAGACGGAGTTTTACCATGTTGGCCAGGATGGTATTGATCTCTTGACCTCGCGATCCACCCATCTCAGCCTCCCAAAGTGCTGGGATTACAGGCATGAGCCACCACGCCCGGCCACCACAAATACTTTTTAGCTGGGCAGTGAACATAACAGTAATAATATATGTGTATGGCTCCTTATAATTATTAAGATTTTTCATAAACGATCTCATTTTCATCACTACAAATGCTCAGTGAAAGCATCAGGGCATTATTTGAATCATTCTATAATGATTATTATAGGAAATTGAGGGGAAGAGAGTTTAAATTGCTTAACCAGCAGATTCGAGGGCTGCAATCAGAACTGTGCTATAGGCAAATTATCTGACAGGCTTGTGAAGAATGCTCTGGAGAGGGAAGAGGAAGGAGGCAGGGAGCTATTCAAGATTAGAACAGGAGTGAAGTGATAAAAGCTGGAATTAGGGGAGTGGTACTAGAACTAGAAAAATGCCTTAGAGGAAACCAACCCTACCAACAACTTGATGTTGGCTTGGATAGTAAACATGCTAAAAACGAACATGCTATGAAATAAGCAAAAAGGCTCCTGGAAGGGTAATGCATTTGGTTCCTATCATACTTCATATCTCAGCAGGAATTAATTGATCAAATTCTTCCCTGCCTTTGCTAAGTAGGAACATGAAGAAGGTGCAGCTCTGTTCCCACATGTCTTTCACAGGCATTTAGTAAATTACCCTGTAGTCACGTATTCATATATTGTCTCCCCCGCTAGAGTATGAGTTCCTCCACTGGAAAAGTGGCAGTACAGCATTGTATTCATTTTTGTATACCTGATACACAGCAAAATGCTTCTGTAGTTAGATGCTTAATAAATACCTTTGGAATGAATGAATGAGTGGGCAGGTGAATGAGTGAGCATAAATAGCAGAGGCTAAGACCTTAAGGACAAGTGCCAGTGGCTTTACAGGAGCTGTCCCCAGGACAGCTCCAAGAGCTGTCAGGTAAATCCATCCTGAAAGACATCTCTCTAAGATCCAGAGACTCAAAGCCAGGACCGAATACCAGGTCACTTCAGGTAACAGCCTTTTCCATATGTGGACTTTATCATAGAGAACTGCCAGGGAAATGGCAAAGATGATCTGAAATAACTTGTTCCACAGAATAGGTTTCTAGGTAGAAACCAGTGGTTCCCTCTCCATGGCCCTGCCCTGGTAGTGGTCCAGGAGTCCTTTCTCATAAGCTCACGGACAGCGTGCTGGTCCTCCTTCCTGCTGCCGTTCTCACATCACTGACTGGCACGTGGCAGGAGCCATCAAAACACCTGCTCAATGAACAAGTCTGGCAGTATCAGAAAAATGGTGAGATAAGATGGAAAGACCCAGGCCAGGCACAGTGACTCATGCCTGTAATCCCAGCACTTTGGGAGGCCAAGGTGGGCAGATCACTTGAGGCCAGGAGTTCAAGACCAGCCTGGACAACATGGCGAAACCCCATCTCTAATGTGCTGGGGTGGTGGCATATGCCTGTAATCCCAGCTACTCGAGAGGCTGAGGCATAAGACTCACTTGAACCCAAAAGGCAGAGGTTGCAGTGAGCCGAGATAGCACCACTGCACTCTAGCCTCAGTGATGAAGCGAGACTCCATCTCAAAAAAAAAAAAAAAAAAAAAGAAGAAGAAGGAAAAAAAGATGGAAAGACCCCAAAACCCCAGGCTGACTTGGTACTCCTCGTAACGTTTCTGTGAAAAAGTCCAGGTGGCCTCGAGTCACTTGAACTACTATTCTTTTATTCCCCTAGGATAGAACTGCAATCAGGGGCTCCTCAATCAGTTTGTTTGAATAAGTAAGTATTGTGACAGCTACAAAGTCAGGTAACAGACAGTCTGTTTTCCAGGAATTTATGTGTTCCATAGGGAGAGAAATATCTTCCTGGTTAGTGCTGAAAATGGCCCATGCCCTTTCTACACTGAGTAAATCCCGTTCTTATGCACGCAGGAAAAGTATTAAGAATTCGGGAAGCTAAACATCACGTTCTTTTTTTTCCAGGTCCTTTCTTTCTAATTGAGGTAAAATATTTTAAACATTTATAGGGCACACGTAAGTTTTTGTTACATTCATAGAATGTGTAATGATCAAGTTAGGGGTTTCATCCTTAAGGCTTTCCCCATTTAGACCCTTTCTACCCCCTTTCCGGGTTGCTATGACAGCATCCTGGCACCTTTATTTGCTATTGAAAGTTGACCTCGGGCTAGGACCGACCTGGGTAGCACTGGTATATTTCTGATGACATGATATGTATAAGCACCTGCATTTAACCATGCCTAAAGCCAGAAATCCCTGGATCTTCAGATATAAAAATGTATCAGTTTCCCAGGGCTGCTGCAGGAAATCACCACAACCTGGGTGGCCTCAAACAACAGAAATATATCCTGTCACAGTTCTGGAGGCCAGACATCTGAAATCAAGGTATAGCAGAGTTGTGTTTCCTCCGAAGGCTCTAGGGAAGAATTCTTTCCTGCCTCTTCCTAGATTCGGTAAACACTTTCTTAGCATGGCTCTGTGGGCTCTGCAGATGAACATGTGGCATGTACTTTACAGCCATCTCCTCTGGTGGTAATTTAGACACCCACTTCCTGAAAATTCAGGGCCTTTGATATTTTGCCCACCCCTCACCACATCCCAGCCCATCTCTCCTTTCCTGAGCCCATGGTTTGACTAAACAGAAAACAGATTCTAATTCCTGTCTTGAAAAGGAATGACTGAATGCTCTGTTAGGATATACCCATGACAGGGTAGAAGTAGCATTCAATGTGCTCCTCTAAAAGAGGCTGATGTTTCTAGAAGCTGAGGCGTTAGACACACCCTAGACCTCAGTCTTTATGAAATATAACAGAGGAAGTAAGTTGGCGGAGAAGTGTTGCAAATATATATTTCTTAGTAATGACTGGAACCTGGGCCATGCACGCAATTGACTAGCTTCTCACTTTAAATGTCAGGCAGGTACAGATGAGGCTTCTAGGAGATGAGGGCAGAAGTTTAGGGGGGTTGGCATTCAGACTTGAAGTTCTTCAAGGGAAAATCTGTTCATCTCTTAGAAGGTCTGAAGTCTGCAGGTAAAGATTCCCACTGTCCAAGGAAACAATCTTAGGCATCCAATACCCTTCCCATCTGCTAATCTAAGTCAAGAGATGATCTGTGACTAGTATGAGACAGAAGAAAAATAGAACGGGAACCAACTTATTTTGTGGACATGTAAATTTAGGCTATTGCTGTTCATGGGGTTGGATTTTCTCCTCATTCTCTTGCCATGGGCAGGTACATTCTTGCATGCTAAGCTCTATGCTGCCAGAACTGCGGACCACTGATGCTCTTCTCCCCTTCTTCTTCAGATTCCATCCAAATGCCCTTGTGCAGAGTTCAGACAAATCTGTGACAGCAGGGCATAGTGAAAACAGCATAAGCTTTGAGGTCAGAAAGACCTGGACTAAATGCCAGCTTTGAAAGCCACTTAAAAGCCCTGCAGCCCTAAACATAACAGCTACACTTACATAGCACTTAAAACATGCCAGGTACTATTCTATGTGCCCTACACATGTTAATTTACTTAATTCTCACCACTAACTCATGAGGTTATGTACTATTAGCATCCTATTTTATAGATGGGGGTATTCAGGTATGGAAAGATCAAGTAACTTGCATCTGGGTAAGCTGCAGAACCAAGATGTGAATTTACACAGTCTGGCTCCAAAGTCAGTGTCTAAGCCATGCACGGTGGCTCATGCCTATCATTCCAGCACTTTGGGAGGCCAAGGTGGGAGGGTCTCTTGAGGTCAGCAGTTCAAGCCATGATCACACCACTGATCCAGCCTGGGCAACAGAACAAGACCCTGTCTCAAAAAAAAAAAAAAAAAAAAAAGTCAGTGTCTTTAACACTAAAGCAAGTTTCATTATCTCCCTCCATTCGTTTCTTCAACAACTGTTTCCTGACTGCCTACTCTGTACCCAGCACTGCACAAAATGCTGAAGATGCAGTCAAGGACATGGTCCTGACCCTGCAGGCACTGACATTCTAGTGGGAGAGGCATCACAATACACAGTGTGGGTTGCAGGTGTGCTATGGGAATCCAGAGTAGGGGCAGTCAAGAAAGGCTCACTGCTGGGCATGGTGGCTCACACCTGTAATCCTAGCACTTTGGGAGGCTGAGGCAGGAGGATCACTTGAGCCCAGGTGTTCAAGACCAATCTGGGCAACACAGTGAGACCCCATCTGTAAAGAAAAAACTATCTTTTTAATTTTTTAAAAAAGAAAGGGTCGGCCGGGCGCGGTGGCTCACGCTTGTAATCCCAGCACTTTGGGAGGCCGAGGCGGGCGGATCACGAGGTCAGGAGATTGAGACAACGGTGAAACCCCGTCTGTACTAAAAATACAAAAAAATTAGCCGGGCGTGGTGGCGGGCACCTGTAATCCCAGCTACTCGGAGAGGCTGAGGCAGGAGAATGGCGTGAACCCGGGAGGCGAAGCTTGCAGTGAGCCGAGATCGCACCACTGCACTCCAGCCTGGGTGACAGAGCGAGACTCCATCTCAAAAAAAAAAAAAAAAAAAAAAAAGAAAGGGTCATTGGAGGATGTGACCTCTGAGTCTTATGGGGCCAGTGAAAGGAAGACAATGGGGCCACAGGCAGGATAAAAGAGTAGGACAGGTTTCTCCAGGTGAAGAAAATAGTGAATGCAAAGATAATTGTGTGACGGTTCATGTACAGAATGGGAGGCAGCTCAGTGTAGCTGGAACAGAGCATGGCAATGGAACAGCTACACGGGATGAGGTTGGAGAGCCAAGCAAAGTCATATTTCCAAGGGTCTTTCTACCACACTAAATTTGAAGTTGAACTTGAAAAAAATGACATTTTTAGAAAACATAGTGAATGCACTGGAAAACATAAAACTGAAGGCAAAGAGTCCGTTTTACACAAAGATGTGAGAGTTTGCATTAAGCAGGTTAACAGGGATAGAGAAAGGTCAGAGTCAAAGGTATTCAGGAGCTCGAACATGTAGAACCAGGGCTGGCTGAATGTAAAGCAAAGGAAGAGCGAGGGATCAAACATGACTCACTGGTTCTTGGTAAGTAGGGAGTAGCCCCATTCAATCCGATAAGTGATGCAGGAGGCACAGCCCCGCTCTAAGGGAAGCCACCTTGTCTGACTATACTGGTCTTTGGGGAGGAGGTCTGGTGGTAGATTTGGAAGATATTAGCATCTAGGTGTGCACAGGC
This sequence comes from Nomascus leucogenys, assembly GCF_006542625.1. NCBI lineage: Eukaryota > Metazoa > Chordata > Mammalia > Primates > Hylobatidae > Nomascus > Nomascus leucogenys. The sequence goes on from NC_044395.1 coordinate 11,718,107, forward strand.
CTGGGAGTGACAATGATACCAGGGGAACTGGGGAGGAGAGAAGAAAGAGAGCTGAAGTCAGAACCAATGTTCACAACACACACCCGTGGAAGAAGAACCAATGGCAGGGAGCAGGAAGGAGGAAATTCTAGAGAAGAGGGTGTCATGCAGGCTGAGGCCAGAATTTTAAGAATGAGGATATGTCACAGAGCTGAGGAGTAGGCCAACCTCTACTTGTAGGTGGGTCTGCACATCTAACTCCCCACCAAGATTGTGATCGAAGAGCAGAGTTGTGTCTGATGCATCTGTTTTCCCAAAACAGCAGGTGCTTAATATGTAAGGAATAAGGAAATAATAAGAACCAATATTTATTGAGTGTGCCAAGCACTAGACACTTTGCATGGGTAATCTCATTCAGTTCTCACAACCATGCTATTAGGTATACGCTCTTTATATGTATGTGTATATATATATGTATGCAGGGAAACCACCCTGATCTTAGGCTCACATTTCAACAGCTTCAACAACTTGCATTTCAGCGACTTGCATTTCAACAACAAGCCCCTAGTGGTATATCTGAAAGCAGTGCCTGGACAATCGGATCTCCTAATGCCTCTGCTACCCCATCCCCAACATGTAGAATCAAGGTCAAACTTGAAGAATTTTGGCTAGATCAGCCAGGCGCAGTGACTTATGCCTGTAATCCCAGCACTTTGGGATGCTGAGGCAGGAGGAATTGCTTGAGCTCAGAAGTTTGAAACCAACCTGGGCAATATGGCAAAACTCCATTTCTACAAAAAGTACAAAAATTAGCCAGGTATAGTGGCATGCACCTGTATTCTCAGCTACTCAGGAGGCTGAGACAGAAGGATCGCTTGACCCTAGGAGGTCGAGGGTCCAGTGGGCCGTGCTCACACCACTGTACTCCAGCCTGGGGGACAAAGCGAGTCCCTGTCCAAAAAAAAAAAGGAAATTTTGGTTAGCTCAATTTAATTATTTCTGGCTCTACCAGAGATTGTAGCCCATCTGCTGGGGCCACAGTGGAGAGGAGAAATTTTGAATGAAATTTTCTCATACAAAAGCAAAGGAGTTATAAAACGTTCACTATGTTTTGGGGGGTAAGATATGCACACTGCAAGTGATGAATGCAAGACAATATAAGCCACTTCATAAACATTATTAAAAATAATAAATTAATTAAGTTTATGTAGTTAAGTAAAAAGTTACTATATACACTAAACACCTTAGCATTTCACAGATAGTGGAGCCCATTCTGAACCAGAATCAGATAACTTGATTTGGGCTTAGAAAGAGACCTAGGTTTAGAGCAGTGGTTCTCAGGTGAGGCCAATTTTGTTTCCCAGGAAACATTTGACAATATCTGAAAACATTTTTGATTGTCACAACACAAGGAAGGAGGAAGGGTTGTGTTAGTCTATTTTGCATTGCTATAAAGGAATGCCTGGCCGGGTGCGGTGGCTCACGCCTGTAATCCCAGCACTTTGGGAGGCCCAGGCGGGCAGATCACGAGGTCAGGAGATTGAGACCAAACTGGCTAAAATGGTGAAACCCGGTCTCTACTAAAAACACAAAAAATTAGCCGGGCGAGGTGGCGGGCGCCTGTAGTCCCAGCTACTCTGGAGGCTGAGGCAGGAGAATGGCGTGAACCCAGGAGGCGGAGCTTGTAGTGAGCCGAGATGGCGCCACTGCACTCCAGCCTGAGCAACAGAGTGAGACTCCGTCTCAAAAAAAAAAAAAAAAGGAATGCCTGAGATTGGATAATGTACAAAGAAAAGATGTTTATTGGCTCATGGCTCTGGGCTGTACATGAAGCACAGTGCTAGGCATCTGCTTCTAATGAGGGCCTCGGGAAGCTTGCAATCATGGTGGAAGGCAAAGGGGGAGCCCACATATCACATGGCAAAAGAGGGAGCAAGAGGTGAGGGATGCCAGGCTCCTTTAAATAACTCACTCTCACATTAATTAACGGACGATCCAGAACTCACTACCATACGGAGGGAACCAAGATGTTCATGAGGGATCCACCCCCAAGACCCAAACATCTCCCAGTAGCCCACCTCCAACATTAGAGGTCATATTTCAGCATGAGATTTGTTCTATTTTTGACATCTGACAGCCCAATAACCTTTTGAACATCTCACATACAAACCTCTGAGCTACAAAAAATCTAAATCATATCGGGGGTATGGATAGGTGCAACTAGCATGTAGGGAATAGAGGCCACTGTACACTGGATGCTGCTATACATCCCACAATGCACGAAACGCTCCCACAGCAAGGAATTACCTGGCCAGAAAAGTCAGTAGTGCTGAGATTGAGGATCCCTGGCCTAGAGTTGGCAGAGAGGAAGAGAGGAAAGCTTTGGGCAAAGGTTGTGTGTGGGATTGTGAGGGTTGGGGGGTAGAGGGGAGGTATAAGATGGAGGCAGGTGGAAGAACAATAGAAACACCAGGACATCACCCCACATTGTAATCTGGAGGAAGATTCCCTCCACCAACTAATGATAACTTATCTTCTGACTTACTGATCTCCATTAGCAACAAATATAAGAATCCCTTTTACATTTCACCTTTCATTCCTGTTCACCTTTTATTCCTGCATGAAACAAGATCTAATAACCTTTCAGGGGTTTCTTCAGACCCTGACAAAATTACCTTTCACCCCTACTATACAACCAAAGATATTTTAGATTTAATTTTTCTCCTCCTCCTCCTAGTAACCCTACTACTATTTTCACCTGACCTCCTGAGCGACCCAGATAACTGCGCTTTAGCCAACCCCCTCAACGCCCCATCCCACATCAGGCCAGAGTGGTACTTCCTGTATGCCTATGCAATCTTACGATCCATCCCTAACAAACTAGGAGGCGTACTGGCCCTTGTATTCTCCATTCTCATTCTAGCAGTTATTCCTGTACTTCACACGTCTAAACAACAAACCATAATATTCCAACCATTGAGTCAGTGCCTATTCTGAATCTTAATGGCCGAACTATTTACACTTACATGAATTGGGGGACAGCCAGTTGAATACCCTTTTATCGCCATCAGACAGACAGCATCTATTATGTACTTCCCTACCATCCATTTTATTTTATTTTATTTTATTTATTTTATTTTATTTTGAGACAGCGTCTGGCTCTGTTGCCCAGGCTGGAGTGCAGTAGCGCAATCTCAGCTCACTGCAACCTCCACCTGCCAGGTTCAAACAATTCTTCTGCCTCAGCCTCCCGAGTAGCTGGAACTACAGGTGTGCACCACCATGCCCAGCTAATTTTTAGTAGAGATGAGATTTCACCATGTTGGGCAGGCTGGTCTCTAACTCCTGACCTTGTGATCCACCTGCTTCAGCCTCCCAAAGTGCTGGGATTACAGGCATGAGCCACAGCACCTGGCCCTTCTACCATCCATTTTAGAATCTTAAAATGTTACCACCAAAGCTTAGAGATCCAGCCCAACTCCTTTGTATTGCAGATGTGGAAACTGAGCCCTAAAGAGACAGAATTGATTGCTGAAGGCCACCCAGGTTTCTAAATAGCAGAACCAGCTGCAGAACGCAGGCCCCTAACTCACTGGCCAGTCCTGTTTCTTCTGTTTTATTTTTGACATCTGACAGCCCAATAACCTTTTGCACATCTCACATACAAACCTCTGAGCTACAGGAATAGTTTTCAACTCAATAGGAACCTCCTATTGAGTTGAAAACTATTCCTGTAGCTCAGAGGTTTGTAAAGCTTTTCTGCAAAGGACCAGAGAGTAAATATTTCAGGCTTTATAAGTCAGATGATTTCAGTCACAAATACTCAACGCTGCTGCTGTAGTGTGAAAGCCGCCATACACAATACATAAATGAATGGGTGTAGCAGTGTTCCAGTAGAATTTATTTATATATATGGAATTTAAATTTTCTACAACATATGTGTCAGAAAACAGTACCTTTTTTTAAATTTTTTTCACCCATTTAAAAATGTTAGAAGAGTCCAGGCGCAGTGGCTCACGCCTTGTAATACCAGAACTTTGGGGGGCCCTGGCGAGTGGATCACCTTAGGTCAGGAGTTCGAGGCCAGCCTGGCCAACATAGTGAAACCCTGTCTCTACTAAAAATACAAAAAATTAGCTGGGCGTGCTGGTGCACACCTGTAATCCCAGCTACTCGGGAGGCTGAGACAGGAAAATTGCTTGAACCCAGGAGGCAGAGGTTGCAGTGAGCCGAGATCGTGCCATTGCGCTCCAGCTTGGATGACAGAGCAAGACTTCATCTCAAATAAATAAATAAGAATTATTCTTAGCTCCAGACCACACCAAATGGTGGCAGGGTGGGGGGTGGGGGAGCAGGGAGTATGTTACCAGATTTGGACTCTACATCCAAATTGGTGATATGCTGCTATCAGAAAGTAGATCTTTGTAACCAGCAGGAAAAAATTTTAAAAACCTCCAGAAAAGTGCAATAATTGCAAACAATACATACCATAAATACTGCTGTTGCTAAATGTAAGATAAAGTTTCATATTTCTATATGTACACATATATACACATAAGCACTAGAGAAAGATCCAGAAGGTTCTTCATAAAATTCATAACAGGAATTACTTGGGGGTGGGGAGGAGGCTTGATGGGAATAGGTCAAGGAAGGCCTTGCAGTGTTTCCATGTGTTTTATAATGAGAATATATTTATGTCTTAGTCCTGTAACTTTTTAAAGTTTTAAATTTAAAAAGAGTCCATGTGTATCTTATACTAGTTTAATGAATTTGCCTCACCCCTCACAAATCAACTTCATCCCTCCTTGCTGTCTCATCCGAGGGAATCAGGGACAGAGCTGGAGAAGCCCGGGACAGAACTTCTGCCCCTGCTTAATTCGCAAGCCGCCGGGAGGCAGCCCCGGGCCCTGTGGGTTTCTGGTCATTTTATGGTTTGGGAGAGGGAGGGGAGAAATGCTATTTCGTCAAATTAAAAAAAAAAATAAAATTACTACTCTTTCTGCTGGGATACTGGTGGTCTAGGGCTCTTAGAGGATCTGACTTTGGAAACCCCAAGGACAAAGGAGACGTAAAAAGCAGCCGCAACCAGTCCCCTGGTGTCTGGGTCGCTGCTCTTGAAACCTCCAGCACATGTGGTTTTAATCACCGAGCCTGGCGCCTTCCGCCACTCAGAAGCCCAGCAGCTTCGGGGCGCCCAACTGACTTCTTTGTTTGCGAGGAGCTGGGCCCAGCAGGGTGGCCGCCTTCGAGAGAGGTTTTAGGCTCAGCCTTCCCCTTTTAATAAAATTCCGGAAATATCAGGGCAGCCCCAGGCGACAGGCTGCAGGCAGCCTGCAGCCTGCTTGGGGGAGCTCTCATCTCTGGGGACAGCCTAACCCTGAGATCTCTTGGCCAGCGCCGTCCAAAGCAAACAGCGAGCAGATGGTCCAAGCTCGGCCTCTGGTGAAACTGTTTATTCTTAGGAGATGGCCATCTCCCCTCTGGGACCCTGTCGGCTCCACCACCCTTTGCTCCTCTTTCCCTTCCGCATCTCCGCCTTCCTCCTTCTAAATGGGAGTCCTCTGAATTTGATACCACTTTTGAGCTTTAAGAAAGGTCTACCCCGTCTCTACTAAAAATACAAAAAATTAGCCGGGCGTGGTGGCGTGCGCCTGTAGTCCCAGCTACTCGGGAGGCTGAGGCAGGAGAATGGCCTGAACCCGTGAGGCGGAACTTGCAGTGAGCCGAGATCGCGCCACTGCACTCCAGCCTGGGCAACAGAGCGAGACTCCGTCTCAAAAAAAAAAAGAAGAAGAAAAGAAAAAAAAGAAAGGTCTGCAAGGAAAAGTCAGCATTCTTTCCATTGTGGAAGGTTAATTTGGTTTCCTAGAGGAGAAGGGTGGAATGGAAACATATGGGGCTCGGGAAACTGGACATGGGAGGTTTACGTACCCAGTTTGGAATGAGGACAAACCTTGTTTGCCTATGTTGGCAGCCTGTCACATCTAAAACTAAATGCCATTAGCCAGCCCCATAAGTAAGATTCCATTTATGGTAAATTACTAAAGTTAAACTTTCACAAAATTAAAGGTGACAGGGCGTCGTGGCTCACACCTGCAATCTCAGCACTTGGGAGGCCGAGGCAGGCAGATCCCGTGAGCTCAGGAGTTCGAGACCAACCTGGCCAACGTGGTAAAACCCCCGTCTCTACTAAAAATGCAAAACCTAGCCAGGCGTGGTGGCATGTACCTGTAATCCCAGCTACTTGGGAGGTTGAGGCAGGAATCGCTTGAACCTGGGAGGCGGAGATTACAGTGAGCCAAGATGGCGCCACTGCACTGCAGCCTGGGCGACAGAGCAAGACTCAGTCTCAAAAAAAAAAAATTACTTAAAAGTAATAACCCAGGTTCCAGCCATGAAATATTACACTGGAAAGACCATAGACTTCCATCTTGGCCTAGAGCGGCCTTTAAAGCGCCAGGGAGAGGAGGGCGGGGCGGGGGGGACCACCCTAGAACTGGCCACCAGCGGTATCATGGCGACCTGAACCCCGCTCCCCAAGAATATGAAAGTGATGACGACTCTTACGAAGTGTTGGATTTAACTGAGTATGCACAAAGACACCAGTGGTGGAATCCAGTGTTTGGCCACAGTTTGGGATCTATGGTGGAAAAATACGCAGTAGCGACCCAGATTGTAATGGGTGGCGTTCCTGGCTGGTTTGCAGCATTTTTGTTCCAGAAAGTTTGAAAACTTGCAGCAACTGCAGTAGGTGGTGACTTTCTTGCCGTCAGATTGCTAGTCATAGTGGCTATGTGCAGATTAACTGGAAGAGAGTTGAAAAAGATGTAAACAAAGCAAAAAGGCAGATGAAGAAACGAGCGAACAAAGCAGCACCTGAAATTAGCAATTTAATTGAAGAAGCAATAGAATTTATCAAGCAGCACATTGTGATATCCGGTGGATTTGTAGGAGGCTTTTTGCTCGAACTTGCATCTTAAGGACGTGAATATTCTCTTACAGTGGATTCAACTATGAGAAGAGAAGTGGCAGCAATAAGGGGTCTCTCAACAGTACATGCTGCCAGTCTGCAGGGCAAGGAGAAACAACTAGCTGGAAAATACTGAATTCACAACTTAGCATTTTGCCATCTGAAGCCAGGCAAGCTAGTATCTGCGACGATAGTATTCCTGAGCAAAACATGGCTTTCATCATTTTTGCAAAAATTTGCGTCTGTTTAGAAATTAGCCTATAAAATATCACCATTGGATGTAGATATGGAGAGAAAAGAAATATGCTGGATTTATTGCCTAGTGAAATATTATTCTTTTTATGTAAATAAAATGTTCTAAATTGTGAAAAAAATAGAAATACTACAGTGGAAATGCAAACCTACAGGCAATCATCTTACCTTAATCAACCCAATTCCTAGCCTGGACTCCTGAAATATCTATGACAGACACCTCATTCAGGACTTTTTTTTTTCACTGTTCTCTCTTGGGACATTGTCAGTCCTTAGCTTTGACCATATATGCATATACATATGGTATATAGGCTCTATACATCAGGGTTCCCTCCCCCCACCTTCTTTTTTTTAACTTTTGAGAACAGCACAAACACTGCAAAGATATTTGACAATTTTCTCAGGTTTTTTTTTTTTTTTTTGAGACGGAGTCTTGTTCTATCACCCAGGCTGGAGTGCAATGGCATGATCTCGGCTCACTGCAACCTCTGCCTCCTGGGTTCAAGCCATTCTGCTGCCTCAGCCTCACAAGTAGCTGGGATTACAGGCGCCCCCCACCATGCCCGGCTAATTTTTGTATTTTTAGTAGAGACGGGGTTTCACCATGTTGGCCAGGCTGGTCTCGAACTCCTGACCTCAGGTGGTCCACCTGCCTCGGCCTCCCAAAGTGCTGGGATTACAGGCATGAGCCACCACGCCCAGCCTATTTTGTTGTTCTTGAAGTAAATAAGGAAAAAAATTTTCAAAACCAGTCAATTTGTTTATCGCTGCTCTTGGATTTCTGACAGCTGGTATCCATGAAGGCAAGCACTCTCCTGACGGTGTGCTGGCACACTGACAAGCTCACGTGCTAGAGAGCAATTTTTTTTTTTTTTTTTGAGACAGAGTCTCACTCTGTTGCCCAGGCTGGAGTGCAGTGGCACAATCTCAGTTCACTGTAACCTCCACCTCCTGGGTTCAAGCGATTCTTGTGCCTCAGCCTCCTGAGTAGCTGGGACTACAAGCATGCACCACCATGCTGGGCTACTTTTTTGTATTTTTAGTAGAAATGGGGTTTCACCATGTTGGTCAGGCTGGTCTCGAACTCCTGACCTCACGTGACCCCCCACCCGTGCCTCAGCCTCCCAAAGTGCTGGGATTACAGGTGTGAGCCACCGCACCCAGTCTAGAGTGCAAATATGAACATGAAATGCCCTTGCTTAAAAACCCCAGTGGCTCCCCTTTGCCTAAGCACCAGGGACAAATTTTAATCTTCTTAGTATGCTATTGTGAAAGAAAAAATGAATCATAATACTTGTTAAAGATGGTAAGAAATACACTATTCAAGGGGAGTGTAGGAGAGAGAAAAAATCTTTTCCTTCTACCCTTTTTGGTCCTTTGCTGGGGCTCTGTAACAAAAGACAGATTAATAAGAGAAAAGCATCCTTTTTTTTTTAAGACAGAGTCTCACTGTCGCCCAGGCTGGAGTGCAGTGGCGAGATCTTGGCTCACTGCAACCTCCCCCTCCCAGGTTCCAGTGATTCTCGTGCCTCAGCCTCCCGAGTAGCTGGGATTACAGTTGTGTGCCACCACGCCTGGCCAATTTTTGTATTTTTAGTAGAGACAGTGTTTCACCGTGTTGGCCAGGCTGGTCTTGAACTCCTGGCCTCAAGTGATCTGCCCACCTTGGCCTCCCAAAGTGCTGGGATTATAGACATGAGCCACTGCCTACAAATTTATTTAATATAAGTCTTATGTGACATGAGAGCCTTCATAAGGAAATGAAGCCCCAGAAAAATAGATAGGTTTTTACTAGGTTTGATGAAGAGTAAAAAATCATGGGAAAAGGGTATGATCTAAGGGTAATAAGCTGGGGGAGCCAGCAAGGCCTGCCCACTCAGAGTCGTCTCAGTGCTCCTGTCTTCACAGACAAGGACACTCCTTCCTCTGGGCATAGGGAGGTTGCCTCTCATATCAGGGGCTTATGACCTTCTTGAGGGGAAGGTCAGACAGTCCTTCCTGCACCTGCTGTTTCTCAGATTTCTTCGGCTTAAAATACTCAATATGCCAACGTGTCGTATTTTGGGGTAGGATGTTCTGAACCCCATCATAGTAGTGGCTACTACAATGGGGTTTTGTAGTATGGGCTAGAGATGGGGCTCAAATCCAGGGACAATAAGGGAAAGAGGAGATTTATAGCCAAGAAACAAGGTAGGGGAATCAATGGATGGAAAATCACTAGGAAGTAGGGTAACCCTTTGCTAAACTGACTTAGCAAGATTTCTGCGGAAAGGAAGCAAGGGTAAGAAGATGTTGACCGTGGTCAGACCGAGAGGAGGATTCCACTAAACTCTCTCAGTAGGATTCTTGATAAAACTGGAGTAAGCAGACCTAGACAGAGCCAAAGGTTGGGCCTAGTCAAAAGGAGGACCCAGAGGAGCTTGACTAGAGCCCGGTCAAGGAGTCTGTGTTCATGTGAACTTCTGATTTTGCTCCATTACCCCTTTCCAGCCTCATTTCCAGTCATTACAGCCTGTGGATTCTATACTGATGTCATTGCAAACTTCCCATCTTTCCCTGAACATATCTCCAGGTCATCCCAACAACTCTAGAATTCCGTGGTGGACAGTTATAATCTCAGAGGCCAGGCACAGTGACACATCCCTATAACCCCAGCCTTTGGGAGACTGAGGCAGGTGGATCGCTTGAGGTCAGTAATTTGAGACCAGCCTGGCCAACATGGTGAAACCCTGCCTCTACCAAAAAATACAAAAATTAGCTAGGCGTGGTGGTGCACGCCTACTTGCGAGGCTGAGGTGGGAGAATCACTTGAGCCTGGGAGGTGGAGGTTGCAGTGAGTGGAGATCACACCACTGCCCTCCAGCCTGGGCCACAGAGTGAGACCCTGTCTCAAAAAATATATAAAAATAAAATAAAAAACAGGGCCAGGCGCAGTGTCTCACGCCTGTAATCCCAGCACTTTGGGAGGCTGAGGTGGGTGAATCACTTGAGGTCAGGAGTTCGAGACCAGCCTGGCCGACATGGTGAAACCCCATCTCTACTAAAAATACAAAAATTAGCTGGGTGTGGTGGCAGGCGCCTGTAATCCAAGCTACTCAGAAGGCTGAGGCAGGAGAATCACTTGAACCCAAGAGGCAGAGGTTGCTGTGAGCCAAGATTGCACCACTGCACCCCAGCCCTGGGCAACAGAGCAAGACTCTGTCTCAAAAATAGAATAAAATAAAATAAAATGAGAGAGACAAAAATAAGAGAAGAAAAAGGAAACAGTTATCACCTCAGAGCACAGAGGAATAGAAAACATTGGGGAAACTGTGATTTAGGAAACAGCCATCTCCATGTGGACCTTCCGAATAGCTTTCCATATTTGACAGTTCCCCAAAGTAATCATTCCTTTGCTGAGTCCTTAATAGGACAGCTGCCCACTCACCAGCCGTGTGCCCTGGCATGGGACTGAATCAGCCTGCAGGAAGTTAGGAATCATATCCTTCTGCAATTTGCTAAAAAGAAAAAAAATGCTATTTGTGGAACAGAGGTCCTGCCTCAGCACTTGATTCAGTTCCGCTCCTTCCTGAGAGGTTTCTTACACATAGGCCCCCCTGCAAAGATTACTACTTTCCTTCACTTTCGTACTTCTTACTATAATAGCTAAGATAGATTTTATACAATGTGCTTTAAACAAGATTACATTTAATCCTTATGAGAGCCATGTGAAAAGATAGCTCATTTTATAGATGATAAAAGTAGGTTTAGAAAAATTAAGGATCTTGGTCGGGTGCAGTGGCTCACGCCTGTAATCCCAGCACTTTGGGAGGCTAAGGCAGGTGGATTGCCTGAGGTTAGGAGTTCAAAACCAGCCTGGCCAACATGGTGAAACCACATCTCTACTAAAAATACAAAAATTAGCCAGGCATGGTGGTGCATACCTGTAATCCCAGCTACTCGGGAGGCTGAGGCAGGAGAATCACTCAAACCCGGGAGACGGGTTGCAGTGAACCGAGATCACACCATTGCACTCCAGCCTGGGCAACAAGAGCGAAACTCCATTTCAAAAAAAAAAAAGAAAAGAAAAGAAAAAAGAAGGAAGGATAGATTAAGGGCAGAGTCAGGACCTGAATGTGACCCAAACCCACTCAAGTAACCATCTTCCACACTGTGTTTTGAAACCCAGTATTTAAGAGTTTGGAAAAGGTTAGTTTGGGGCTTATTTTTGGTTATTGTTCGTTTGTTTGTTTTGTTTTGCTTCTAATCTTAAATATATAAAATTAAAGTAAGAAGAGTTAGAAATTCCCTCCAAGAGTCAAAATATTTCTTTGTCAAAATATTCTTTCTATATTTTTTCTTTTTTTTCTGTATTTTTTTCTAATCTTTGTGGCTACCAGGAAATATTTCTCAGTGGAACTGATGGAGCAAGAGAAATTTCTAGGCTCTTTATATTTGAGGGATGAGAAAAAGATCTAAAACTAAACAGTCATACTATTTGGGGGGAAAGAAAAATGATCACCTAAATACTATTTCGGAATGACAGATATTATTTTTGAACTCTGGCTGGGCACAGTGGCTCACGCCTGTAATCCCAGCACTTTAAGAGCCCAAGGTGGGTGGATCACTTGAGGTCAGGAGTTCAAGACCAGCCTGGCCAACATGGTGAACCCCTGTCTTTACTAAAAATACAAAAATTAGCCTGGCATGGTGGTGCACACCTGTAATCCCAGCTACTTGGGAGGCTGAGGCAGGAGAATCATTTGAACCCGGGAGGCAGGGGTTGCAGCAAGCTGAGATAGTGCCACCGCACTCCAGCCTGGGTGACAGAGTGAGACTCTGTCTCAAAAAAGAAAAGAAAAACGAAAAAAGAATTCCATTTGGGGAAGGAAAACAAAGAACTTACCATGCTTTTTGCTATGATGGTGTTTAGAAGCAACTCTGAATGGAGTTTTAGATTTGTGAACCATTTTCTGACTCCTGAAATACTTTTTTTCCCCCAACCCTTTTCCACAGCTCAACCCTCACCCTCCCAGAATGCCTGCTGTCCGTTCCCTGGCATGTGCAGGAGGCAGGAACGATGCAGTTCCCAGTGGGTGCCTGCCAGGGAAGGTGGGCTTCTGTCCATCTGGGTGAGGCCATCACTTAGGGGCCATCAGCTTGTGTCAAAGGAAGGGTGATAAAATTTTTCTTCTCCCTCCTGACTTGCTTAAAAACCATCCAGACCATATCATTTTTCTTAATTTGCACTGGGTGGACGATAAATAATTTTTCTTCCTTCTTAATTTTGCCAAACCCTGCCCAGAAAGCAGGGCAAAGCCCTGATGGCCCTGGGGCCATTTCCCAGCGCCTCCCAGGGAGCTCTACCAGACCACGGTGACTCTGAGTGACCATGATGGGAAGTGATCTTCGTCCACAAAAGGGCCAGTTTGAGGCCTCTAGGGGCAGTTACATCCCTTGGACTCCCATGTACAGTTCCCAGAGTTTCAAATTTCTGAAAGATGAATACTATACAGTGTTCTCCAGCCCCAACACTAATTTTCTTTACCTCCTTTTCCCTTGAATATTTTTACTCTTTCTCACCATCTGCATTCCTATGAAGAGAGGTTTCCACTCAATCCTGCTTTAACATGCTCTTTTCTGAGTGTGGGCAGAGTCTTCTCTGTGGCTTAGTGGTTTTGAATGCTAAACAGAGCAGGAGACAAAATTTGATCCCTGGCTCTGTAACTTATATTTATTTCTCTAGTTTCTCAGGTCTGGAGCCTCCAGGAAAAAAAAAAAAAGTGTGTTTTGATAAAAAGGAAGGAGTAGGTGGATTAGATGTGAAACACCGTTTCTAAAAGCAACAAGGTGTCAGAAGTCAGAAGGCCTGGGTTCCAGTCCCAACTTTGCCATTAACTTGCATCAGTGTGGCTTGTCACTTAGCTGCCTAATGTATAAGATAAAGTGGTCAAATGAGAAGTGGTACTGAACTGTATATATATAATATATAATATATAATATTATTTTATGTAAATATATTTATATATAAAGTTTATATACTGAACTATATATTATATATAGAATATATTATATAAATATAATATTATTTATTATATTTATATAATTACAATATATATTATATAATTATAACATTTTCAATTATTTTTGAAATTGAATATTCAATTTTGAATTAGAATATATTTGAAATTGTTGAAATTAATTATATATTATATATAATTTTATATATCTTATTTTATATTTTATATAATATATTATATATTTTATATATATATGTCTATTAAGACGGAGTTTCACTCATTGCCCAGGCTGGAGTGCAATGGTACAATCTCGGCTCACTGCAACCTCCGCCTCCCGGATTCAAGCAATTCTCCTGCCTCAGCCTCCTGAGTAGCTGGGATTACAGGCATCCACCACCATACCAAGCTAATTTTTTGTATTTTTGTGTTTTTGCTAGAGATGGGGTTTCACCATGTTGGCCAGCGTGGTCTCCAACCTGACCTCAGGTGATCCACCTGCCTCGACCTCCCAAACTGCTGGAATTACAAGTATGAGCTACTGCTCCTGGCCCTCAACAATATCTAGAAGCACAAATTTTAAAGCAGACAGATCTTCAGTTTAACACTGGCTGTGCTAATTACTGGCTGTATTTCTGCAGTCAATTTCTTTGACTTCCCTAAGCCTCAGTTTCATCATCTATAAGATGGGAATAAAAATCATACCTATTGTTTGGGGTTGTGTAAGGATTAAAAAAGATAATGTTCACAGAGCTCTTAGCAAGTGTTCAATATAAGTAGCTATTAGTATAAAAGTTTCATAAAATTCTTCCCACCTTTCTATATTTTAATATTCAATTTGAAAAAAAGGTCAAATTAGTTGTTTGACATATACTGATGATTAAACTTTTAATTATTTTTCACTTATTAACTTGCAGTCTTTTTTTTTTTTGAGACACGGTCTCACCATGTTGCTCAGGCTAGAATGCAGTGACGTGATCATAGCTCACTGCAGCCTCTACCTCCTAGGCTCAAGCAAAAATCTCATATCAGCCTCCCAAGTAGGTGAGACTACAGGCATGTGCCACCACATCTGGCTACTTTTTATTTTTGGTAGAGGCATGATCTTGCTATGTTGCTCAGGCTGGTCTCAAAATCCTGGGTTCAAGCGATCCTCTGACCTCGGGATTACAGGCCTGGGCCACCATGCCAGGATTACAGGCCCGAGCCACCATGCCGGCCTACTTTGTTTTTGTTTTTTTAAAGAAGTCCCCTTTCTTCCTGGTTGGCTGAGTTTTTTGTTTTTTTAATCATGAATGGGTATTGAATTTGTTAAAGTCCTTTTCTTCATTCTTCATCTCCTGAAATGATACTGCTTTTCTCTTTCATCCTATGAATATGGGGAATTACTATGATTAATTGATTTTTTATTGTTAAACCGACCTTATATTCTGAGGATAAAACCTACTTGGTCTGATGCATTACTTTTTTTTGAGACAGAGTCTCATTCTGTCGCTAGGCTGGAGTGCAATGGCGCAATCTTGGCTTACTGCAACCTCTGCCACGCTGGTTCAAGTGATTCTCCTGCCTCGGCCTCCTGAGTCTGGGATTACAGGCTCGCACCACCATGCCCGGCTAATTTTTTTGTATTTTCAGTAGAGACGGGGTTTCGCCATGTTGGCCAGGCTGGTCTTGAACTCCTGACCTCAGGTAATCCGCCCACCTTGGCCTCCCAAAGTGCTGGAATTACAGGCATGAGCCATCATGCCCAGCCACATTACTCTTTATGTCTATTACTTGATTTGATTTTGTTAAGGGATGATTGCATGTAAGTTCATGAGTGGTATTGGTCTGTGATTTTCTCTTGTGTGTATGTGATATCTTTATCTGGGTGTTGGGATCGGAGTAATGCTGATAAAATGAAAAGGAAGTGCTCCTTTTCTATTTTCTCAAAGCGTTTGGGTAGAATCACTATCATTTCTCCTCTCCGAAAGGTTTAGTTCTGGCTTTTAAATGTGAAACAAACTGCCCCTTTTAGTCCTCCCTCCCTCCACACAGTAAGTCTTAATTACTAATATGGAAAAGAAGCCATTATAAAAAGAGGTGGGCTGGGTGCCGTGGCTCACGCCTGTAATCCCAGTACTTCGGGAGGCCGAGGTGGGTGGATCACTTGAGGTTAGGAGTTTGAGACCAGTCTGGCCAACATGGTGAAACCTCATCTCTACTAAAGATACAAAAATTAGTTGGGCATGGCCAGGCGCGGTGGCTCATGCTTGCAATCCCATCACTTTGGGAGGCCGAGGTGGGCGGATCACGAGGTCAGGAGATCAAGACTACGGTGAAACCCCGTCTCTACTAAAAATACAAAAAAATTAGCCGGGGCGTAGTGGCGGGCGCCTGTAGTCCCAGCTACTCGGAGAGGCTGAGGCAGGAGAATGGCGTGAACCCGGGAGGCTGAGCTTGCAGTGAGCTGAGATTGCGCCACTGCACTCCAGCCTGGGCAACAGAGTGAGACTCCGTCTCAAAAAAAAAAAAAAAATTAGCTGGGCGTGATGGTACATACTTGTAATCCCAGCTACTCAGGAGGCTGAGGGAGGAGAATCACTTGAATCCAGGAGGCGCAGGTTGCAGTGAGCTGAGATCATGCCACTGCACTACAGCCTGGGTGACAGAGAGAGACTCTGTCTCAAAAAAATAAAGAAAGAAAAGAAAAAAAAGAAATTATTTAAAGATGGAATTATATGTTCGTAGTTTCCTGTACTTTTCCTTTATAGCATTTATCACATTTATACACTTAATTATATTTAACTTATCACATTTAATATAATTAAATTCTTATAATTATCTTTCTCTTATTACTATGAGTCTTTTTCATATAATTATAAGTGTCATGAGGGAATAGACTAGTTCTGTTTTCTTTCTTTTTTTTTTTTCTTAAGACGGAGTCTCGCACTCTTGCCCAGGCTGGAGTGCAGTAGCACCATCTCGGCTCACTGCAAGCTCCGCCTCCCAGGTTTACGCCATTCTCCTGCTTGAGTCTCCCAAGTAGCTGGGACTACAGGCGCCCGCCACCATGCCTGGCTAATTTTTTGTATTTTTAGTAGAGACGGGGTTTCACCGTGTTAGCCAGGATGGTCTCGATCTCCTGACCTTGTGATCCGCCCGCCTCAGCCTCCGAGTGCTGAGATTACAGGGGTGAGCCACTGCACCCAGCCTAGTTCTGTTTTCTTATTACTGTCTTCATAAACTTAGCTCAAGAGTAGAAAGGCAGGAGAATGGTGTGAACCCGGGAGGCGGAGCTTGCAGTGAGCCGAGATTGCGCCACTGCACTCCAGCCTGGGCGACAGAGCGAGACTCCGTCTCAAAAAAAAAAAAAAAAAAAAGAGTAGAAAGGCAGGAGACCAGGTGCAGTGGCTCACACCTTTAATCCTCACACACTGAAACGCTGATGCTGGAGCATTCTTGAGCCCAGGAGTTCAAGACCAGCCTGGGCAACACACTGAGACTCCCGTCTCTACAAAAAATAGGGCTGGTAAATAGTTGATTAATATATCAATAAATTAATTAATACATTACTTAATATTTTCAGATGAACTTCCCAGAGAATTTGCATGTCTCTCTGAAAACTTAATTAATTCGGCTTACATCCATTGAGGGCCTATTTGGTGACAAGCATTGTGTAAATACAAAGAAGAATTGAAAAGAATGGCCCTGCCTGGGGAATTTAACATGCAGTAGGAGAAAAGATGAGACACTATACAGGCATGACAAAATGTAAGATCTATTATAGAAGTGTCTACAGAGTATTATAGGAAAATGGATAAAAAAGAAATTCATGCTATTCAGGCAAAGCAATATATTCAGGCTGGCCTCTTGGAAGAGAGGAAAAGATTTTCTAAGCAGGGAAGGTGAGGCAATAAGCAGCGTGAGCAGCACATGGTGGGTGTGGCTAGGAAGATGTCTTTGTTATACTCTAGCCCAGCACGTTGCCCAGTGGGTCATTCCTATGTGCTCCTGCTGTGGGAAGACAGAGCAGAAAGTAAAGAAAATGGGCTGGGCGCAGTGGCTCACACCTGTAATCCAAGCACTTTGGGAGGCCAAGGCGGGCGGATCACATGAGGTCAGGAGTTTGAGACCAGCCTGGCCAACACGGCGAAACTCCGTCTCTACTAAAAATACAAAAAAATTAGCCAGGCGTGGTGGCACATGCCTGTAATCACAGCTACTTGGGAGGCTGAGGTAGGAGAGTCACTTGAAACCGGGAGGCAGAGGTTGCAGTGAGCTGAGATCGTGCCACTGCACTCCAGGCTGGGCAACAGGGCAAGACTCTGTCTCAAAAAAAAAAAAGAAAGAAAAGAAAGCAAGCAAGCAGAGTGAGTGCTGGGGAATGTGGCCCACATCCTGAAGAACCTTGAGTGTTCGTGCAGGAGTCTCCTCTTTATCTTGTAGGCAGTGGTAAGGCCACTTGAGGTTAACTAGGGCAGCGCTTTGCAAACTTCTCCATGAGTGCTCCTAAAGGCAGAGGAGTGTGCATGTGGACCTCGGAGATTTGAGGCATAGCCCAGAACAACCTGCCAAAGCCTGGTGTTTCTTTAAAGTCTCACTTTAGCTTGAAAATGCATATAAGGCCAGGTGTGGTGGCTCTTGCTCATGATCCCATCACTTTGGGAGGCCAAGGCAGGCAGATTGCCTGAGCTCAGGAGTTCAAGACCCATCTGGGCAACATGGTGAAACCCTGTCTCTGCTAAAAATACAGAAAATTAGCTAGGCATGGTAGTGCACACCTATTGTCCCAGCTACTTGGGAGGCTAAGGTGGGAGGATCACTTGAGCTTGGGAGGCAAAGGTTGCCGTGAACCGAGATCTCACCACTGCACTCCTCCAGCCTGGGTGACACAGCCAGACCCTGTCTCAAAAAAGAAATGCATATAAATTTTGTATTCCACTCCATATATATATTTAAATACAGAGCAGTGTTTTCAATTACTTATTTAGTAAACTGACACTCCAAGAAAATATTGATTACATAATTATTTTAGAATGCTATATGTTTCTGTCTCACTGCCCAAAACCATCAGGGATATGTACACATTTCTGAGAAGGACAAAAGAAGGAGAATATCCGTTTTGTTCACGGCTGTATGCCCAGCACTGCAGATGGTGACTGACATATAGCAAGTGCTCAATAAGTATTTATTAAATGAATGAATGACATTAAATGACCAGTTATTCTAAAAAGTGATATGAGCAGATGGCTGTTGGATTATTGCAGAGGCAAAATCCAGAGGAGTAGGATTTGGCCCTTCTAATCTCTGCTGCCAGATAGTCCTGCATGCTGAATGAAATACATCCAACTCCCTAATGATTTCAATTCACTCACCTGTGACACCACAGCCCACCAAAAATCCTGGATATTTAAGAGGGGTTTTGTGGGGTAGGGGTGAAATAGATCTCTACTTGCCTCTGGATTAATCTCAAAGATTAGCAAACCACTCAGCTGGGAAAACCATAAGCTGTGCATGGTAGTTCATGCCTGTAATCCCAACACTTTGGGAGGCCAAAGCAAGAGGATCACTTGAGGCCAGGAGTTCGAGACCGGCCTAGGGAACATAGCAAGACCCCCATCTCTACAAAAAAGGAAAGAAAAAGAAAATTATAGATAAAAGCAGACACTTGTTGTTAAACTAAAAATAACAACCAAAAAAATATAATAGGGCTGTTCTCTGTAGGCCAATTCCGATAATATTTACCTAGAAGTTTCCTTCTCCTAAGTCTCCCCTCAAATGAATTGCTCTCTCCTCACTGCTCCTTTTCTCTCTCCCTTGCAATCTAACCCTGAGTAATGAGTTCACTCCCACCCAATCATCCAGAACTCGTTCCTGCCTTTCTCCTTTGCATTTTCCCTCCATTTGTCACTCATGTCTTATTTCCTGCACTGATTTTCATCATTTATGGGTCGCCATCTCCTCTGAGCTGCCACAGCATTAGAGGTAGTGTCAATTTTGTGCTGTCTTAAAGTATTTGCTAATTTTTTCACATGCCTTACAACTACACTGGATGCTACATGAGGACAGGAGTCAGGAATTGTGTATGGATTGTGTCTATTCTCACATGTTCCACAAAATCTCTGTACAATGCTGTACATAATACATGGTCACATTGCAGGTTCCCTGATTGACACAGGAACTAACAGTCAAAGAAATCTGCCTGTGTGTACGCTGCACTTCCTCATGGGACTTGCCACCAATTTCTCATGTACAAAAACCTTGGCCAGGCACAGTGGGATTACTCTTGTAATCCCGGCACTTTGGGAGGCTGAGTTGGGCAGATCACTTGAGGCCAGCAGTTCAAGACCAGCCTAGCCAACATGGTGAAGCACTGTCTTTACAAAAATTGAAAAATTAGCCAGTGTGGTAGCACATGCCTGTAATCCCAGCTACTTGGGAGGCTGAGGCACAAGAATGGCTTGAACCCAGGAGGTGGAGGCTGCAGTAAGCCAAGATCACACTATTGCACTCCAACCTGGGTGACAGAGCAAGACTCTGTCTCAAAAAAAAAAAAAAAAAAAAAAAAAGAAGAAAGAAAAGAAAAAAATCTTCAGATCTCTGCTAGAATTCTGCAGAGTTCACGCCCCTGGAAGGGTCACAGCTGGAGGCCAATATGATATGCCCAGAAAAGCTGATTCCTGGACTAGAAACCAGAGTGGCTTAGTGGCTTTTAAAGACCACAGAGAAAACGAAAGATTTAAACAAACATTTTTTCTAAGAAGGCCCCAGTGTCTGGTAGGGTTTCCAAGCTGCAAACACAGCAAAAGGGATGAGGGTACAAGAACGAGCTATTTTGGGCAGAGCAGGCCTTCGTTTCTATTGGACATGATAGCTTCATCCTGAGCATTTCTGTACTTCTTTAATTTGTTCCGAAAGCCTTGATTCATTTCCCTTAGTCTGAACCAAAATAGCTTAAATACAACATGCCTGGTGAGTAGAAAGAAAGGAAGAAGGAAAGAAGGGAAGACAGGGAGGAAGAGAGGGGGAAAGCAAGAAAAACACAAGACATGAAAACAAAATCTCACACGCGTTTTCTCTTTGGGTTTCATAGGTCAAAATTAGCAAAATGAGTGGCAATTTCCTCATTCCTGATGAAACTTGCTTTCACATTTCTCTGCTACCTTTTTCCCAGATAAGGTTCTTGGGATAAGATAGAGCCTATTGGGAAATAGAAGCTTTTTCTCCTTTTCTATCATGCTGAGCAGAGGGTGTTGCAACAGAAAAGCTTTCCAGTAGGAGTGTGGCCACCGTGTATCCCACATGAGCTTCCTGAGTACACAGACAAGCTGTTCTGTTTCCCGGAGGACTGTCCTATCTGTCCCAGGGTTAGAGAAACAATATCACAGTCAGTATCGCAGTCGACAGACACAACCCTGCCAACGATGACTATCTGTTGAACAGGGGAAGTGGGAGGATAAAAAGCCATAGATCAAATTAAATATTTTGTTGCTCTCAAAAATGGAGCAGAGCACCTGGCATGGTGGCTCACGCCTGTAATCCCAGTACTAGGAAAGCTTGGGAGGGTCTCTTGAACCCAATAGTTCAAGACCAGCCTGGGCAACATAGCAAGACCCCATTTCTAAAAAAATTAAAAAATAAAAATGGAGCAGAGAAAATGTCTATAGTCTAGAAGACAGTATCTGCCCCCTAAATCACTTACTGATATTTTAGGTAATGTGGTAGATTGAACACATGTATTTTTCTCTGTTTCCTCCCTAAAACCCACTAAAGTGAAAGTAAAGCGCCAGACACAGTGGCTCCCAATCCCAGCAGTTTGGGAGGCCGTAGACAGGCGGATTGCTTGAGTCCAGAAGTTCAAGACTAGCCTGGCAACATGGCAAAACCCCATCTCTACAAAAAGTACAAAAATTAGCTGGACGCAAGGGCACGTGCCTGTAGTCAGTACCAGCTACTCAGGTGGCTGAAAATGGGGGAGGAAATAAAGGTGAAAGAGAAATGTCAACAAATGTTTGGCTGATGAAAGCAGGTGGAAGAGAGCTAACGGACTTACCAAAACACAGTGGCTGAAACCCCAGTGCTTAAAAGCCAGTTTATTAAAAGGCTTAAGGACTGGAACCTATATAGGTACACTGCTGACCCACTAAACCCACCCAACTCAGCGAACATTGGCAGCCATTACCCACCTCCCACTGACAGATATGTCATTTTAAAATTTTTCTCTGGCCAGGTGAGGTGGCTCACGCCTGTAATCCCAGCACTTTGGGAGGCCAAGGCGGGCAGATCACTTGAGGCCAGGAATTCCAGACCAGCCTGGCCAACGTGGTGAAACCCCGTCTCTACTAAAAATACAAAAATTAGCCGGTCATGGTGGCGCATGCCTGTAATCCCAGATACTCAGGAGGCTGAGGCAGGAGAATTGCTTGAACCTGGGAGGTGGAGGTTGCAGTGACCCGAGATTGTGCCACTGCACTCTAGCCTGGATGACAGAACAAGACTCCATCTCAAAAAAAAAAAAAAAAAAAAAAAAAACACGATTTTTTCTCTGGAGTAATTCAACAGCTTCAGAAAAAAGATCTACAGACACTGACATTGGGAATCCCACAATCAAGCAGCCTACAAAGAAGCCCACTGTACAAGTCCGCTCATTCACAGCATTTCCAAACAGCTTTTTTTTTTTTTTTTTTTGAGATGGAGTGTTGCTCTGTGTCGCCCAGGCCGGAGTGCAGTGGCGGGATCTTGGCTCACTGCAAGCTTCACCTCGGGGTTCACGTCATTCTCTTGCCTCAGCCTCCTGCGTACCTGGGACTACAGGCGCCCGCCACCATGCCCAGCTAATTTTTTGTAGTTTTAGTAGAGACGGGGTTTCACCATGTTACCAAGGATGGTCTCGATCTCCTGACCTCATGATCCGCCCGCCTTGGCCTCCCAAAGTGCTGGGATTACAAGCGTGAGCCACCGCGCCCAGCCCCAAACAGCTTTTTAGTATCTCTCAATATAACATGAGACTTTTGAGAAAAGAGAAAAGCAAATAGAAACAAAGACTATGCAAGGAACCCTGTGATTAATATCCTGAGAGACACAATGGAAGACACTGTATCCATCAAACAAGAATAGAATAATAATAACAACAATAATAGCAATATTTATTGAACATTGACTGTGTTTCAGACGTATTAAAACTAACTCAATTCTCATAACATGCTTTAATAATCATCATTTAATCATCAAATAATTGAATACAATTATTTCCTCCATTTTATAGATAAGAAAACTGAGAGGATAAAGAACTTGCCCAAGCTTGTAGAACTAGAAAATAATTTTTCTGGTATTTGAATTGCTGATTTTAACAATTATCTTATAATGCCATCCAAGAGATCCCTTGACAAACTCTTGGAACAACTCAACCAAACAACATGAGAGAAAAGATCTAAAAAAAATAGAGGATCAGTCCAGGAGGTCCGACATCTGAAAGATGAGTATATGAAAAAGAAGAGAAAATGACATGAATTATTTGTATTTTTATTTATCATTACTTTTTTTTTTTCTGGAGATGGGGTCTCACTATGTTGCCCAGGTTAGTCTCAATCTCCTGAGCTCCAGCAATCCTTACGCCTTTGCCTCCCAAAGCACTGGGATTAGAGGTGTGAGTCACTGAACTCAGCAGAATTATTTTTAAATAGTACAACATTTCCTGACATTTAAATGAGTCTTTAGATTAAAAGGCACGTCAAAATAAGTGAATGGGAAAAAGTCTTATACCAAAACCCATCATAGTAAAATTTTACAACTCCAGGAATAAAGATAAGACCCTAGGCCAGGCGCATGGCTCACACCTGTAATTCCAGCACTTTGGGAGGCCTGGGTGGGTGGGTCACCTGAGGTCAGGAGTTCGAGACCAGCCTAGCCAACATGGTGAAACCTTGTCTCTAATAAAAATACAAAAATTAGCCGGGCTTGGTCGTGTGCGCATCTAATCCCAGCTACTGGGGAGGCTGAGACAGGAGAATCGCTTGAATCCAGGAGGCAGAGATTGCTGTGAGCAGAGACTGCGCCACTGTACTCCAGTCTGAGCGACAAAGCCAGACTCAGTCTCAAAAAAAAAAAATAATGTGAGACATAAAATGCATATGAACTGGTAGGAGGGAAACTGAGGGCCACGTGTGAGAGAGACTTACTTTTCATTGTATACTAGTTTGTTCTGTTTGAATGTTTACCATATGCTTACATTACATTATTCAAAAAAGTTTTTAAAAGTTTTTTAAGGGATGCTAATAATTAATTAGATTTGTGAACTGCCCATCTTAGATATTAAAGTACTTGGGTGATTTCTTGTTCTTCGTTACCCCCTGTAAGCATGAAGAACACCAGATCTACAGGAAAGGCAGTCAGCCAGAACTGGTTTGATGCTCTGATGAAAACACAAAGATCAGCCAGCCACGGTGACTCATTCCTGTAATCCCAGCACTTTGGGAGGCCGAGGCAGGCAGATCACCTGAGGTCCGGAGTTTGAGACCAGTCTGACCAACATGGAGAAACCCTGTCTCTACTAAAAATACAAAATTAGCCGGGTGTGGTGGCGCATGCCTGTAATCCCAGCTACTTGGGAGGCTGAGGCAGGGGAATTGCTTGAACCAGGAGGTGGAGGTCGCGGTGAGCCAAGATCGTGCCATTGTACTCCAGCCTGGGCAACAAGAGTGAAACTCCATCTCAAAAAAAAAAAAGAAAGAAAGAAAGAAAGAAAATGCAAAGATCACCTGGAAGACAATCCCCTGGCAAGACAAACTCAAGACTCGTAGTTAGGTCATTTGAGTAAATACATGAGTGAATGAATGAGTACATGAGTGTGAGGCAGCCATTTGAGTCATTTGGGTGTGAGGGAGGGACAGGAAGAAAGTAAAGTTAGGGGAAATGACTTGGCATTACAAATCCTCCCTTGCTGAGACGCGACATTTTCTTCTGGGATATAAACTGGGTATAGGAGCCAAATTGCAATGCCAGGTCTATTCTTGCCACTTTAATGAGAAAAGTGGAAGTCTGGGTTAGCCCATTTATCTGCATACCATCATTTAGTTGCATACAGATCGAGGTCCAGATTTTTAATTGCCCTGATCTGTCTCTGGGAGGAAAGAAGCTCCAATATTTTCTTTGTCAAGCATGAGCTAAGTTTGATTATAGTTCTGCTCACACATTTGATGTAAGAAGCAGATTAAAGTTTATTGCAGTCTTGGCTGGGTATGGTGGCTTATGCCTATAATCCCAGCACTTTGGGAGGCCGAGGCAGGAAGATCACCTGAGATCAGGAGTTCGAGACTAGCCTGGCCAACATGGTGAAACCTTGTCTCTGTTAAAAATACAAAAAAAAAAAAAAAATTAGCCACGCATAGTGGTGCATGCCTGTAATCCCAACTACTTGGGAGGCTGAGACAGGAGAATCACTTGAACTCCGGAGGCGGAGGTTGCACTGAGCCAAGATTGTGCTACTGCACTCTAGCCTGGGCAACAGAGCGGGACTCCATCTCAAAAAAAGAAAAAAAAAGTTTATTGCAGTCTTTGAGAACTTATACACTGGTTATTTTAAAGCTACTTAAAAAGTGTATATTAAATGAATGGTATGATGCATATGGTCAGCTTTCCATGAACACATTCATAAGAATATATTCCAAAGATTTCTCCCCAATGATCATAGGTGAGTAGCATCAGTGTCTTGGAGAAAGACTGCCACATTCTTTAGTGCTGTACACAAATGCCATAAAGAGAGTGAATTACTGCCTTTCATATTCTACCTGCCATAATCTTTGAAGATAATTCCTTTTTTCCCGCTAAGATCAGGATGGTATAGCTTTTATAAAAATTGCCCTATGACAAATTACAGGAAAATTTATTATCAGGGTGGCATGAACAGCATTATAGTTTATTTTATTTATAGCGGATAAAAGGTCTCAGCCAGGCATGGTGGCTCACGCCTGTAATCCCAGCGCTTTGGGAGGCCAAGGCAAGTGGATCACCTGAGGTTAGGAATTTGAGACCAGCCTGGCCAACATGGTGAAACCCCATCTCTACTAAAAATACAAAAATTAGCCAGGCATGGTGGCGAGTGCCTGTAATCCCAGCTACTTGGGAGGCTGAAGCAGGAGAATTGCTTGAACTCAGGAGGCAGAGGCTGCAGTGAGCTGAGATCATACCACTGCACTCCAGCCTGGGCAGCAGAGCAAGACTCTAGCTAAAAATTAATAAATAAATAAAAAATAAAAATAAAAAAAGTCTCAAGTCAAACTTAGTTGAAATTTACCAATTATTACCAAAATCTACCAATTATTATCTCTTAGATCTTAGTAAATAGGCCTTTCTGAGTCTCAGATTTTGCCCTGTAAAATGAGGCAAAATTTTGCTTTGTCGGATTGTTCTGATTAAATGAAATTATATATCTATCCCTTAGTGACCAGTGACTGGTATATGCATTTTACAATTTTCAGAGTATTATCAGATAATATTTCAGAGTATTCAGGGTGGTGCCCGCCACTACGCCTGGCTAATTTTTGTATTTTTAGTAGAGATGGGGTTTTACCATGTTGGCCAGGCTGGTCTCGAACTCCTAACCTCAGGTGATACACTCACCTTGGCCTCCCAAAGGGCTGGGATTACAGGCGTGAGCTACCGTGCCTGGCTGAGACCTTTTATCCTCTATAAATAAAATAAACTATAGGCTGTTCATGCCACCCTGATAACATATTTTCCTGGAATTTGTCATAGGGAAATAACACTAAACTACAATTCTCACTTATTCTGCATAATAAAACTCAAAATATGTACGAAAAAGAATTGTGAAATCTGAAAAGTGCTTTGCAAACATAAAAGTGGTCATATCAAGCTTATCACATTTCTGTAAAACAGAAAGAAGAATTCATGTCATAACCTACTCTTACGAGATGTTGTGGTTGCCAAAAAACTAGTGAATTGTGAAAGCATTTTTAATTCTATAAGAAGACAATGATTGTTATTGTGAGTGGGGAGGCAGAGGACACGTATGGATAATTTTTAAGGCTTTATTTATTTATTTATTTTTGAGATGGAGTTTCACTCTGTCACCCAGGCTGGCGTGCAGTGGTGTGATCTCGGCTCAATGTGACCTCCACCTCCCAGGTTCAAGTGATTCTCCTGCCTCAGTCTCCCAAGTAGCTGGGATTACAGATGCCTGCCACCATGCCTGGCTAATATTTTGTATTTTTAGTAGAGACAGGATTTCATCATGTTGGCCAGGCTGCTCTCAAACTCCTGATCTCAGGTGATCCGCCTGTCTCAGCCTCCCAAAATGCTGGGATTACAGGCATGAGCCTCCACACCAGGCCTTTAAGTCTTTATTAAAGTGTGTGGTAGGCAGCCTTTAAGATTGCACCTAATGATTCCTGCCTCTTAGTATTCCTCTCTCCTTGAGTGTGGGCTGGAATTATTGACTTGCTTATAACAAGTAGAATATGGCAGCAGAGATTAGATGTCTCCTCTGAGATGTCTCATCTTGTGCTCTTTTTTGCATCACCTACCCTGGGGGAAGCCAGCTGCCATGTGGTGAGGCAGCCTTGTGGAGAGGTCCGTGTGATGAGGATTGAAACCTGCTAACAACCTCATGAGCGAGCTTAGAAGTAAATCTCCCTCCACCTCATGTGAGCCTTCAGATGAGACTCCAACCCCATCTAACAGTTTGTATTTCATGAGAGACCCTGAGTCAGAGCCACCCAGCTAAGCCACGCTCAGATTCCTGACCCACAGAAACAGTAAGATAACACATTTATTGTTTCAAGCTGCTAAGTTTTGGGACAATTTGGTATGCAGCAATAGATAATATAAAGTATAATATACATACAGAAGAATGCAGCTGTCATAAATGTAGAGCTCAACAAATTTCATGAAATGGTCACACCCAAGTAACAAGCACCCAAATCAAGAAATAGAACTGGCACCTTGGAAGGCCCCACCATGTTCCCGTCTATTCACTACTGCTTACTCCAGGAGTAACCACTATCTAGACTTCTAACAGCACAGATTTTTTTTTCTGTTTCTGTACCTTGCAATCATATAGAATGGAATCCTATAGAATGTACTCTTTTGTGTCTACTTGTTTCTGATCGGCATTACATTAATCACATGTGGTTTCTGAAAGCCTACTCTAAAATGCCATTGTTTAATCATAATATTTAATCTATTCCAAATAACAGTAAAGAAGACTGTGAGTTTATATATATGTAAAAAATGGGAGTCTAAGTAAAGAAAAATAAATTGAAAAACATTTCTAGGCCAGGTGCCGTGGCTCATACCTGTAATCCCAGCACTTTGAGAGCCTAGGAAAGAGGATCGCTTGAGCCCAGGAGTTGGAGACCAGCCTGGACAACACAGCAAGACCTTGTCTCTACCAAAAAAAAAAATTTAAATTAGCCAGGTGTGCTGGTGCACACTTGTAGTTCCAGATGCTCAGGAGGCTGAGGCAGGAGGATCGCTTGAGCCTAGGAGATTGAGGCTGCAGTGAGCTATGATCACACGACTGCACTTCAGCCTGGGCAACAGAGCAAGACCCTGTCTCAATATGTACTTTTTTGTATATGACCAAGAGTAGAAAACATGATGATGAAAGCTTTAAGGGGAATCCAGAGCAAAAAATTTGTGTCAGTTACCTATACTGGGTGGCAGTCCAATATACTGTTCAGGGTATAGGTCTTCGAGTTAAATGGCTGGATTAGAATAGTGGCTGAATTCCTCATGATCTGTGTGCTCTTGGGCAAGTTAATCTTTCTGCATTTCAGTATCTGTCTGTAGAATGAATATAATAGTGCTTACTTCACAAGATTATTGAGAAGATGAAGAAATGGAAATGAATATAAATCAAGTACCAATGCTTTGCACATAATAAGTCCTCAAAAATTACTATTATTAAGAAGTGTTACATTTGGGGGTTTTAAAAATTATAGGTTGCCAAATTTGTACTATCTGTGATTTTTATCATGTAGGACGTGATTTTCCTGTGAGTAGAAAATGCAGGGCTGGGAGTGGTGTCTTATGCCTGTAATCCTTGCCCTTTGGAAGGCCAAGGAGGAAGAATTGCTTGAGCCCAGGAGTTCAAGACCAGCCTGGGCAACACAGTGAGACCCCCATCTCAAAAAAAAAGGAAGGAAGGAAGGGAGGGAAGGAGGAAGGAGGAGGAAGGGAGGGAGGGAGGGAGGGAGGGAGGGAAAGAAAATGCGGCTCCTTCAATTATTTGTTTGTTTCATGGCTCTTCTGCCCTTCCCTAGGGAGAGTGAATGAGAGGAGCAGGGATGAAGTTCAAACCAGTCATCTTCTCTCTTTGTTATTAGCTTTGATAGGAAAGTGGAAGGGGCAGGATAAAACTAAAGGCTGAATTGAGGATTTGTCAGTGGATTTTAATTATCAACATAATCTCAATTCTTCCTGGCCATGGATCCCTAACAATCGATTATTTTCTTTTTCATAGTAAGTCTGTGTCTATTTTTAATTCCCGCCCCCTCTGCCTCTGTTCGAATCTCTCTGACGAAGGTAATAAAAGATTTAGATTTAGAAAGCGACTTCACATTTGGAATGAGGCAGCGACTATAAATAGACATGTCAATGAAATAGGTTAGCGTGGGATCCGGATCTCTGAGAGTCTCGGAATCAAAGGTACATATTCTTGCCTGATCTGTGTACTGGCACAGGCATTCTTGCCAGGGTCTTCAAACAGTTGTGTGTATGTGTGTTTCTGCCTGTGTAAACATGAATACATGCATGGAACATATATAGCATATTATCAAGGACAGAATTCAGAGAGGTACCTGCTGTATTTCTGAGTGGTGGAGTGATCTTTGTGGACCAGATTGTTATCCTTATCCTGACAATTATTACTGGAGAAATCAACACAAAACATTACTCCCAAATAGTCAACCCCCAGTCTGTAGAACAGTGGTGCAGCTTCCAGGCGCAGTATGTTTTATTACTGACCATCCTCCTTCCCACCACCAGACTTTGAGCACCTATCAGGACAAAGGGTCCACAGTGATGTTCCAATCTGCCAGTCGCGGAAGTCAGCTTGGCAACTGGTTTGCTAATCACTAGGGCTGCCATTCAGCCTGGAAGGTCATTGCCTGCAATGTATAGCTGCTAAAATTCTAACCTACTCTTCAAGGTCTGGGATAAACATTTCTTTTACTATGAAGCCATCCCTGATCACGTTAGTGATCTTCCTCCTCTAAATTCCTAAAACAGCTTGACTCTTACACAATACTCATTATCGTACACTGCCTTGAACTGGGTGCCTGTTTTGTGTCTCTATTTGATTGTGATCTCTTGATACACAAAAGACAATGTCATTCATCTCTGTATCCCTGGCAGCACCTAGGATGGTAACAGGTGCTGCTTATATTTATTGAACAAATATGCACTCCAGGTTACTCACCTCTGGGTGCCAACTATTTTGTCAATGTACCTGCTAATTTGTGGCACTCACAACTGGAAGCATAAGGGGTGTTTAAGAAAATGTTGTAGCATCAGTATCCCTGAATATGTTATGATATACAATAATTAAAAATTGGGTATTGGGTGGGCATGGTGGCTCACGCCTGTAATCCCAGCACTTTGGGAGGCCGAGGCAGGCAGATCACAAGGTCAGGAGATCGAAACCATCCTGCCTAACACGGTGAAACCCCGTCTCTACTAAAAATACAAAAAATTAGTCGGGCGTGGTGGCGGGCACCTGTAGTCCCAGCTACACAGGAGGCTGAGGCAGAATGGCGTGAACCCGGGAGGCGGAGCTTGCAGTGAGCCAAGATTGTACCACTACACTCCAGTCTGGGTGACAGAGTGACACTCCGTCTCAAAAAAAAAAAAAAAAAAATTGGGTTCTAACAGACCTGTCAAGATCTTGGAACCGTTTTGCAGTGATTTCAGATCCCCAGTGACAATAAGAGAATGTAAATAACTTGATACATTTCAGCTGACTAGTTTTGAATATGAAATTGGCCTGCAGATGGCCAAGCACGGTGGCTCACGCCTGCAATCCCAGCACTTTGGGAGGCCGAGGTGGGGGGGATCACCTGAGGTCAGGAGTTCGAGACCAGCCTAATCAACATAGTGAAACCCCATCTCTACTGAAAACACAAAATTAGCCAAGCGTAGTAGCGGGCGCCTGTAATCCCAGCTACTCGGGAGGCTGAGGCAGGAGAATCACTTCAACCCGGGAGGCGGAGGTTGCAGTGAGCCAAGATCACACCACTGCACTCCAGCCTGGGCAACAAGAGCAAAACTCTGTCTCAAAAAAAAAAAAAAAAAAAGAAAAGAAATAGTGACCTAGATAGGGTCTGAAGGCAAGATAGTGACCTAGATGACCTTCTGTGGGCCTGCCCAAGCTTGAGATTCTACATTACATAGAGTCAGAGCATTCCAGGATTCCGTAATTTACTGGCCTAGAACAAAAACTAAACTTCAAGATTGAAAGAGCCTTAAGAGTTATTTTGCCAATTCCTTAATCTCCCTGAAACCACTGGGGCAGACTTGTTCCTTCCCTTGTTGCCTTTTCTTGTTAACTATCTAGAGGCCATAGTTGACCACATTGGACGAATTGATTCATTTCATAATAAATTCCACAATTAAAATAAGTTTTTCTGAGCCGGGGGGGATCACTTGAGACCCAGAGTTCAAGACCAGCCTGGCCAAAATGGTGAAACCCCATCTCTAAAAAAATAAATAAATAAAATAAATAAGTCTTTTTTGGTCTTAGACAAACAATGTAAACATCTGCTTTAGTTGGAATAAGTTAAAACAGTGATCTTAAGTTATTAAAATAGGGTATGTTACTATTTCCTGGGAAAAGTTCCTCTCAAATGCCTAACCATATTTTCTAAGATTTTCGTTTTTTCCATGGGCCTTTGAACATTCAATGCACATGGTTGGAAATTTAGCACACAACCACAAATGGCAGCAAAGTGCTTATAAGCTTAAATCCAAAGTAGTCTGTAATTCTTTGTCCATTATAATCCTTGTTACTAAGAATAACTACCTTAAAGGTGAGGCCTGGCTAATCCTCCCTAAGTAAATTCTGCCCCCTTGTGGATTAAAATAGCAACAGAAAGGAAAGACACGCTGCAGTTGCATGGGCCAGTTCTTTTCAGTTCTTTGAAAGAGCCCTTCAACAATCTTGAAAAGTCCCTTCAACAGTCTTGAAAAGTCATGTTAATAATGGAACAAAACTGTGGCTGGGCATGGTGGCTCACACCTGTAATCCCAGCACTTTGGGAGGCTGAGGTGGGCGGATCACCTGAGGTCAGAAGTTCCATGCCAGCCTGGCCAACATGGTGAACTCTGTCTCTACTAAAAACACAAAAATTAGCTGGATGTGGTGGCGTGCATCTGTAATCCCAGCTACTCGGAAGGCTGAGGTACTTGAACCCAGGAGGTAGAAGTTGCAGTGAGCCCAGATCGCGCCACTGCACTCCAGCTGAGGCACACACACGCAAAAACCACACACACAATGGCACAAAACTAGACCTTTTGTATAAATTGTGTAAGTGCTCACTGATGGTGACAAAATACACTGACAGTAGTGTACACTTGTATTTTATATTTGCATCACATTCAACTAAGACAGGGCCTTGAATATACTAAGCACTCATAATTATTAGTAGTTCATAGAATATTATAGTTAGAAAAGACATTAAATATTGGGTTTAACATCCACATATAAGGATCCCTTTACAACTCCTCACACACCCTCATTCGAATGACTCCAGTAATGGAAAATTCACTAAACAGTAGAGCTCTTTCTCTTATCAGACAGGGCTGTTACAGAGTCAGTCAACATATTAAGCCCAAATGGCATAAGCCCTTTCTTTCCTTTCCCTCAACTTCTCCCTTTTCTCTCACTCCTCTTCTCATCTTTCTCCTCCTCTAAAACTAACCCACAGACTGGGAAGGAAGTAGAAGCTCAATACCCGGCCCCCTTGACTGATACTCACAGCTTAGGCTGTCTCCTTGGTCTTTGTACCAACACCATTTTTTTTTTCTTTGAGAAGTTTCGGTCTGTTGCTCAGGCCATGTCGTGATCTTGGCTCGCTACAGCCTGCACTTCCTGAGTTCCAGCAATTCTCCTGTCTAAACCTCCCTAGTAGCTGGGATTACAAGCATGAGTTACCACACCTGGCTATTTTTTTTTTTTTTTTTCTGGCAGATTCTCGCTCTGTCACCCAGGCTGGAGTGCAGTGGTGCAATCAGGGCTCACTGCAACTTCCACCTCCCAGGTTCAAGTGATTCTCCCATCTCAGCCTCCCAAGTAGCTGGAATTACAGGCACCTGCCAACACGGCCAGCTAATTTTTGTGTTTTTAGTAGAGACGGGGTTTCACCATGTTGGGCAGGCTGTTCTCGAACTCCTGACCTTGTGATCTGCCCACCTCAGCCTCCCAAAGTGCTGGGATTACAGGCATGAGCCATCACATGGGCAACACCACTTATTTCGAGGACTCCAGGAAGAAATATCCCCTTTGGAGGGGTGGAAGGAAATAACTAGGCACCATATTGATTCCGTAATTCTGACCAAAGGAGCAAAATCAGTAAACCTATTACTTGTTTTGTGGCCTTTTAAATGATGGAAGGTAGCTACAATGCTGCCCCTTGGTTTTCCATCTTCATAATTTATTCACCTATAACTGCATTAGCTGTTCCTCATATATTTTTCTGACCCTATCATTTGCCGGTCATGACTCCCCGAATGCCCCTTTTTGTCAATGTCCCTCCCAGTTTTCAGCATCTAAAACTGAACACAGTTGCTCTGGATATGCTAGGTTGGCTAGTATAAAGTACGATGGAGATGTTACTCCCGTGTTTGGAACATCAAACCTCTATAAATGCAGCCACATCATACTGGTGGTCAATAAATCTCTTAGTTCCCCAGGTCCTCCAGGTCTTTCCTACCCTGGACTTGTGTCTCACTGAAATTTTTAACATTTGCCTCCATTCAATTTCTTCTTGCTTTGGGTCAGAATCCCAGCCAGCAGGATAACTATGTACCTCAGGTGTGTCCAACCAGATTAGTTCTGCTACCTAGCTCTGTGCCATCTACATTTACAAACATGATCTCTGTGTTTCCAATCTGCCAGTTTCAAGGAAAAGACATCGGTGTGGGGAAGGAAAAATAATAAAAACTAGAGGTGGACTATTGGCAGTGTGGCCTCAGCTGTGTGGTCATCCTCAGCTTTCTCTTCTCTAAAAAGAGAGTTAATAACATTAGCTCTCACGGGCTCAGATTGATAACAAATGATAACATTTGAGTCACAGGCTCACAGAGATCATGCAGTTGAATCAGTTAATTGTTCATTGTTAAATTAAGATCAGGTATCAACCATCCTCCTTCGAAGGATTTGAAGGAGTAGGAGAGACTATCATCACCTTTGTATTCTTAGCACCATCCTTGCCGGATAGGTGAAAAGCTCAGTGCAGTTTTTTAATGTGGATAAACACTTGCAAAGTTCCTATTGAGACAGTTTTTCACAGAGGGGAAGAGAGGCAACTCGACTGTTTTTTTGTTTGTTTGTTTGTTTGTTTGAGACAGTTTCACTCTTGTTGCCCAGGCTGGAATACAATGGCGCGATCTTGGCTCACTGCAACCTCCGCCTCCCGGGTTCAAGCGATTCTCCTGCCTCAGCCTCCTGAATAGCTGGGATTTATAGGCATGCGCCACCACAACCTGCTAATTTTGTATTTTTAGTAGAGACAGGGTTTCTCCTTCTCCATGCTAGTCAGGCTAGTCTCGAACTCCCGACCTCAGGTCATCTGCCCGCCTCAGCCTCCCAAAGTGCTGGGATTACAGGCATGAGCCACCGCACCCAGCCAAGTTGACCATTTTTAATCAGTTTGTGTTTAATCTGAAAACTTCTCCAACTATCTTCCATCAGTGTCAGGTTCTCCCTTTTCCTCCTTCTCCTCCCTCCCACTCTCCTCCTTTTTCCTTCTCCCATCCCCCACTTCCCTTCCTCTTCCCTTCCTTTCCCTCACCTTCTCCCTTTTCCCTCACTCCCTTTCCCCATCATTCTCCTCCCCTAAAACCAACCCACAGGCTGGGAAGGAGGTAGAAGCTCAATATCCAGCCCCCCTGACTGAAGCCCAAAGCTCAGGCTGTCACCTGGGTCCTTGTATCCACACCACTAATTTTAAAGACTCTAGGAACAAATATCCTCTTTGGAGGGGTGGGAGGAAATAACTAAGCACCGTATTGATTCCCAGATGTCTGAAATTCCACTGATAACTGGCAAGCTTCATTCCTTTGGCTTTAGGCTTTAAACTGTTAAAGTACCAAATATATGTTTGTATTTAAAAAGACAGTAAAATGTCAGGGATTTAGCAGCTCATAGTAAATATGGTCTTCTTCTGAAGACTCTCATAAAAGGAGTGGACTGGAGAGGTTCTGGGGTTGGGCTGGGTGTGGGATTGGGAAAGCAAATGGCAGAGGAACTTCACTAGTTCATGACCAGGGAGGCTAGGGGGAGCTGATCGGAGAGGACAGGTGGTGCCATTAGCTTCTGGGTGCTCCCTCCGCCTAGAATTCTTTTCCCTCCCTCTGTGTGGGAAAAACATGCCTGTCTCTCCAGAACTACCCCCATCCTTACTCACTGCAGTCTTCCTTAATCGCTTGTCAGGAATGACCTTCTTACAATATTATCAATTTTCTTAGGTGTGCTAATACTGTTGTTGTGAGGAATAACATGCTTATTTTTAGGAGATGTGCACTGAAACATTTAGACTTAGTGTCATGGCATCCACAACTTGATTTCAACTGGTACAACAAAAAAAATAGGAGAGAGCACGCAAAAGCGAGCAAATATAGCCAAATGCTAACAGTGATGAAGCAAAATGACTTCCAAACTTCTCACAATCCTGGTTTGTCCATGTGGAATGTTTTCTGGTTTTCCCTGTCTTTCAAAATGCAACAAAGTGGTGGCTCATGCCTGTGATCCCAGCACTTTCAGAGGCCAAGGCGGGAGGACTGCTTGAGCTCAGGAGCCTGAGGCCGGCCTGGGCAACATAGTGAAACCCTGTCTCTAAAAAAAAAAAAAAAAAAAAAAAAAAAAAAAAAAAAAATTTAGCCAGGCGCGGTGGCTCGCGCCTGTAATCCCAGCACTTTGGGAGGCCGAAGTGG
The DNA here is from genome assembly GCF_006542625.1 of Nomascus leucogenys. Taxonomy (NCBI): domain Eukaryota; kingdom Metazoa; phylum Chordata; class Mammalia; order Primates; family Hylobatidae; genus Nomascus; species Nomascus leucogenys. The sequence continues at coordinate 11,753,453 of NC_044395.1, forward strand.
GAGGATCACCTGAGGTCAGGACTTTGAGACCAGACTGGCCAACACGGTGAAAGCCCATCTCTACTAAAAATACAAAAATTTGCCAGATGTGGTGGCATGCGCCTGTAATCCCAGCTATTCACGAGACTGAGGCAGGAGAATCGCTTGAACCCGGGAGGCAGAGGTTTCGGTGAGCTGAGATCACGCCACTGCACTCCAGCCTGGGTGACAGAGTGAGACTCTGTCTAAATTAAAAAAAAAAAAAATTTAATTAGCCAGGCATGGTGGTGAAAGCCTATAGTCCCAGCTACTTGGGAGGCTGAGGTGGGAGGATCACTTGAGCCCAGGAAGTTGAGGCTGCAGTGAGTTATGATTGTGCCACTGCACTCCAGCCTGGCAGAAAGAGCATCTGAGACCCTGTCTCAAAAAAAAAAAAAAATGCAGCAAGTACAATTGTTGTTATTATTATTATTATTATTTCTTTTTTGAGACGGAGTCTCGCTCTGTCGCCCAGGCTGGAGTGCAGTGGCTCAATCTCGGCTCACTGCAAGCTCCGCCTCCCAGGTTCACGCCATTCTCCTGCCTCAGCCTCCCGAGTAGCTGGGACTACAGGTGCCCACCACCTCACCGGGCTAATTTTTTGTATTTTTAGTAGAGACGGGGTTTCACTGTGTTAGCCAGGATGGTCTCGATCTCCTGACTTCGTGATCCACCCACCTCAACCTCCCAAAGTGCTGGGATTACAGGCGTGAGCCACCGCACCCGGCCACAAGTACAATTATTAATAGTAGTTGCCATTTGCTGAGTGTGTGCTACATACCATGTGCCAGTGCTAGACACTTTCATACATCATATATAATGCTTACGATAACTTCCAAAGTTGATGTTTTTATTTTCCTTTTGCAGAAAAGTAAACAACTCGGAGCAATCAGGGAATTAATTGGTCTTACAGCCACTACTCAAGTCCAGACCTCTCAGACTCCAAAGCTCATGCTCTTTCTATTGCATCATGCTGTGTCTCGACTGCACACAGTGTTCCATAAACAATCTGGAAGGCAGGCACTCACGCGCGCGCACACACACACAGACACACACCCCTCCTACAGAGTTATATATGTAGCCAGGGTCAAGGGAAAACTTCCCGTCTGCCCGCTGAAGGTTCATTGAAAAGCACTGACAAGAAGCAGATTAATAGAAGAAAAGGCATACAAATTTAATAAATTGTTCAAGAGTGTCCAATCTTTTTGCTTCCCTGAGCCACACTGGAAGAAGAAGAATTATCTTGGGCCACACATAAAATACACTAACAACTGCTGATAAGCTAAAAAAAAAAAAAAAAAAAGAATAAAATCACAATAAAATCCCATAATAGCAGGGCATGGTGGCTCACAGCTGTAATTCCAGCACTTCGGAAGGCTGAGGTGGGTGGATCACTGAGGTCAGGAGTTCGAGACCAGCCTGGCCAACATGGTGAAACCCCATCTCTACTAAAAATACAAAAATTAGCCAGGTGTGGTGGCGTGGGCCTGTAATCCCAGCTACTCGGGAGGCTGAGGCACAAGAATTGCTGGAACTCGGGAGGTGGAGGTTGCAGTCAGCTGAGATTGCGCTGCTGTACTCCAGCCTGGGTGACAGAGCAAGACTGTCTCAAAAAAAAAAAACAAAAAACAAACAAAAACCATAGTTACTCCTGCCCATCTCTTTGAAGGGGGTCTTAAGGTTCAGGAGAATCTATAAGAAAATGTAAATATGGCTTGGCACGGTGGCTCACACCTGTAATCCCAGCACTTTGGGAGTCCAAGACAGGCAGATCACCTGAGGTCAGGAGTCCGAGACAAACCTGACGAACATAGCAAAACCCCATCTCTACTAAAAATACAAAATTAACCAGGTGTGGTGGCACATGCCTGTAATCCCAGCTATTCACGTGGCTGAGGCAGGAGAATCGCTTGAACCTGGGAGGCGGAGGTTGTGGTGAGCCAAGATTGTGCCACTGCACTCCAGCCGGGGCGACAGAGCAAGACTCCATCTCGAAAAAAAAACAAAAGAAAGAAAAGAAAAAAGAAAGAAAGAGAGAGAAAGGAAGGAAGGAAGGAAGGAAAAGAAATAAATGTAAATACCTTCTAGAGGATAAAACTTTTAACTGAGTGTAGGCAGCAGTCATGTGAGAAAAAGTCCCTTCTAGCAGAGATGAGCAGGGGAAGAGAACTAACATTTTAGTGGGAGACTCCTACGTGCTTTCACGGTGCTAGCTGCTTTCCTCTGTGTCTTCTTTAATTCCCATTTTGCGGCTGGAAACACTAAGGCTCAGAAGGTAATTCTCTGCAGCTCCCAGAGGTCCTTTGATAAGTGCCTGAGGTGCATGCAAAAAGCTCCCACTTAGGGAGAGCTTGCGGCTTCTGTGAAGGCATTCTGCCTGTGCCTAAGGAGGCAGTCCTTACCACTGCCACCACTCAGCACCTCTTCCCATAGGTAAATGCTGCAACAGAATCCTAGCAGAGACTATTCCCTTACTTGCAGTTCTGTCACTAATTAGTTTTGTGACGTGACATCTCAATTCTCTGGGGTGCAATTTCCTCATAAGTTAAACTGATGATCTCTAAAGTCTTTCCTAACAAAGATGAATCTTCCAGTGCCCACGCAATCCAAGGCTAGCCACAGGATGGTCGGACTGCCCCTTTCCTCTCACCCATCAGATGGCAGACACAAGCTCAGCAGCCCCCATGAGCACTGCTAAGCCTTGGAGTTAAAGACAGAGGCTGGACGTTGTGGCTCACACCTGTAATCCCAGCACTTTGGGAGGCTGAGGCAGGTGGATCATAAGGGGTCAGGAATTCGAGACCAGCCTGGCCAACATGGTGAAACCCCGTCTCTACTAAAGATACAAAAAATTAGCTGAGCATGGTGGTGCCTGCCTGTAATCCCAGCTACTTGAAAGGCTGAGGCAGGAGAATCGTTTGAACCTGGGAGGCGGAGGTTACAGTGAGCTGAGATGACGCCACTGCACTCCAGCCTGAGCGACAGGGTGAGACTCTGGCTGGGGAAAAAAAAAAAATAGAACCCAGGACTGGGTGCGGTGGCTCATGCCTGTAATCCTAGACTTTGGGAGGCTGAGGCGGGCAGATCACTTGAGGCCAGGAGTTTGAGACCAGCCTGGTCAACATGGAGAAACCCCATCTCTACTAAAAAAAATAGCTCAGTGGGTGGTGCAACCCTGTAATCCCAGTTACTCATGAACCCGAGATCGCAGCACTGCACTCCAGCCTGGGCTACAGAGGGAGAATCTGAATAAAAAAAAAAAAAAAAAAAAAAAAAAAAAAAGCCAGGCATGGTGGCTCAGGCCTGTAATCCCAGCACTTTGGGAGGCCGAGGTGGGCTGATCAGCTGAGGTCAGGAGTTTGAAACCAGCCTGGCCAACACAGTGAAATCCCGTCTCTACTAAAAATACAAAAATTAGCCAGGCATGGTGGTGCACGCCTGTAATCCCCGCTACTCAGGAGGCTGAGGCACAAACTTCACTTGAACCTGGGAGGCAGAGGTTGCAGTGAGCCGAGATTGCGTGACTGCACCCTAGCCTGGGCAACAGAGTGAGACTCTGTCTCAAAAAAAAAGAGAGACAGAACCCAGGCCCCTCTCTGCTTAGGTGGGTTTAAAAAAGAAAAAAAAAAAGTACAGAAGATCCTTTGAGCAATGTAAAAAAAAATGTAAAAGCTTTAATGTAAAAAAAAAAAAGAAAGAAAGAAAAAAAGGACAGAAGGAGAAGGACCTTAGAAATCTGTAGAAATCTCAGTGGCCTCCTGGAGTCTAACGAACTGAAGTTCAAGGAAGACTAGAAGTGTATGCGCCCTGATCTCGTGGCTCCCTGCCTTGATAAAGCCATTTGTATTCACAGAGGGGGTCCTCCCTGCACTGCTGTATTTAATTCTGGATATGGTATAAATAGGACTTGGCTGACTGTCAAAGCACACCACCCACCACAATGTTCCGGTTTTTTTGGGACATCAGCCGAATCTGAGCCTTTGATTCCCTCTAGTGGCTTAAATTGGCAACTTTCATAGCTGGCTCTTGGCATTCGTTATTGAATGTTTAAGTATCTATTGTATGCACTAAATTGGTGTTGGGTTCTTTAGCTCTGCCTGGAATGTAGGGCACTGGTTTCATTTGAGCATTTTTGTGTCCGGTGGAAAGTGATCAGGGTTAAGCCAGAGCTCCTTCTTACAAAGTTCCTTCTTAACAAAGCTTAGCTTAGTACAGTGCAAACAATTTCCCAGCTATTCTAAAGCTGCTTTATAGTAATTCTGGGAGGATGGGTTATTATATGGGTTATTTCTGCCGCTAAATGAGCTGTAGGACCTTGGGCTGTCTCTTTTACCCCTGGGTCTTAGTTTGCTCATTGGTAAAAATGAACATGTGGGTTACACTCAAATAAATTCAACAAATATTAATTGAACACCTGCAGTGTGCGACCCTGGGCTGAGTAGTAGGAGAAGGCAGCAATGAATGGTACTTGATCTCAAGGAGCTTACAGGATAATGGGAGAACCAGACATCCTGGAAGCCACATAAAATTGGGCAGGAGGAGGCTGGATGTGGTAGCTCACACCTGTAATCCCAGCACTTTGGGAGGCTGAGGCGGGTGGATCACTTGAGGCCAAGAGTTCGAGACCAGCCTGACCAACATGGTGAAATCCTGTCTCTACTAAAAATACAAAAAAAAAAAAAAAGTGCTACTTGGGAGGCTGAGGCAGGAGAATCACTGGAACCTGGGAGGCGGAGGTTGCAGTGAGAGATCACGCCACTGCACTCCAGCCTGGGTGACAGAGCAAGACTATCTCAAAAAAAAAAAAAAAAAAAACCTGGCTGGGCACGGTGGCTCTCGCCTGTAATCCCACCACTCTGGGAGGCCGAGGTGGGCGGATCACGAGGTCAGGAGATCGAGACCATCTTGGCCAACATGGTGAAACCCTGTCTCTACTAAAAATACAAAAATTAGCTGGGAGTGGTGGCACATGCCTGTAGCCCCAGCTACTCAGGAGGCTGAGGCAGGAGAATCACTTGAACCAGGGAGTCAGAGGTTGCACTGAGCCAAGATATTGTGCCACTGCACTCTCCAGCCTGGTGACAGAGAGACACTCCATCTAAAAAAAAAAAAAAAAAAAAAAAAACCTGGAAAGATAGCTCAAAGGGCCAATCTTAGGTTCTACAATAGTGTTATTTGTAGGAATAACTAGGGAATTTGCATATATATATTTCTTTTTTAGAGACAGGGTCTTACTCTGTCACCCATGCTGGAGTGCAGTGGTGCAATCATGGCTCACAACAGCCTCGACTTTCCAAGCTCAGGTGATCCTCCCACCTCAGCCTCCCAAGTAGCTGGGACTACAGGCTGGGCTGCCACGCCTGGCTAATTTTTGCATTTTTAGTGGAGATACGGTTTGGCCATGTTGCCCAGGCTGGTCTCAAAACTCCTGGATTCAAGCAATCCACCCACCTTGGCCTCCCAAAGTGCTGGGATTACAGGCATGAGCCACCGCACCTGGCCTGGAAGTTGCATATCTTATAACCTCTGGAGTAATGGCTGACAATGGCTTAGGCCTGCGCTTTACCAGGATTTAGTCTCCTCTCCTTCCCAGCCTGATGGCCTCCCATTAGCTTTGCAAAATCGGTTGAGTTTTGGGCAAGGCCTATTATCATTTAAACTATAACCTAAATGTCTTCCAAAGTTAGCTTGGCCCAATAGCCCAGGAATAATTAAGGGAAAGGGAAGATTCAGGGCGGGTTAGTTTAGCTTACTGTTATAATTTTCCCACTGATATAACACTTGCAAAGGCCGTTTCAGATGCCTCTGAGGGCTCCTCCCCTGCAGTCTCAGCCCAAGCAGCCTTGCTGTAGAATGAAGCACAATCTCCCCTGCTCCATTCTTCCTCATCTCATTTCCCTGAAAGCAAGAATACCGGAAGCCCCTTTCCTTCCCACAGATTGGCCGCTAATCAATTTTGGTAAATAAACAGGGAAATAGAGAATTAGAAAATAAACAGGGAGGCTGGATTTGGTCGCTCACGCCTGTAATCCCAGCACTTTGGGAGGCCTAGGCAGGCGATCACCTGAGGTCAGAAGTTCGAGACCAGCCTGGCTAACATGGTGAAGCCCCGTCTCTACTAAAAATACAAAAAAATCAGCCAGTGTGGCACACGCCTATAATCCCAGCTACTCCAGAGACTGAGACAGGACAATCCCTTGAACCTGGGAGGCAGAGGTTGCAGTGAGCTGAGATGCCACTGCACTCCAGCCTGGGTGACAGAGTGAGACTCCATCTCAAAAGAAAAGAAAAAGGCTGTTTCATATTTTGAAACCATCTGACAGGAAACTACAGAGAATGGAAGATAGAACTTGGGAGGATACAAGAATATGTGTCTCTGAGGGAGGCAGAACTCCTTGTAAGAGCCCACTTGTTCCCCAAGGTATTTCTGCACTCACAGAGAGGTTGGGGGCCAGGGGGCAGGCGGTGGGGGAGGAGGGTAGTAACCTGTCTCTAGGAAGGCTCTAAGGAGCAACCTGGAACCCAGCCCGTGACCTGGTATTGAAGCCTGTTTTGGGGAGGATGCCAACCCCTGACTTCCTGTCTCAGTGGGAGGAAAAAAAGTGTTTTTGGGAATAAGCAGAGAAATTAAGGGACCTGAGACAGTTTAGCCCAGGCATAACGGATGGAACAGAAGTATTTCCAAGAGCTTCATTTAGAGGCACAAGAGAAACAAAAAATGAAGAAGTAAAGCAAAGCAGGGCTGTGACTTCCTCTAACACAACAACTGAGGGTGGACACTATTTGCGGAGCTGTGTGAGCATCAGCAGTGGAAAGGGAGGCGCCGTGGTTGGGGAAAGAACACAGGGATGCCTGTTGGACAGATGCCTGCATCACAATGGACTTGAATCTAAACTCAGTGCCTATCCTCCCCAGCTCACCCCCAAATAAAATACATCGTACTCCTGGCTTCCCCATCACTGCTACTGCGATCACCATCCTACCAGTCATGCAAGCTTGAAAACAATCCTTGCTTTTTTTTTCTGAGAGGGAGTCTCGCTCTGTCACCCAGGCTGGAGTGCAATGGTGCGATCTCGGCTCACTGCAACCTCTGCCTCCTGGGTTCAAGCAATTCTCCAGCCTCAGTCTCTGGAGTAGCTGGCATTACAGGCACCCACACACAGGCCCAGCTAAATGTTGTATTTTTAGTAGAGATGGGGTTTCACCATGTTGGCCATGGTTGGCCAGGCTGGTCTCAAACTCCTGACCTCAGGTGATCTGCCCTTCTTGGCCTCCCAAAGTGCTGGGATTACAGGCGTGAGCCACCGTGCCCGGCCCAATCTTTGCTTTTGAATCCTTTTTGTTTCTCCTCTTAGATCCAGTCAGTTGCTGTATTCCGTAGTTTTGACTATTCACATTACCTCGCAAATCCATCATCTGTTTTTTACTACCTTCACCACTATCCTAGGGCAATATCTCTTACTTGGAAAAATTTAATAGCATTTTCACAAATGTATGTCTCAATAGTTCCCTTTTTCCTATGCATTCAACACACAACTCCTAAATTATCTCCCTTAAGCAAGAGATCATGTCACTGTGCTCACTGCGGCAAGAAAGGACTTTTAGCCCATCAACTGCTTCACTTTTCCAGCATAATTTGTTTTATTTTTCCACATTTCTTCTTCACACCAGCCAAGCTGAACTATTACCATTCACTGAATATCTGCCCCCACCGCCACTCCCATCCTGTGCCTTTGACCCCGTCATCTCCCCCAACATCTTAACACCTTTCCTCCTCCTCTATTCTATCCACATGAATTCCATTTTCCAAGCTCCATATCAAATGTCACCTTCTCCATAATAAAATAAATTGCCTTTTATTCAGAGCCACTCAGTGCTAAACACTATACAAGATGATTTACATACTCTGTTTCTAATATTTACACAACCTGGAAGGATTTCAGCTTTTCCTGAACCCTATAATTAATTGCCTATAATTTCTCTCCTCTAAATTTGCATAGCCCTTTGATCATGAATAATTTCCGTTTATACTACACTGTGTAATTGTCTTTTCATCCTTCTAAATACATGCTACTGGTCAGCAACAACTGTTACTAGACTTAAAGAAAGTAAGAAGGTTCATCTCTAAGGTTTTCTCCAGCTTCAAAAGGCTATGACTCTATAACTTAAGAACATGAGTTTCTGGGCAACTTAGTGCAGTTTCCATGAGTATCATCTTCTCGGAAGCCTCTGCTAATAGAAGACAGAAAGATCAAAAAACACAGTTGTTTCCAGGCATGGTGGCTCATGCCTGCAATTCCAGCACTTTGTGAGACCAAGGTTGGAGAATCGCTTCAGCCCAGAAGTAACCTGGGAGCTGGCATAATAACAGAGCAAGACCCCATCTCTACAAAAAATTAGCTGGCATGGCCAGATGTGGTGGCTCACGCCTGTAATCCCAGCACTTTGGGAGGCTGAGGAGGGTGGATCGTGAGGTCAAGAGTTCAAGACTAGCCTGGCCAAGATGGTGAAACCCCGTCTCTACTAAAAAGTACAAAAATTACAGCACGCCTGTAATCCCAGCTACTTGGGAGGCTGAGGCAGGAGAATCGCTTGAACCTGGGGGGAGGAGGTTGCAGTGAGCCGAGATTGCGCCACTGCACTCCAGCCTGGATGACAGAGCGAGACTCCATCTCAAAAAAAAAAAAAAAAAAAAAAATTAGCCAGCATGGTGGCATGTGCCTATAGTCTCAGCTTCTCTGGAGGCTGAGGTGGGAGGATCGCTTGAATTGGTGAGGTCGAGGGTGCAATAAGCCATGATTGCGCCACTGCACTCCAGCCTGGGCAACAGAGAGACACCCAATCTCTCTAAAAACAAACAAACAAACAAACAAACAAACAGGCCGAGCACGGTGGCTCATGCTTATAATCCCAGCACTTTGGGAGGCCAAGGTGGGTGGATCACCTGAAGTTAGGAGCTCGAGACCAGCCTGGCCAACATAGTGAAACCCTGTCTCTACTAAAAATACAAAAATTAGCTGGGTGTGGTGGCAAGAGCCTGTAATTCCAGCTACTCGGGAGGCTAAGGCAGGAGAATCACTTGAACTCAGGAGGCAGAGGTTGCAGTGAGCCGAGATCGTGCTATTGCACTCCAGCCTGGGCGACAAGAGTGAAACTCCATCTCAAAAAAAAAAAGTTAACATGAGCAATTTCATTGTTCATAAAGACCAAGTAAGGTAAGAAAGACAGGCACTAGTAGGATGTAATTTGGGGTGGTTAAAGAAGACGTGATGAATTCAGTTAACGGAGGAGCCAGTGTGAGGCCAGACTTCTAGTACTCCTGGTCTGGGACTCTGGAAACCCCTCGACATGCCCTTGCCCACGGGAACATCCCATAATTCTTTGTTGTCATATTTGTTCCCCACACATTGCCATCCAGTCTCTGCGTTACTCATTAAAGATTTTCTTCTTCCAGTTTCCTACTATGTTGGAACCTTGGGGACTCACACTGAGATCAGGAGAGTGGCAGAGGAAAAGGTCACTTTGCCCTGCCACCATCAACTGGGGCTTCCAGAAAAAGACACTCTGGATATTGAATGGCTGCTCACCGATAATGAAGGGAACCAAAAAGTGGTAAGTAGACACCTGGCTGGAGTCCCTCCTCCTTCTTGTCCTCCTGCATTTGCCTTTCTTCAGTCTTCCAGTCTTTCTTGTTGGCTCTGAAAGAGCTGGAATTCCTTTTTCATCTGGCTTTTACTTGAAAGACTTTAGATACAAAACTATAGAGAAGAAAGAGTATTTCTGGGTGCGGTGGCTCACACCTATAATCTCAGCATTTTGGGAGGCCAAGGCAGGTGGATCACCTGAGGTCAGGAGTTCGAGACCAGCCTGGCCAACATGGTGAAACCTTGTCTCTACTAATAATAGCCAGGTGTGGTGGCCTATGCCTGTAATCCCAGCTACTTGGGAGGCTGAGGCAGGAGAATCACTTAAACCCAGGAGGCGGAGGTTGCAGTGAGCTGAGATCATGCCACTGTACTCCAGCCTGGGTGACACGGCAAGACTCCATCTCAAAAAAAAAGAAAGAAAGAAAAATTAGCCAGATGTGGTGGCACATACCTGGAGTGTCAGCCACTTGGGAGGCTGAGGTGGGAGGATCACTTGAGCCCAGGAGTGCAAGGCTGCAGTGAGCTATGATCACACCTGTGAATAGCCACTGTACTTGAGCCTGGGCAACATATCAAGACCCTGTCTCTAAATAAATAAGAAGTTGTCAGGCCGGGTGCAGTGACTCACATCTGTAATCCCAACACTTTGGGAGCCTGAGTGGGGTGAACTGCTTGAGCCCAGGAGTTCAAGACCAGCCTGGGCAACAAAGTGAGACTCCCTCTGTACCAAAAAAATTTTTTTAACTAGCCAGATGTGATGACACATGCCCATAGTCCCAGCTTCTCAGGAGGCCCGAAGAAGGAGGATCGCTTGAGTGCAGAAGGATTGCCTGAGTGCAGAAGGATCGCTTGAGCCCAGGAGGTCAAGGCTGCAGTGAGCTGAGATCACACCACTGTACACCAGCCTGGGCAACAGAGCCAGACACTGTCTCTAAAAAAACAAAAACAAAACAAAAGCAAAAGAAAGAAAAAAGTTGTCCTTTCCTCTTCTCTGTCTATACCACTAATTTTATAACATGGTTTATGTTGGGAAGAGCTAAGATTTTCACTGAAAACAGATTTCAGGATCACTGTTGTAGCTTAACTTGCTTAAATAGCTGTCTACATCACCTCATTATATTGATATTGCTTGTCATTTTGTTCTCATACAGCAACATCCTAAGATACTATCTGTTCTCTGTAGAGCGAGGTCACTTTAACCTGAGTAGGTTTATTGATTTATTTTTTTATTTTGAGACAGAGTCTCACTCTGTTGTCCAGGCTGGAGTGCAATGGCTCGATCTTAGCTCACTGCAACCTCTACTCACAGGGTTCAAGCAATTCTCCCACTTCAGCCTCCTGAGCAGCTGGGATTACAGACGTGCACCACTACGCCCGGCTAATTTTTGTTATTGTTGTTTGAGATGAAGTCTCACTCTGTCGCCCAGGCTGGAGTGCTGTGGCGCCATCTCAGCTCACTGCCACCTCGCCTCCTGGGTTCAAGTGATTCTAGCGCCTCAGCCTCTGGAGTAGCTGGGATTACAGGCATCCACCACCACGCCCAGCTAATTTTTGTTTTTTTAGTAGAGATAGAGTGTCGCCATGCTGGTCTCGAACTCCTGACCTCAGGTGTTCCGCCTGCCTCAGCCTCCCAAAGTGCTGGGATTACAGGCGTGAGCCACTGTGCCCGACCCTTGAGTGTGTTTATTTTAACAGCTTCTTGGTCAGCCTAGATTTGATACTGTCAGTTCTGAATGAAGTGATGTTCATGTTTATTACAGCCCCTGTTCCTGTAATAAAAATCCAAGAATGACTCTGATAGATTCTCTTCTTTGATCACACTTGAGGCAGGTTCCTGAGGTCTTTCTGACTAGAGCTAATCTTGGACTTCCCTTTCTGCCCTCGTAGAATACATTTTGAGCAAGAATGCTGCTAAGTCAGGTTAGTGAAAATGCTCCACTCTTGGTATCTTATCACCCTGTCCTGCCTACAATAATAATCCTATCAAGCAGGTTCAACCAGAAACCCCCTCAGCCCTGATGTTCCCTCTCAGTAATTTCATGACCCCCACCCTGCTCCTTGGTTGTAAACTCCCCTTGTCCTTGCTGGAATCAGTCAAGCCCAATCTCTGACGCACAGTGGTCTTCATACCTATTACCGTGGCCCCTCTTGAATTGTCTGTTTTAGTATCTTTAACAAGTTTCGGCCAGGTGCAGTGGCTCACGCCTGTAATCCCAGCACTTTGGGAGGCCGAGGTGGGTGGATAACCTGAGGTTAGGAGTTCAAGACCAGGCTGGGCAACATGGTGAAACTCTGTCTCTACTAAAAATACAAAAATATAAGCCAAGCCTGGTGGCATCTGCCCGTAATCCCAGCTACTCGGGAGGCTGAGGCAGGAGAATAGCTTGGAGCTGAGATCGAGCCATTGCACTCCAGCCTGGGCAATAGAGCAAGACTGTCTCAAAAAAAAAAGTTTCACTGGATAATTTTCTCATTAACAGTTTCACACATCTAACTTTCACCCAAATATTTTCATTTGAATTAAAGAAAAAAGGACTTGCTTGGTTATATAGCCAAGTGAATATAAGGACTAGGATGTTAATTATTGATTTCAAAAAGCCCTTGATATGTCTTTAAGCAGTCACAATTCCCTACTTGTCTTTAGTTGATACTGTGAAGCAAGGATGTCCATTTATTCAATCATTCAGATTACACAAATTTATTTAGCACTTACTGTATGCCATGCTAGGTTCCAGGATACAATAGTGAAGAAGACCTCATAGTCCTTGCCTTCTTAGAGGTTATAGTGAAAAGACATTTAATTTTTTACAAAGAACCTGGCACAGTGGCTAGTGTCTGCAATCTCAGCTACTCAGGAGGCTGAGGTGGGTGGATTGCTTGAACCCAGGAGTTTGAGACCAGCCTGGGTGACACAGTGAGACTCTATCTCTTAAATAATTTTTTTTAAGAAAGGAGGGGGAGGGGTAGGTAGAAAGGTAGGAACAAAGAAACCAATAAATATGCCAGGTGCAAATCTGTTTAGCATGTATTATCTCATGTAATTTAATATGTGCCAGTTGCAGTAGCTTGTGCCTGTAGTCCCAGCTACTCGGGAGGCTAAGGTGGGAGGACTACTTGAGACCAGGAGTTCCAGATGGCCTGAGCAACAGAGTGAGAACCCCCATTTCTAAAACAATTTTTAAAATTTGTTAATGTAATACTCATAACTAGGATTAATGGGCCCATTTTACAAATAAGGAGCTGAGGTATGCCCACATGTGTGAAAACACACAAACGTAGTGAACAAATTGCCCAAGGTCACCTAATTTGCATTTTCAAATTAGGCACCCTGGGCTGGGCCGGGCGGGCACAGTGGCTCATGCCTGTAATCCCAGCACTTTGGGAGGCCCAGGAGGGAGTTCCACTTGAGCTCAGGAGTTCAAGACCAGCCTGGGCAACATGGTGAAACCCCACCTCTACTAAAATTACAAAAATTAGCTGGGCATGGTGGCGCAGGCCTATAATCTCAGCCACTTATGAGGCTAAGGTGGGAGAATGGCTGGAGCATGGGAAGTCGAGGCTGCAGTGAGCAGAGATGGTGCCACTGCACTCCAGCCTGGGTAACAGAAGGAAACCATCTCAAAACAAATGAACAAAAAACAAATTAGGCACCCTGACCTCAGTGCCTGGTCTGAGAACCCCTAGCTGTATTACCTTCATAAATAATGTGAAAGTGTAATATGTGCTATGTAGGCTTCTTCTCCGAGAAAACACCAAATGGCAGAAAAAATCCTGATCTAAAACATCTAGAGAGATCTGCATCCATCTCCATTCAGAGCAGTTTTACGATTGCTCTGCAGGCGATGGCACAGCAGAATGACTGCCAGAAAGTTGAGCTGCTCCATTTGTTCTATACAAGTCCTAACAAAGTGTTCCAGGTCCACCAGGAATGACATAATACAAACAGCCCCAAACCACTGAAATTCATATTTTTAATTTTTCTATTTGTTTGCAAAAGGACTAAATTGATGCTCATTTTTCTCCCATCACACCCTGATGAACTGCTTAGTCTCAACACTACATTTCTTAGGATAAAAAACAAAATAGGCCGGGTGCAGTGGCTCACACCTGTAATCCTGCACTTTGAGAGGCCGAGATGGGCAGATCATTTGAGGTCAAGAGTTCGAAACTGGCCTGGCCAACATGGTGAAACCCTGTCTCGACTAAAAACACAAAAAAATTAGCCAGGCATGGTGGTAGGCACCTGTAATCCCAGCTACTTGGGAGACAGGCAGGAGAATTGCTTGAACCTGTGAGGCAGAGGTCACAGTGAGCCGAGATCGCACCACTGCCCTCCAGCTTGGGTGACAGAGTGAGCTCCATACTCACCCCGCAAAAAAGACTATCTTGCAATTGTATAATTTCACCTTTCCAAAGATGTCAGATGCTTGCCTGTATGTTATCCCTTTTTTCTTCATTAAATATTGAAACAGTCTCGGCCTGGGCAACACAGTGAGATCTGTCTCTTAAAAATAGGTGTGTGATGGCCGGGCGTGGTGGTTCACACCTGTAATTTCAGCACTTTGGGAGGATGAGGCTGGCGGATCACAAGGTCAGGAGTTCGAGACCAACCTGACCAACACGGTGAAACCCCGTCTCTACTAAAAATACAAAAATTAGCCAGGAGTGATGGCAGTTGCCTGTAGTCCCAGCTACTCAGGAGGCTGAGGCAGGAGAATCGCTTGAACCCAGGATGAGGAGGTTGCAGTGAGCAGAGATCACACCACTGCACTCCAGCCTGGGCGACAGCATGAGACAACATCTCAAAAAAAAAAAAAAAAAGTGTGTGTCAGGCCGGGCACAGTGGCTCACACCTGTAATCTCAGCACTTTGGGAGGCCGAGGTGGGCAGATCACGAGGTCAGGAGCTCGAGAGCAGCTTGACCAATATGGTGAAACCCCATCCCTACTAAAAATACAAAAAAATTAGCCAGGCATGGTGGCACACACATGTAGTTCCAGCTACTTGGGAGGCTGAGGCAGAAGAATCACTTGAACCCAGGAGGCGAAGGTTGCAGGGAGCTGAGATCTGAGATCACGTCACTGTACTCCAGCCTGGGCAAAAAAGGAAAAAAAGGAAAAAAAAAAAATGTGGCCAGGCACAGTGGCTCACGCCTGTAATCCCAGCACTTTGGGAGGCCAAGGCGGGTGGATCACAAGGTCAAGAGTTCAAGACCAGCCTGGCCAACATGGTGAAACCCAGTCTCTACTAAAAATACAAAAATTAGCCCTGCATGGTGGTATGTGCCTGTAGTCCCAGCTACTCGAGAGGCTGAGGCAGAAGAATCGCTTGAACCCGGGAGGTGGAGGTTGTAGTGAGCCAAGATTGCGCCACTGCACTCCAACCTGGGCGACAGAGCTAGGCTCCATCTCAAAAAAAAAAAAAAAAAAAGTGTGTGTCTTTGTGTGTGTGTGTGTGTGTGTGTAGACAAGATTTTAGGGAAAGTGAGGAAAAGCAGATGGAGTCAGACCCACCTGAATGTACTGTGCACTATGGTAGCAGTATGCCCCAAACACCACAGGTTGAAGCAGGGAGTCACCATCCTAACTGGGGAGTCGAGAAAACTATATACAGAAAGTGGTCCTTGAGCTTGACCTTGAGGCCTTATATAGGTGTTGTTGAGGCAAAAATAGAAGAGGAAAAGGCATTTCAGAAAGAAAAAACTGCATAATCAAAGCTGAGATCTATCAGAAGACACTATTCAGAGTCAAGAAACATCAGGTTTGGGGACAACAAGATTCAGAGATGTGAGGGCAGGAGTCAAAAATGAGGTATGGTCCAGACTGCACGGGCATAGGTGTAACATTCAGAAGGCCAAGCCTTCATCAGTGTGCACAGGTGATGGGAAACAGATTTTCAGCCAGGGGAGTTTTGCTATACAAATGTGTGGAATTGTGGCAGGCCATTTCTCCCTAACAATCAAACAGATGGGCCTGCATGACAGTCACACAGACAGGCCTGCACAGCACTCCAGTTACACGGACAAATTTCCACAGCACTGCCTTAACACTGAGCAAATAATTAAACCTAGGGAAATCGGTGCCCAGACATCAAAGCTTGAAATATAAACACATGGTCAGTAGGAGACATGCATAGGCTTCTCCCTATCCTGGAGCAAGTCAAAATAACGGAGACAGTCTCAATTTCCTAGTGCCAGGACCCGTCTTGGGTTGTCGAAATCTGAGACGAATCAAGGTAACAAAGGCAGTTGTTCGAATAGATTTATTGGAAAGTCTAAGGCAGCTCTTCAGACCAAGCTGTAAATGAGATAAGATAGGAATAATCACTCTAGATGGGCACGGTGGCTCACGCCTGTAATCCCAGCACTTTGGGAGACTGAGGTGGGCAGGTCACTTAAGGTCAGGGGTTTGAGACCAGCCTGGCCAACCTGGCGAAACCCCGTCTCTACTAAAACTACAAAAATTAGATGGACGTGCTGGCATGCGCCTGTAGTCCTAGCTACACGGGAGGCTGAGGTATGAGAATCGCTTGAACGCAGGAGGCAAAGGTTGCAGTGAGCCAAGATTGTGGCACTGCACTCCAGCCTGGGTGACAGAATGAACCTCTGTCTCAAAAAAAAACAGAAAGAATGAATGAATGAATCACTCCAGTACCACAGTAGATAGGCCTTGAAGAAACTGGGACCCTAACAGCTTAATCAGACTTAGCAAGCATTTTTTTGGCCGCTGACCTTCTAGTTGAAACAAAATTAGTTACCTATAGACTTAGGCAAATGCTATACTGCACATAGGCACATAACCCCAACCTTTATAAGCACTAAGAAAATTGTACACTTTTGAGTTGGTCTGGTGGAATTATCTCCAACCTTCTCCCTGTATCCGGTTACAGTGATAAATTCCCTTCTTTCCTAGTTTGTCTGCTTCTCGTTATTGGGCCATGAGAAAATGCAACCGGACCCAGCTCTTTCCGGGAACAGAATGATTAGTATTCTTTGGGTATTGGGCCGAACAATTTTTAAAACCTTAGGGGCCTTCCTGAACCCAGAACCAGGCTAATAAAAATGATAATGCTACTACTTGAGTGCTTACTATCTCATTCCCACAAAAATCCTATGAAGTAACACAGCCCCCTTTTATAGTTCAGGATCTTAAGGCTTAGAAAGGATAAGTGATGAGAGCCAGGCACACAGCTGTCAGTGGAGAGGCTTCCGTTTGGAGATCATTTGACTTCCCAGCCAGCAATCCCAATCACTGCGGCCTGGCACAGTGTTTTTTCTTTTTTTTTTTTGAGACGGAGTCTCGCTCTGTTGCCAGGCTGGAGTGCAGTGACACAATCTCGGCTCACCGCAACCTCCACCTCCTGAGTACCTGGGAGTACAGGCGCAGCTAACTTTTTTTTTTTTTTTTAGTAGAGACGGGGGTTACACAATGTTGGCCAGGCTGGTCTCGATCTCCTGACCTCGTGATCCACCCGCCTTGGCCTCCCAAAGTGCTGAGATTACAGGCATAAGCCACCCTGCCCGGCCTAGCGTTTTTTCAAAATCTGTATCACAATCAGTTAGTGGATCCTAAATGATAAGAAATTTTGTTTGTTTTGTTTTTTTTTTGAGACAGAGTTTCGCTCTTGTTGCCCAGGCTGGAGTGCAATGGCGCCATCTTGGATCACTGCAACCTCCGCCTCCTGGGTTCTCCTGCCTAAGCCTCCCGAGTAGCTGGGATTACAGGCATGCACCACCATGCCTGGCTAATTTTGTATTTTTAATAGAGACGGGTTTCTCCATGTTGGTCAAGCTGGTCTCGAACTCCTGACCTCAGGTGATCTGCCCACCTTGGCCTCCCAAAATGCTGGGATTACAGGCGTAAGCCACTGTGCCCAGCCTTGTTTTCTTCTCTTTTTCTTTTTTTTTTTTTGAGATGGAGTCTCGCTCTGTCACCCAGGCTGTAGTGCAGTGGCGTGATCTCGGCTCACTGCAAGCTCCGCCTCCTGGGTTCACACCATTCTCCTGCCTCAGCCTCCCGAGTAGCTGGGACTACAGGCGCCCGCCACCATGCCCGGCTAATTTTTTGGCTAATTTTTTGTATTTTTAGTAGAGACGGGGTTTCACCGTGTTAGCCAGGATGGTCTTGATCTCCTGACCTTGTGATCCGCCCGCCTCAGCCTCCCAAAGTGCTGGGATTACAGGCGTGAGCCACTGTGCCCGGTCATTTTGTTTTCTTTTAACATAGACTAGACAATATCAGAGCATACTGCACATATACTCATGAAACTTGTTTCAGTTATATATGTGTACGCTGTGTCATGAAGAAAAATGTGTTTCTTTTTTTCTGACTGAAGTGCAGTGGCATGATCTTGGCTCACTGCAAACTTTGTCTCCTGGGCTCAAGCAGTTCTCCTGCCTCAGCCACCTGAGTAGCTGGACTACAGGCGTGCGCCACCATGCCTGGCTAATTTTTGTAATTTTAGTAGAGACAGGGTTTCACCATGTTGGCCAGGCTGGTCTGGAACTCCTGGCCTCAAGTGATCTGCCTGCCTTGGCCTCCCAAAGTGCTGGGATTACAGGCATGAGCCCCGGGCCAGAAAAATGTATTTCTTAATGTGAGTCTGTTGAAAATAGTTTGAAAGTGCTTGCTGTACTGTTCTTCTAGCAGTCCAAAGCAGCCTGATTCTACTTTGGACCACGGCTACTAAGATTCTTCAAACTCAAATATACATTTCAAGACAAAGGCATCTCTGGATGCTAACCCAAATACTAAAATAAACAAGCAGCTGGGCGCGATGGCTCACGCCTGGAATCCCAGCACTTTGGGAAGCTGAGGCGGGTGGATCACCTGAGGTCAGGAGTTCGAGACGAGCCTGATCAACATGGTAAAACCCCGTCTCTACTAAAAATACAAAATTAGCTGGTGTGGTGGTGCATGCCTGTAATCCCAGCTACTTGGGACGCTGAGACAGGAGAATCGCTTGAACCCAGGAGGTGGAGGTTGCAATGAGTGGAGATTACGCCACTGCACTCCAGCCTGGGCAACAAGAGTGAAACTCCATCTCAAAAATAAATAAATAAAATAAACCAGAAAGAAATTCCAAAGCCCTCAGGCCAAAAAGGTCACCCACCTCTCAAAGCCCACAAAACCCCAAAGTTCCTAAAAACTACCCAGTGCTTCACTGTCTTCTAGGTTTTGCCTCTCTTCATTCTCCTAGAAAGTACAAACTGACTTCATTGTAGGTGATTATGCATCTGGGGGAAATATGGACAAATCAGAAAGAAAGAGAAACATTAATAGAGCACCTATTAAGTGTTCCAAGCTTACCTGCCTTATCTCCAGGTGTAAGGCCCCCTTACTTTCAGTCTTTGAATGGAGACAAACTCTAGAGCTTCCAGTTTTTTCCTGTTGTGAACACATTTCCTTCTTTTCCACCTATCCCAGCAATTTTGCATTACTAAGGCAGCTCTACCACCTGCCAAGAAACCTACCCTTCCAGCTGGGCATGGTGGCTCACACCTGTAATCCCAGAACTTTGGGAGGCCCAGGCGGGCAGATTACCTGAAGTCAGGAGTTCGAGACCAGCCTGACCAACATGGAGAAACCCCATCTCTACTAAAAATACAAAATTAGCCAGGCGTGGTGGCACATGCCTGTAATCCCAGCTGCTCGGGAGGCTGAGGCAGGAGAATCACTTGAACCCGGGAGGTGGAGGTTGTGGTGAGCCAAGATCACGCCATTGCACCCCAGCCTGGGCAAAAAGAGTGAAACTCCGTCTCAAAGAAAAAAAAAAAAGAAACAAAACCTACCCTTCCTATGGAGTACAACAGAATGTGGGGCCAACAACACCCTATAAACATTTTTTTGTTTTGTTTTGTCTTGTTTTGAGACAGAGTCTCACTCTGTCCCTAGGCTAGAGTGCAGTGGCGTGATCTCGGCTCACGGGAACCTCTGCCTCCTGGGTTCCCACGATTCTTCTGCCTCAGCCTCTTTAGTAGCTGGGACTACAGGCATGTGCCACCACACCCAGCTAATTTTTGTATTTTTAGTAGAGACAGGGTTTCACCATGTTGGCCAGGATGGTCTCGATCTCTTGACCTCGTGATCCAGCCGCCTCGGCCTCCCAAAGTACTGGGATTACAGGCGTGAGCCACCGCACCCAGCCACAAATATTTATTTATTTCATTTTATTTTTTTGAGACAGTCTTATGTTGCCCAGGCTGGAGTGCAGTGGCATAATCTCCACTCACTGCAATCTCTGCCTCCAAGGTTCAAGTGATTCTGCTGTCTCAGCCTCCTGAGTAGCTGGGATTACAGGCACATACCACTACACCTAATTCTTTCCTTTTTTTTTTTTTTTTTTTTGTTGAGATGGAGTTTCGCTCTTGTTGCCCAGGCTGCTGTGCAATGCCACTATCTCGGCTCACCACAACCTCTGCCTCCCGGGTTCAAGCAATTCTCCTGCTTCTCAGCCTCCCGAGTAGCTGGGATTATAGGCATGCACCACCATGCCCGGCTAATTTTGTATTTTTAGTAGAGATAGGGTTTCATCGTGCTGGTCAGGCTGGTCTCGAACTCCCGACCTCAGGTGATCTGCCCATCTCAGCCTCCCAAAGGACTGGGATTACAGGCGTGAGCCACCGTGCCAGGCCACCTAATTTTTGTATTTTTTAGTAGAGATGGGGTTTCACCATGTTGGCCAGGCTGGTCTCCAACTCCTGACCTCGAGTGATCTGCCCGCCTTGGTGTCCCAAAATGTTGGGATTACAGGTGTGAGCCACCGCACCCAGTTACATTTTTTTTTCTTTTTTAAAATTTTATTTGTTGAGACAGGGTCTCACTCTATCATCCAGGCTGGAGTGCAGTGGTGCAGTCTCGGCTCACTATAGCCTGAACCTCTTGGGCTCAAGCAAACCACCAGCCTTGGTCTGCCAAAGTGCTTGGATTACAGGCGTGAGCCACCATGCATCTGGCCCCCACAAACATTTAGAACAAACAAGTACTACATCCAGGAGAAGGGCTGTGATCCTAGCTCTTCCCCGTCTGTGCCTAACACAGAGGGCTTTCCCTTGAGTGCTAGGAACCCCATGGAATTATCTGCAAAATAATAGGAGTTTTTTCTGGGTCAGAGTTCATAGGTTTTATCTGACTGAGAGAACCTTCTCAGTAAAGGATCTGAGGAGCTGCGGAGCATCACGTGATCGAGGGCAGGGTTGAGGGCTTGAGTGAAACAATTTGGAACAGCTGCAGCTGAAATGTGCCTGGGAGATGCCCATATGCTTGCATGCCCTTTTTAGTGCCCTTTTGTGTATCTGGAATGCTCCCTCCAGGCCTTTTCTCCTTGCCTCTCAAAGCCTAGCTCAAATGCCACTAACTTTTCTGGGACACTCTCCTTGATACTATTTCAAATAAATCGTTTCTTTTTTTCTGTTTGTATGTCTTTCCTTGTTAATCTCACTTGATTATAAATCACTTGAACCAAAGAAGAGATTTGCCAGGCGCGGTGGCTCACACCTGTAATCCCAGCACTTTGGGAAGCCGAGGAGGGTGGATCACCTGAGGTCAGGACTTTGAGACCAGCCTGGCCAGAATGGTGAAACCCCATCTCTACTAAAATAAAAAATTAGGGCCAGGCGCAGTGGCTCACGCCTGTAATCTCAGCACTTTGGGAGGCTGAGGCAGGCAGATCATCTGAGGTCGGGAGTTCAAGACCAGCCTGGCCAACATGCGTGAAAGCCCAGCTCTACTAAAAATACAAAAATGAGTAAGGCGTGGTGGCATGCATCTGTAATCCCAGCTACTCAGGAGACTGAGGCAGAAGAATTGCTTGAACCCAGGAGGCAGAGGTTGCAGTGAGCCAGGATCGCACCATTGTACTCCAGACTGGGCGACAAGAGTGAGACTCCGTCTCAAAAAAACAAACAAACAAACAAACAAAATTAGTCCGGCTTAGTGAAATAGGGCAAAGGAAGCAATCAGATATGCATTTATCTAATGTGTGCAAAGGGATAATCGTGAGTTCTGTCTGTCCTTTCTCCACAAGCAGTCTCCTTGTGGGCAAATTGTGCAGGAGTACTGTAAGCTTTTTTTTTTTTCATCTTTGTAGCTATCTTATTTCTTACTCAGGAATAGAATGGAAGGCAGGCCAGGCGTGGTGGCTCATGCCTGTAATCTCAGCACTTTGGGAGGCCAAGGAGGGTGGATCACCTGAGGTCAGGAGTTCAAGACCAGCCTGGCCAACATGGCGAAACCGTCTCTACCAATAATACAAAAGTTAGCCGGGCATGGTGGTGTACACCTGTAATCCCAGCTACTCAGGAGGCTGAGGCAGGAGAACTACTTGAACCCGGGAAGTGGAGGTTACAGTGAGCCAAGATTGCACCACTGCACTCCAGCCTGGGCGACAGAGCGAGACTGTCTCAAAAATAAATAAATAAATAAATAAAATCAAGTAAACAGTCCTGTCTCATAGAAGTCTCTCAAATACTTAAAAAAAAAAAAAAAAGAATGTGAGGCAGGTTTGCCAGACATAGTTCCAAGCTCGACCTTCCCTTTGGCTTCACGAGGGGTCCCGAGGTTTCTTTTCCAAGTTTATGCTTAATATATGCATAACTCTACACTTGTACATTTTCCTCCTTTCCTTGACTTAGCTGTGTGAACTTCAGTATGTAACTCAAACTTCAAATTCCTTACCTGTAAGATGGGGTGGTTCTGAGCATTTAATAATACTTTATAACTAAAAATGCTACACAAATATGAAGTGTTATTATTTTTGGAAGGAGAGGCAAGGCCTAGGCGCAAGTGTACTGTACTTTTAACTTTTATTTAGAACAGAGGTCTCTTGGACTCTTAGCCCCAGGCTTGACTACTTTGTGCCACTGGGAGTACTCCCTTTCCTCGTCTTCATACCATCAGGAAAGGCAGGCTGAGAGTTACACTACTTGACTCTGCCTTGGTCTATCCCACAGGTGATCACTTACTCCAGTCGTCATGTCTACAATAACTTGACTGAGGAACAGAAGGGCCGAGTGGCCTTTGCTTCCAATTTCCTGGCAGGAGACGCCTCCTTGCAGATTGAACCTCTAAAGCCCAGTGATGAGGGCCGGTACACCTGTAAGGTTAAGAATTCAGGGCGCTACGTGTGGAGCCATGTCATCTTAAAAGTCTTAGGTAAGATAGGATGCCAAAGTGAATGTCTACAGCTTATTTCTAAGGTATCTAAGAGGGATGGCCATATGCATCACAGTGGTACAAAACATCATGTTCAGTACTTTGTATTATACATTCAGAGATCACCTCGTCCAGTTCCCTGGAAAGAAATGTGTATCTTCTGTATTATAGCCACAATAAAAAATGAAAATATAAGAGCAATTTTCCACAGTTGTCCATTACAAAACATATTCTCTAATATTTAAGTGGGATCTTCATATTTAAGTCTCTCAGATATGATTCAAATTCACTTGTTTTTTGACAGCAAGAGCTACTAAGTTCTACTTAATTGCTTCCAAATTAATACACTTCTGTATCAGTAAAACCATGCTCAACTTTCCTAAAATGTCCAATAATAATGTCTTCTTTGAGAAGTAATGAGGCAGCCTCTGCCCCAAAAATTAAAACAGCACCACTGGAGTTGGGGATATGTGTGCTTAGGGGATGGAGGTGGATGTTTTTCTGGGGGTAGTGTAAAGCAAGGCTAGTTGAATCCCCACTCAAAAGTTGACCAGAACGGATGGCTGGAGAAGCAACTCAATAGGACATAATTTTTCCATTGAATCTGGTGTTTGGGGATCTTTGAATCACTACACTTTTGCTTGTTGTTGCTGTTGCCAGTGAGACCATCCAAGCCCAAGTGTGAGTTGGAAGGAGAGCTGACAGAAGGAAGTGACCTGACTTTGCAGTGTGAATCATCCTCTGGCACAGAGCCCATTGTGTATTACTGGCAGCGAATCCGAGAGAAAGAGGGAGAGGATGAACGTCTGCCTCCCAAATCTAGGATTGGTAAGTCATCTTCCTACCAATCTACTGAGCCAACAAAATAGTCCTCTATCCACGAGCTCTAAATCAGCTTTGTCAGCAACTCACTATGTGACCTGAAATACCCTGCTGAACCTCCTGAACTTCCATTTTTAAAATCTATTAACTAGAACAGAAAATCTGTCTTTCCTTTCCTCAAATGACATGTAAAAGTAGTAAAAGAGATTGGAAGAAATGTACTACATAAATCCACTGTATCTAAATATTATGTTTAGTATCCCTTAAATGTTCACAATCTTTTGTATCTTTTGAGGATGTGCTACAACTTAAAAAAAATGTTTACCTTTCTTCTCATGTTCCCAAAGGATATCTTTTCTATCATTTCATTCTTATCAAATAGCATTACAGAATCTCAGGTCAGTGATACAATAAAGTAAACAATAAATATAGATACCATCACTAAAGGGATTTACAGTCATTCTTTCTGCTTGTGCAGACTACAACCACCCTGGGCGAGTTCTGCTGCAGAATCTTACCATGTCCTACTCTGGACTCTACCAGTGCACAGCAGGCAACGAAGCGGGGAAGGAAAGCTGTGTGGTGCGAGTAACTGTACAGTGTAAGCATCGAAAGAGGTTTTAGTTTCATTGTTTTGTTTGTTTTTGCATTGTAGATCAATGTTAAGACATTCTAATCATGAGTAAGGTTAAGGTCAAAATCTTTATCTCCAGAAGGATATGGCTATCACCAAAATAAATTCAGTAGTTGCAAAGACCACTCAACAATTGACTGGCCAGGCACAGTGGCTCACACCTATAATCCCAGCACTTTGGGAGGCCCAGGTGGGCAGATCGGTTGAGGTCAGGAGTTCGAGACCAGCCTGGCTAACACGGTGAAACCCCGTTTCTACTAAAATACAAAAATTAGCTGGGTGTGGTGGTGGGCGCCTGTAATCTCAGCTACTCAGGAGGCTGAGGCAGGAAAATCTCCTGAACCTGGGAGGCGGAGGTTGCAGTGAGCCAAGATCACGCCACTGCACTCCAGTCTGGGTGACGGACTGAGACTCCCTCTCAAAACAACAACAACAACAACAACAACAACAACAAATCAGCCCTGCGTGGCGGCTCACACCTGTAATCCCAGCACTTTGGGAGGCCGAGGCAGGCAGATCACGAGGTCAGGAGTTCAAGACCAGCCTGGCCAACATGGTGAAACCCCATCTCTACTAAAAGATACAAAAAATTAGCCAGGTGTGCTGATGCGTGCCTGTAATCCCAGCTACTCAGGAGGCTGAGGCAGGAGAATCACTTTAGCCTGAGACGCGGAGGTTGCAGTGAGCCAAGATGGTGCCATTGCACTCCAGCCTGGACAACAGGGCGAGACTCCAACCAAAAAAAACCAAAAAAACACCGGTTGACTCTGTATTTACAAACATGTGAATTAGCCAGCCCCCTAAAGAAATTCACTATATGCAGGAGAGTACTAAATAAACACCATGCCTAAAAACAAAAACAAACAAAACCATGCAGCTAGTTACATGCCACCTACCATTCTAGGCAAGTAGATGAGATTTCTCCCCTCCACGGAGTGTTTGTGAGTGCGTATGTGCATGTGCTCGTGCACATACACATGTGTACACGTGTTATAATCAAGAATTCAATTTACTTCAAGTACAGATGAGAGACAGTAGTAGGCGACTAAGAGCATCAGCTGTGGAGTCAGATAACTGCCTGGATTTCAATCACGGCTACCACTAACTCTGTAGTACCTTAGGCATATTTCCCAATCTATAAAGGAGAATAACAGTTAACTATCTCATAGAGTTTTTCTTTTTTTCCTTTTTTTTTTTTTCTGGTCTTGCTCTGTCGCCCAGGCTGGAGTGCAGTGGTGCAATCTTGGCTCACTGCAGGCTCTGCCTCCCGGGTTCAAGCGACTCTCCTGCCTCAGCCTCCTGAGTAGCTGGAATTACAAGTACATGCCACCACACCTGGCTAATTTTTGTATTTTTGTAGAGACAGGGTTTTGCCACATTGGCCAGGCTGGTCTCGAACTCCTGGACTTGGGAGATCCACCCTTCCTCACCTCCCAGAGTTCTGGGATTACAGACATGCGCAATGGCACCTGGCCTCTTAGAGTTTTTCTGAAAAGTTAGTAAATGAACACATTTACTTACAACTGCCTAGGAACAGGGCTTGACATACAGTGGGTGTTCAATAACATTAACTATTATTATTATTTCTCCTTAATCAATTTAGTAACTTCAGACTTTTGAACCAAATCCTATATCCGCAAGCCATGTTTGCAGTGTTAAAATTTATTTGGTGCAATAAATAGTATGCCAGGCTTATCATCTAGAGATTGAGTCTTGAAAAAAGACAGGATAAACCAAGTTGAAAGATAAAAGGAGGCAGGGCATGGATATTAATCTTTGTTAAATTGTCTCCATAACATCTTTGTTAAATTGTCTCTAATTTCTCAAATGCTCTTTGGACCACTTTTAACATTTTCCTAACCCCCAACCTGTTTTCTTTTTGAGACAGAGTCTCACTCTGTCACCCAGGCTGGAGTGCATGGTGAAACCCCGTCTCTACTAAAAATACAAAAAAAAAAAAAATAGCCAGGCCTGGTGGCGGGCGCCTGTAGTCCCAGCTACTAGGGAGGCTGAGGCAGGAGAATGGCATGAACCCTGGAGGCGGAGCTTGCAGTGAGCTGAGATCGCGTCACTGCACTCCAGTCTGGGGGACAGAGCAAGACTCCATCTCAAAAAAAAAAAAAAAAAAAAAAAAAAAACCAAAAATAACCCTGGCCACTGGCTGGCGAAGTCTGTGATTCAGTAACTACAACTGCAAATATATCAAGAGGGTTGGTCATACAATAAGAGAGGGTAATGCAGTACTATTCAGGAAGATAGATATAAAGACCTGGAGGTCGGTGCAGTGGCTCACGCCTGCAATCCCAGGACTTTGGAAGGCTGAGTCGGGTGGATCACCTGAGGTCGGGCGTTTGCAACCAGCCTGACCAACATAGAGAAATCCCATTTCTACTAAAAATACAAAATTAGCCGGGTGTGGTGGCGCACACCTCTGATCCCAGCTACTCAAGAGGTTGAGGCAGGAGAATCACTTGAACCCAGGAGGTGGAGGTTGTGATGAGCCGAGATCGCGCCATTGCACCCCAGCCTAGGCAACAAGAGTGAAACTCCGTGTCAAAAAAAAAAAAAAAAAAAAAAACCTGGAAATGCTCATTCTGTCCAGAGCTTATGTTTTTTGAGTTAATAACGTATTTCCTAGCTTATGTTTGGTTTTACCTGTGCTTTTGCTTCTGAGAAAATAGATGTACAAAGCATCGGCATGGTTGCAGGAGCAGTGACAGGCATAGTGGCTGGAGCCCTGCTGATTTTCCTCTTGGTGTGGCTGCTAATCCGAAGGAAAGACAAAGAAAGATACGAGGAAGAAGAGCGACCTAATGAAATTCGGTAAACCTCCCAAATCCCCACTTTTACGGGGCTTCTGTTTTAGGGCCAGCACTTTAGTGACCAGCCAACATAAATGTTCCCAGTTTTCTCTTAACCATATATCTGTTAAAAGGATTATCCTGGTAGGTAGGAAGTTCCAGCCTAGGGACAGAGGGTATGGTTTACCTGGACTTTATTGTGAAAGTATCTTATCCTCAACAAACACTTAAAAGTTAAATTAGGCCGGGCGCAGTGGCTCACGCTTGTAATCCCAGCACTTTGGGAGGCCGAGGCGGGCGGATCACGAGGTCAGGAGATCGAGACCACGGTGAAACCCCGTCTCTACTAAAAATACAAAAAAATTAGCCGGGCGTGGTGGCGGGCGCCTGTAGTCCCAGCTACTCGGAGAGGCTGAGGCAGGAGAATGGCGTGAACCCGGGAGGCTGAGCTTGCAGTGAGCCGAGATTGCGCCACTGCACTCCAGCCTGGGCGACAGAGCGAGACTCCGTCTCAAAAAATAAATAAATAAATAAATAAATAAATAAATAAAAGTTAAATTAGGCTGGGCGTGGTAGCTCATGCCTGTAATCCCAGCACTTTGGGAGGCCGAGGCGGAAGGATTGAGGCCAGGAGTTTGAAACCAGCCTGGTCAACATAGACTCCATCTTTACTTAAGAAAAATAAATAAATAACCAGGCATGGTGGCCCATGCCTGTAGTCCCAGCTACTCAGGAGGCTGAGACAGGAGGATGACTTTGGCCCAGGAGTTTGAGACTACAGTGAGCCATGATTGCACCTCTGTACTCCAGCCTGGGTGACAGAGAAAGAGCATGTCTCAAAAAAAAAAAGTATTACTTCTAATTCACTTCTACTCATAATGGGCATACAACGAAGAATGGGCATGGTCATGAAAGGGTTTATGCAGACAAACCCTAAATCAGGAGGAGTGCTGTCTAGACCATCTCAATGGTAAGATCCTATCCTCCCAGTATAATAGAGTTGACCTGTGGGCTAACAAAATATACATTTGCGTGAGCCAAGCATTAAGTCTTAAGATACGAGGAAGTACCTCTGTCCCTAAATGGTTGCCTTCCGATGGTATTATCTGAGGTTTACAGCTTGGGAAACCTCAGAAGGAAGCAATCATAGTGGAAGCAATCACACATCTGCCAGTGTTAAAGTTTATCTTTGCTGTTTTTTCTCTTCAGAGAAGATGCTGAAGCTCCGAAAGCCCGTCTTGTGAAACCCAGCTCCTCTTCCTCGGGCTCTCGGAGCTCACGCTCTGGTTCTTCCTCCACTCGCTCCACAGCAAATAGTGCCTCACGCAGCCAGCGGACACTGTCAACTGACGCAGCACCCCAGCCAGGGCTGGCCACCCAGGCATACAGCCTAGTGGGGCCAGAGGTGAGAGGTTCTGAACCAAAGAAAGTCCACCATGCTACACTGACCAAAGCAGAAACCACACCCAGCATGATCCCCAGCCAGAGCAGAGCCTTCCAAACGGTCTGAATTACAATGGACTTGACTCCCACGCTTTCCTAGGAGTCAGGGCCTTTGGACTCTCCTAGTCATTGGAGCTCAAGTCACCAGCCACACAACCCCCTCGAACCAGATGAGAGGTCATTTAAGTAGCAGTGAGCATTGCACGGAAGAGATTCAGATGAGCACTTTCCCTCTACAATACCAAACAAGCAAAAGGATGTAAGCTGATTCATCTCCAAAAAGGCATCTTATTGTGCCTTTAGACCAGAGTAAGGGAAAGCAGGAGTCCAAATCTATTTGTTGACCAGGACCTGTGGTGAGAAGGTTGGGGAAAGGTGAGGTGAATATACCTAAAACTTTTCATGTGGGATATTTTGTGTCAGTGCTTTGATTCACAATTTTCAAGAGGAAATGGGATGCTGTTTGTAAATTTTCTATGCATTTCTGCAAACTTATTGGATTATTGCAATTATTCAGACAGTCAAGCAGAACCCACAGCCTTATTACACCTGTCTGCACCATGTACTGAGCTAACCACTTCTAAGAAACTCCAAAAAAGGAAACATGTGTCTTTTATTCTGACTTAACTTCGTTTGTCATAAGGTTTGGATATTAATTTCAAGAGGAGTTGAAATAGTGGGAGATGGAGAAGAGTAAATGAGTTTCTCCCACTCTATACTAATCTCACTACTTGTATTGAGCCCAAAATAACTATGAAAGGAGATGAAAATTTGTGACAAAGGATTGTGAACAGCTTTCCATCTTCATGATGTTATGAGGATTGGTGACAACATTAGAAATATATAATGGAGCAATTGTGGATTTCCCCTCAAATCAGATGCCTCTAAGGACTTTCCTGCTAGATATTTCTGGAAGGAGAAAATACAACATGTCATTTATCAACGTCCTTAGAAAGAATTCTTCTAGAGAAAAAGGGATCTAGGAACGCTGAAAGATTACCCAACATACCATTATAGTCTTTTCTTTCTGAGAACATGTGAAACCAGAATTGCAAGACTGGGTGGACTAGAAAGGGAGATTAGATCAGTTTTCTCTTAATATGTCAAGGAAGGTAGCTGGGCATGGTGCCAGGCACCTGTAGGAAAATCCAGCAGGTGGAGGTTGCAGTGAGCCAAGATTGTGCCATTGCACTCCAGCCTGGGTGACAGAGCGAGACTCCATCTCAAAAAAAAAAAAAAAAAAAGTCAAGGAAGGATAAAAGGAAGTTCAGTATTGTACCACCCTTGGAACTTCCTCCATTTCTTCCATTTGAGAAGGATGTGAACCTGGAACTTTTGATGATTCTAAGCCTTAAATTATCAAAAAGATCAGGGATTGCCAATGCTTCTAATGGCACTGCAAGTATATGCCATAATCATTCCCTCCTAAAAGTGAAAAATGAGAGAAATTCAGTATTTTCCCAGGCTCAGCCTCCAGAAGTCTAGCTCTGGGCTGGAAGAAAAGGGTACTAATATTTAGGGAAGAGATGAGAATAATTAGTGGGTGGCAGGAGAGGGCTGAGCTAGTGCCTGCTAACATTTTAGTTGTATCTTGGAAAGATTTAGCAAAAATAACTCACCAGGATAGCTGCTGAAGAGCTGATGAATGGGAGAGGAAAGATGTTTGAGAAATAAAGAAAACAGCAGCCTCCAATACAATAACTTGCCTTTTTAATAGTTTTGACTACTCTTAATACCTATACCACAAATGCTGGACCTGAATCAGCCGTTCAAGGACCCTAGCACAAATGTCAACTGATCATCTCTGGGAAAGTAGAAAACTTTTTTTTTTTTTTTGAGATGAAGTCTCACTCTGTTGCCCAGGCTGGAGAGCAGTGGCACCATCTAAGCTCACTGCAGCCTCCGCCTCTCGGGTTCAAGCGATTCTCCTGCCTTGTCCTCCTGAGTAGCTGGGATTACAGGTGCCCGCCATCACACCCAGCTAATTTTTGGAGTTCTGATAGAGACAGGGTTTCTCCATGTTGGCCAGGCTTGTCTCAAGCTCCTGACCTCAAGTGACCTGCCCACCCTTGGCCTCCCAAGGTGCTGGGAATACAGGTGTGAGCCACTGCACCTGGCCCATAATACTTTTTTTTTTGAGCTGCAGTCTTGCTCTCATCACGCAGGCTGGAGTGCAGTGGCGCATCTCGGCTCACTGCGACCTCCACCTCCTGGGTTCAAGCGATTCTCCTTCCTCAGCCCCCCAAGTAGCTGGGATTATAGGTGTGCGCCACCACGTACAGCTAATTTTTGTATTTTTAGTAGAGATGGGGTTTCGCCATGTTGACCAGGCTGGTCTCAAACTCCCGACCTCAGGTGATCCACCCACCTCGGCCCCACCAAGTGCTAGGATTACAGGTGTGAGCCACTGCGCCCGGCCCAGAATACTTTTTAAAAGAAGAGCAGGTTAGAGGAAAGAAAAAAATTAATGCCGAATGTGGTGATGAAAGCATGTTTCTAAAATGGGAAGCCGATGCTTAAAGAGGAAAGACTAATCTGGGATTTTGCCCCATTTCTCTGGTTTTTCACTCCTATATTTAATTCTCACAATCGTGTCGTCACATAGTACAAAAAACAAAATTCTTGTAAAGTCCCCAGGACTTTATCCTTGGGTGAAAGTTTTAGCCTGAGTATTGTCTTCCTCTAAAAAAAGGTGGGAAATGAGAGATTGAGGAATTAACATATAAATGTCTGCTATGGGTTTAAGAGAACTGGTGTATTTGGAATGCTTCTTACACTAACGCTGTCTCATTGTAAAATATAAAACCCCTTACTCTGACTACATTTTTATTCCTCTGGTAGTGTGGTATCCAGGCAACATATCACTTCTGCTATGTAATTCTGAGAATTCTCATTTCTAGAGTACCTGAGCCAAACAAATACACTATGGAAGCTGCAGCTGTATCATCACTAGCAATTTGCTCATCATTATTCACTACCTTTGAACCTAAGGTTTCCTGCCTATGCTTTTGAAAGCAAAAATCAGTCTCCTTTGCATGAAAAAGAGACTTAGATTTTTAAACACGTTAGTTACCAGAATGCTAAAATACCAGTTGACTACCCAAATTATTTTGGAAATCTATCCATAATGGAAGTCTACAACAAACACATAAAACAGATTACACTAACAGCTGAGAAATCCAAAGGAATTGAAGATTCTGAGAGATAAACTGTTCAAGTCTTAGCAATGATACTGCACTTGTCTTTGACAGGTTCTGGGCTTAAGTTAGAGGCCCTACTGGTTCCAAACCATATTCCACTGACTTTGCAAGTAAAATAAATTTGATTCTGAAATAGGAAACAAAAAAAGGAGAAATAACTAAATAGTAGAATAAAAACTGTTTGTAGGAAGAAGATGCAGATGGAATGATGTGGACGTTGAGTAACCATGTCAATAAAATATATAAACCAAACTTAAATTTGTGAAATAAGGAAGTTGGTACCTTTGTTGTTACAGTGTATAAAAACAATTGCAGAACTGCTGTTGCAAAAAGACATACATAGTTTTGCTTCCTTCTGGTGTTAAGCTGTTTGTATTTCAGTTTCAGTTTTAACTTCTAAGTTGCCTTGTAATTGGGACTGTGTTTCAGCATCACAAAAACCAAATATTTATTATGGATGCATCTGTATCAGCAATTAAAAAATAAACAAGTAAAAGTGATACTGTAGGAGAAGCTGAAGCTCATATAACCTGGACTGGAAATTTGTTTATCAGCTTGCTGCCAACAGAAGAACAGAAGAACTCAGACTGAATATGATCTATTATTTATCAATTTCAGTCACAAATTTACCAATTACTTTTTTCTCTCACAAGGCAAGATGCTAGGTATAAGTTGCACAGGGGATACCAAGAGAGTTGCTGTCCTTAAGGATTTATCAAAATTAACGAAATAATAATTACTAAGCAAGTATTCTGTGCCTAGGTGAAGTGCCAACAGAGAAGCACACACTAAGGGGTTCAAATAAATCTGAAAAGTATGCACTAAGAGATTCAAATACATCTGGAAAAAACTTCACAGAGGCCATTGTAAAATAACAGCAATAATAGTAATCATCACTTTCTGAGCCATCATGTGCCAGTCACACTAAGTACATTATACATTTTGTCTCAATTTCATACTCACATCAACCCTATAAGGAAATATTTGTATTCACATTCTACAAGTGAGAAATGTAAGGCTCAAAGAGGTTATGTCAGTAGTAAAGCCAGGATTTATTTTTACTTTTATTTTTATTTTGAGACCAAGTCTAGCTCTGTCGCCCAGGCTGGAGTGCAGTGGCACAATCTCGGCTCACTGCAAGCTCCGCCTCCTGGGTTCACGCCATTCTCCTGCCTCAGCCTCCCGAGTAGCTGGGACTACAGGCGCCCACCACCATGCCTGGCTAATTTTTTGTATTTTTAGTAGAGACAGGGTTTCACCATTAGCCAGGATGGTCTCGATCTCCTGACCTCGTGATCCGCCCACCTCAGCCTCCGAGTGCTGGGATTACAGGTGTGAGCCACTGTGCCCGGCCCTGGAGCCAGGATTTAAACCCAGCCACTGTTAGTATATTCCATCAGAACTGACAGATCCTGATTCATCATCATCTTCCCTCCTGAAATCCTCAAACCTTTACACTCAACTATAGGCTTTCTCTTCTCTTTGCTTTCTTCCTTGACCTAAAGCTTTTCACCATACTTGGGACACACTTAGCTCACTCACACAAGTCCAAATCCTTTAGGTTTCCCTTGTTCTGCAAAACAAGATACAATTCCCAACTTTATAATTGCCTGATTTGTCTTTACATGGTAATGATGGGCTTAGATCATGTAATTTTTGTTGAATGTTAAGCACAGAGTATCTTGAGCACATCAAGATTAAATCTGTCCAATCTTCTGAGAGGCAAAAAGATAAGGTGCATTGAAACTACAAAATAATAGGTACAGTTGATTCTTCAACTGTTTTTTCCAGATGATATGATACAGTCATATCAATTTATTTAAAATGTAGGCTGGAGTCCATGGCTCACAATTGTAATTCCAACACTTTGGGAGGCTGAGGTAGGTGGATCACTTGAGGTCAAGAGTTCAAGACCAGCCTGGCCATGATGGTGACACTCCATCTCTACTAAAAATACAAAAATTAGCTGGGCGTGGTGGCACATGCCTGTGGTCCCAGCTACTCGGGAGGCTGAGGCAGGTGAATCGCTTGAACCCGGGAGGTGGAGGTTGCAGTGAGCGGAGATCGTACGACTCCACTCCAGCCTGGGTGACAGAGCAAGACTCTCTCAAAAAAAAAAAAATTATACAGTTCAAGGACCCCATGTTTAGTAATTATGTTTACAATTATTTGCTTTTTTTTTTTTTTTTTGAGACGCAGTCTTGCTCTGTTGCCCAGGCTGGAGTGCGGTGATGTGATCTTGGCTCACTGCTGCAACCTCCGCCTCCTGGGTTCAACCGATTCTCCTGCCTCAGCCTCCCGAGTAGCTGGGACTACAGGCGCACACCACCACGCCTGGCTAGTTTTTATATTTTTACTAGAGATGGGCTTTCACCATGTCAGCCAGGCTGGTCTCCAACTCCTGACCTCAGGTGATCTGCCGGCCTCCCAAAGTGCTGCGATTACAGGCGTGAGCCACTATACCCAGCCCTCTGTCATCTTTTATATCGTATGTTTTTGTTACCACTTGTGGATGGAAAAGTAAGTTATAAAAAAGGAAAACTCAATGAGTTTGGCTACTTGTAAGGAGCTCTGCTAAAGATTTCAATTAGTAAAACAATTTAAAAATTAGGGCCAGGCGCAGTGGCTCTTGCCTGTAAACCTAGCACTTTGGGAGGCCAAAGCAGGAGAATTGCTCGAGTCCAGGAGTTTGAGACCAGCTTGGGCAACACAGTAAGACCCCATCTCTGCAAAAGGAAAAAAAAAAAAAAAAATTTTTTTTTTTTTTTTTTTTGAGATGGAGTCTTGCTCTGTTGCCAGGCTGGAGTGCAGTTTTGTGATCTTGGCTCACTGTAGCCTCCGCCTCCTGGGTTCAAGTGATTCTCCTGCCTCAGCCTCCTGAGAAGCTGGGACTAGAGGTGCATGCCACCATGCCCAGCTAATTTTCGTATTTTTAGTAGAAACAGGGTTTCAGTATGTTGGCCAGTATAGTCTCGATCTCTTGACCTTGTGATCCTCCTGCCTTGGCCTCCCAAAGTGCTGGGATGACAGGCGTGAGCCACCACACCCAGCCAAAAAAAATTCTTAAAAATTAGCCGGGCGCAGTGGCTCACGCCTGTCATCCCAGCACTTTGGGAGGCTGAGGCGGGTGGATCACCTGAGGTCAGGAGTTCAAGACCAGCCTGACCAACATGGAGAAACCCCGTCTCTACTAAAAACAGAAAAAATTAGCTGGGCGTGGTGGCGCATGCCTGTAATCCCAGCTACTTGGGAGGCTGAGGCAGGAGAATTGCTTGAACCTAGGAGGCGGAGGTTGCAGTGAGCCGAGATCGCGCCATTGCACTCCAGCCTGGGTGACAAAAGTGAAACTCCATCTAAAATAAATAAATAAATAAATAAATCTTAAAAATTAAGCTGCATTGAAAAAAATTTTAAATTAAAATAGGTGGGGCGCAGTGGCTCACGCCTGAGTCCCAGCACTTTGGGAGGCCGAGGCGGGTGGATCACTAGGTCAGGAGTTCAAGACCAGACTGACCAACATGGCGAAAACCCATCTCTACTAAAAATGCAAAAAAAATTAGCCAGGCGTGGTGGTGCACACCTGTAATCCCAGTACTCAGGAGGCTGAGGCAGGAGAATCGCTTGAACCCGGGAGGGGGAGGCTGCAGTGAGCCGAGATTTCACCACTGCACTCCAGACTGGGTGACAGAGTGAGATTCCATCTCAGATTAAAAAAAAAAAAAAATTAAAATAATAAGGAGCACTTTTTTTGTTCTTTAAGAGACAGGTTCTCACTCTGTCGCCCAGGCTGGAGCTCAGTGGCACAATCACGGCCCACTGCAGCCTCAACCTCCCAGGCTCAAACCATCTTCCCACCTCAGCCTCCTACCTGGGACTACAGGCACAGACCAACACGCCCAGCTAATTTTTGTATTTTTTGTAGAGACAGGGTCTCCTTATGTTGCCCAGGCTGGCCTTGAAATCCTGGGCTCAAGCCATCCACCAGCTTTGGCCTCCCAAAATGCTGAGATTACAGTGCCTGGTCAAGAGCGCATTTTATACAGCAACTCCTCTCCATAGTGTAGGGGCTAAACAAGATGACTAAGAGTTTGAAAGTAGAAAGCAATCTAGCCTGAGTTAGAAGCATAAGCTGTGGAATAAAATCTGATTTTGAAAAATTCAGGGTCAGCTAGAAATCTTAAGCAAATTATTTGACCTATTTGAACCTCAATTTCTTTATCTGAAAATGGGGACAATATGATCTGCCAAAAATAGTTGTGAGGGTCATGTAAGAGAATATATGTCAAATGCTTAGCATGGTGCCTTGCATAAAGCATTGAATAAAACATCAATGGCAAGTGCTGTACTACCAGAAATACAATAGGCATGAGAATGTTCTAAAGCATATAATCTGGTTTAGTAAGGCAAAGCATAATGCAGGAAAAAGATATTGGGGCTATGTTTATGTATGCTGTTGTCCAGTTGCAATAATTTATACATGGCTGCAGTTAGAAATCAAAATATTAATAACAGCTTGCATCATTCTGGTTTCAAATTTCCCTGATGCAATGCAGTACATACACTCCAGTATTTGGGCAATCAGGGCATACATATATTGCATCTTTTAGTCATGTCACTGGGTCACAGAAGGGTTGTTTTTAATATCTGAGTTTTTGAAGCAAGGGACTGTAAGTTTACTATTCTTTAATACTAATTTTTAAAAAATGCGTATTTAGTAACAGTACACCACATAATCCTAATACAAATTATACAATTAAATTCTAAACCTCAAATTTTTTTCATTTTTTTTGTTTTTTGAGACAGGGGTTTGCTCCATCACTCAGGCTGGAGTGCAGGGGCACAATCATGGCTCACTGCAGCCTCCATCTCCCAAGCTCAAGCGATCCTCCCATCTCATTTTTTTAGAGAGGGGGGGTCTCACTATGTTGCCTAGGCTGGTTGAGACTTTTCAACAGAAGCAACTGAAACCACAAAACTATTAAATAATTTCTTCATAAACTAAGGCCGGCACAGTGGCTCATTCCTGTAATCCCAGCACTTTGGGAGGTCGAGGTGGGCAGATCACTTGAGGCCTGAGACCAGCCTGACCAATATGGTGAAACCCTGTCCCTACTAAAAATACAAAAATTAGTGGGGCGTGGTGGTAGTACGGGCCTCTAATCCCAGCTACTTGGGAGGCTGAGGCAGGAGAATTGCTTGAACCCAGGAGGTGGAGGTTGCAGTGAGCCGCGATCACACCACTGCACTCCAGCCTGGATGATAGTTAGACTCCACATTAAAAAAAACAAAAACAAAAACAAAAACAAAAACAAAACAAACAAAATAGACCAGGTGTGGTAGCTCATGCCTATAATCCCAGCACTTTGGGAGGCTGAGGCAGGCAGATTACCTGAGGTCAGGAGTTTGAGACCAGCCTGGCCAATATAGTGAAACCCTGTCTCTACTAAAATACAAAAAGTAGCCCGGCGTGGTGGTGTGCACCTGTAGTCTCAGCTACTCGGGAGGCTGAGGCAGGAGAATCGCTTGAACCTGGGAGGCGGAGGGTGCAGTGAGCCAAGTTCGTGCCACTGCACTCCAGCCTGGGGGACAGAGTGAGACTCCGTCTTTTCCGGGAGACTGTCTTTTTTGGGAGACGGAGTTGTGCCTTAGTTTCCTCATTTACAAAATGACGATCATAATAGTTGCAATCACTTAGATTTACGGTGAGAATTAAATGAGGCAAGGTTGGCATGTGGTAGGCACACAAAAATGTTAAATCATTATCCTTTTATCCAGTCAGAAGTCCTAGGCTCTAGACTCCACTGCAGTCCCATGCAACCAAACTTTTAGATCTTAACTGTGTCATTTGAAACCCTGTGCGCTTAAAGTGGTGGAAATAGGACCTTTATCATATTCTAAGCTTTAAATATATAAACGCTAAATCATTCCATTTAATAAGACATAGCCCAAGTCACAGAACACGTTTTAAGAGTAACCAGAAACAGAGGTTATTTGTTCTGCTTTCCTTTATCACTGCTATTGGATGGGATATCCCAAACAAGTGGATGTGCGCCCCAATTCTATTTTCCACCGGTTCGATGATTAAAATAATTACAAAAATGCAAAATACAGCATAGGGTGTAGTTTGAAATGTGTGCTTGTTAAACTTTAGGCACTGGGGTGTGAAAAGAAAGATTCCAGATATTATTATTAGCAGTTAGCGTGGGGGACTGGGGGTTCCAAATACCAAAGGAAACTGAAGAGTGGCTCACAGTACGTATCTTAACTCTTTCTGGAGTTGAGTTGAATTTATTTCCAGGAAGGAAATCACACTGTAGCGTAACAAACAAAAGATATAAAACAAATCTTGAACCTAAAAAAAGCCAGATTTGATTCTAGCTTACCCAGCTGCTTATCTTCCCACAAATGATTATCTCTGAGCTGCATTTTTCTCCTGATATGGGGATGAATAATACACACCTTAGGAGAATTGTGTTGATGATTAGATGACAAATGAAAGCATTTTGTATGTAGTGAAAGCATTTTATAAAATTAAATCCTTGGGACGTGGGAGAGGCTAAGAATGTATCTCCATGAACTCTAAGCCAACATTCCTCCCCAAAAGGAAAATATGAAAAGGAAATTCTCCATGTTTGAGTCTGTTTCTACCCTTTACTGGCTTTGACAAGGACAAGATGTCCTCGCTCTTCTGACAGCCTTTTTCGCAATCTAGAGACCTTCTAATTCCAGCCCTGCTACTAAAAGTTCTTTTGGTGTAGCCTTAAAAAATCTTTTCCCCCATAGGTGCCTATTTATCTACTAAATAGGAATAGCTACCTCGCCTGCTTAAAAGGATACAGGGAGTGTTCAAGGTACCTGAGACAGGCTCTTGGAACCACACAAGGCCCCACATGTCCGCGGCCATGCACAACATTGCACAATTTAAAATTCTAGGCACCATTGTTTTGTGCACCAGCTCAGTCACGTTTTCAAAGCGTCGGCATGGTCTGTCGTTTAATTTTTGATGAAAGTCAAACCAGGAAAGATATCACCTCATGTTACTGAAAATACAAACGTTCAGAAAGTCTAAATCAAGGACGCACGGCTCCTGGAACCTATGATTCCTAATGCCTGGTTCACCTAACCAAGAACACACTCGCCACCTTCTAAATCTGTTTATTTTATAAACAACGGGGAAATGTAGGGCTTGGGCTAGTTGGGGAAGGACTGAGCCAAGCAACCGAATCTGTTCTTGACGGAGGTGGGAAGGGGCCTAAGGGTCGGGGCTCAGAGAAGCGGGTTCGCCTTTTCTTTCCGCGGAGAGGTCCAGACACGACCGCGTCCTGAGGCGGTTCTGAAAAGACGGGCCCCCTAAACCTCTGCGTCGGGGGCTGCCTCGCAACAGTTGCCGTAGGGAAATGTGGGTGCTGTGGGGGCCTGCCGAGCTAACCCGCCCCACCCCGCGGCGGCCTGGCGGCTCCCTCCAATCCCAATCCTGGGTGCCCGTGAGCGAGCGGCCCTACTAGCACCCTGAAGCTGGACCCTTCGCCCCAGCCCCTCGGGGTCAGCCCTTGCCCAAAGCCACGCTATGAAATATAGATTCGCGAAACCCAGGGCACTCAGAGGACCGTCTGGAACATGGAGATGGGGGATGGAAAGGAGGAATGAGGACGTGGGTGGGGGAAGGGAGCAACAACCTTCGTAGCCATTTTGTCCTCGCTCCACTTCCGTCTTCTCCGCCCCGGCTCCCGCGCCCGAACCCCTCCCTTCAGGCCCCGCGCGATTCCTCCCCCAGTTCTGTGAGGGCCAAGATCCCGGCTAGCGCCGCTATCATTGGTTGGTTCCAAGTTTGCCCGCCCCTCTTCCTCCTCCTTTTTCCGCCCCCTCCCTCCCGCGGAAGCTGGGGGCGCATGCGTAGAGGCGGACGGTCCCCTCCCCCGCCCGGGGTAACTGAGGACTCCCGCGCGCGGGCTCTCTGCGCCCCACCCTCTCTTTCCCCGGGGCCGTCCGGAGAGCGGGGGCGAGCTTGAAAGTTCCAGAACGCTGCGGTGAGTGCGTTATCGCGAGGCGGAGCGCGGTGGGGTGGGTGCGGAAGGGGGCGAGGCCCGAGGAGTGGAGCCGGGCTTGTGATTGGGTCTTCTAAGGGCAGCCGGGCGTCTATTGGTCGGGGAAGCCGTAATGACAGGGAGCAGGGGCGGGCCCCTTCTGGAAGGTTCTGAGATAGGGTATAAGAGGCAGGGTGGCGGGCGGAAACCGGCCTCATTGAACTCGTCTGCAGCTCTCGGGATTGTTGCGGCTTTCTTCTTTATTGGAGCCAGGCCTAGACGCCAGGTAAAATCTCTGCTAAAGAGTTGGGTTGTGGGTCTGGGAGCTTGCAGCTTCCACACAGGCCGGTTGGGCTTGCTGAGGCTTGGAGGGTTCTGAGAATCTTGTCGAGGCGAGTGTGCGGCCCCTTCCACCGGCATAAGGGGCCTCAGTTTTCGGTGGGATGGCAGCGGCGTTTGGTTGCAGCCGGTAGGACGGAAATCTAGGGGGAGTGGGCCGCAGTAGCCCCAGGGAGGCTGGGAGACGCCCGGTGACCGCGTGGCGGGGGAGGGTTGCTGCGTCGGCTTGTCTGGCGCGCAGGGAAGTGGAGCCAGCGTTTTCTTTCCCCCGGTTTCCTGCTTAGTTCAGTCCCACCGTGGTTC
This sequence comes from Nomascus leucogenys, assembly GCF_006542625.1. Taxonomy (NCBI): domain Eukaryota; kingdom Metazoa; phylum Chordata; class Mammalia; order Primates; family Hylobatidae; genus Nomascus; species Nomascus leucogenys. Next base: position 11,793,835 of record NC_044395.1, read on the forward strand.
TTCAAAACCGTTCTTGGCGTGCTTCCAGTATCGGGGTGCATTCCGGAGTAAAAAGCCCGTTGACTCCGGGGGGCACTGGCACCTGGCGAGGGAGAGGAAGAGATAGTGGTCAGCTTGGGGTTAAGACCACGTGTTGAGCAACGCCCCAGGCCCTTTGGGTAGATGGGTCCTTCATCTAGGGCGTGCTCTGCTGCGGTTGGCACGCAACCTGGACTGCAGCACTAGTTGTGGACCTCCCGCGTGCTTAGACAAGAGGTGATGGGCTCTATTACCTCTTGACAGTGGCCATACCTTTTTATTGGTTATGTGTTCTTTTAAGGGATGAGGGAAATACTTTGATTAATTGAATTTTTAAACCGGATTTTTCTTTCCTTCAGCAACCATGTCCAAGGGACCTGCAGTTGGTATTGATCTTGGTACCACCTACTCTTGTGTGGGTGTTTTCCAGCACGGAAAAGTAGAGATAATTGCCAATGATCAGGGAAACCGAACCACTCCAAGCTATGTCGCCTTTACGGACACTGAACGATTGATCGGTGATGCCGCAAAGAATCAAGTTGCAATGAACCCCACCAACACAGTTTTTGGTGAGTTACTAATTTTAAGATGACAGAACAAAATTTAACAGGGCTAGGAAGCAGAAAAGTTTATGAAACGTGAGGGGGGAGCTTTTTGTTAGAAAAACTGAGCTGAGAGACTTGTTCTCAAGTCTGTTATAAAACGGTGTAGAGACCTTTCAGGCCGAAATCTAGATAATGTAGGAGGTCGAAGTTTGAACCTTTGCTACCTATATGGTAGCTGAATTCACCTACCTATGAACTGTTAAGTATTTGAGAAACCATGGACTTGGGTTTTAGAAGAGGTATGAAATTGAAAGTGTTTTCATTTGATACCTTTCACAGATGCCAAACGTCTGATTGGACGCAGATTTGATGATGCTGTTGTCCAGTCTGATATGAAGCATTGGCCCTTCATGGTGGTGAATGATGCTGGCAGGCCCAAGGTCCAAGTAGAATACAAGGGAGAGACTAAAAGCTTTTATCCAGAGGAGGTATCCTCTATGGTTCTGACAAAGATGAAGGAAATTGCAGAAGCATACCTTGGGAAGGTGAGGTTTGTTTTTCAGTATGGGGTGCGTTCCGGAGTAGTTAAAAGCCCTATGACTCCTGTGGGGGGCACTGGCACCTGGCGAGGGAGGGGAACAGATGGGGCTCAGCTCAGGGTTAAGACTACGTGCCCAACAAATGCCCCAGGCTCTCTAGGTAGATGGGTCTGTCGACACCAGAAACCAGCGAATCTTGACAATTACACAGTAATTTACATTTTGGGGGGGTGCTCCAGCTGTTCTTTCACCAGCATTAATCCATTTGTTGGAGTTTGCATATGTAAGTTATAATAGTTATCAATTTGTGGTCTTTTTCTTATTCCTAGACTGTTACCAATGCTGTGGTCACAGTGCCAGCTTACTTTAATGACTCTCAGCGTCAGGCTACCAAAGATGCTGGAACTATTGCTGGTCTCAATGTACTTAGAATTATTAATGAGCCAACTGCTGCTGCTATTGCTTACGGCTTAGACAAAAAGGTATGTACAATTTGTGATGCAAGTCCAGATTATTTTAAGATTAGTTTGATCCGTCAGAAATCTAAATGGGATTGTTTTTAATGGCAGGTTGGAGCAGAAAGAAACGTGCTCATCTTTGACCTGGGAGGTGGCACTTTCGATGTGTCAATCCTCACAATTGAGGATGGAATCTTTGAGGTCAAGTCTACAGCTGGAGACACCCACTTGGGTGGAGAAGATTTTGACAACCGAATGGTCAACCATTTTATTGCTGAGTTTAAGCGCAAGCATAAGAAGGACATCAGTGAGAACAAGAGAGCCGTAAGACGCCTCCGTACTGCTTGTGAACGTGCTAAGCGTACCCTCTCTTCCAGCACCCAGGCCAGTATTGAGATCGATTCTCTCTATGAAGGAATCGACTTCTATACCTCCATTACCCGTGCCCGATTTGAAGAATTGAATGCTGACCTGTTCCGTGGCACCCTGGACCCAGTAGAGAAAGCCCTTCGAGATGCCAAACTAGACAAGTCACAGATTCATGATATTGTCCTGGTTGGTGGTTCTACTCGTATCCCCAAGATTCAGAAGCTTCTTCAAGACTTCTTCAATGGAAAAGAACTGAATAAGAGCATCAACCCTGATGAAGCTGTTGCTTATGGTGCAGGTAACAATCGTATCTCAACCCTAAAGGCAGGCAGGCCCAAGGTGACTCGCTGTGATGAGTGATTGTTAAACATTCGTAGTTTCCACCAAAAGCTTGGCTAATGATGGCAACACCTTCCTTGGATGTCTGAGCGAGTGATCGTTTTTAAAACAGGAGCTATGTACTGGGTTTTGTTTTAACTTTTTTTTAACGTTAACTTTTTTTATTTGTTAGCTGTCCAGGCAGCCATCTTGTCTGGAGACAAGTCTGAAAATGTTCAAGATCTGCTGCTCTTGGATGTCACTCCTCTTTCCCTTGGTATTGAAACTGCTGGTGGAGTCATGACCGTCCTCATCAAGCGTAATACCACCATTCCTACCAAGCAGACACAGACCTTCACTACCTATTCTGACAACCAGCCTGGTGTGCTTATTCAGGTATGTTTCTGTACTTCTCTTGTTTGGCTTACTGATACCGGATAAAGGGAAGTCTTGACTGACTCGCCATGATGATGGATTCCAAAACCATTCGTAGTTTCCACCAGAAAGTCTTATGTTGGCCAGTTCCTTCCTTGGATGTCTGAGCGACCATTCTTCCTTACTTAGCAGGACTCTAGCACTATCACAGAGACCTGAAGTCCATTGCGGTAACTTGTTTTGTTCCCTACCAAGGTTTATGAAGGCGAGCGTGCCATGACCAAGGATAACAACCTGCTTGGCAAGTTTGAACTCACAGGCATACCTCCTGCACCCCGAGGTGTTCCTCAGATTGAAGTCACTTTTGACATTGATGCCAATGGTATCCTCAATGTCTCTGCTGTGGACAAGAGTACAGGAAAAGAGAATAAGATTACTATCACTAATGACAAGGGTAAGTAGGCACATATGGCACTGTCATCTAGTCTTGACACAGGGATCATAATGGTATTCAATTGAGTTTCTGGTGCCTAAGGGCATCTAGCTAAGAGAAACTAGAGTTACACAGGTAATTTAAGGCTTTTAATTTCTTTACTAGGCCGTTTGAGCAAGGAAGACATTGAACGTATGGTCCAGGAAGCTGAGAAGTACAAAGCTGAAGATGAGAAGCAGAGGGACAAGGTGTCATCCAAGAATTCACTTGAGTCCTATGCCTTCAACATGAAAGCAACTGTTGAAGATGAGAAACTTCAAGGCAAGATTAATGATGAGGACAAACAGAAGATTCTGGACAAGTGTAATGAAATTATCAACTGGCTTGATAAGAATCAGGTTTGTGATCCCCCCCCCCCCCCCCCATGGAGGGGAAGGGGATGGTAGACCAAGCTTGGGCTAGATTTCAGTATAGGGTCACAATGATGAATGGTCCAAAACATTCGCGGTTTCCACCAGAATTCAAGGTGTTGGCAACTACCTTCCTTGGATGTCTGAGTGACCCAAGATATTAAGGAAGAATAAGGCCCTATTTTAATGTTGGCAGTGGCCCCTCTTGTAAGAGTTTGTGCCAGACTTTCAGTATCAGATTGCATCAGGGTTAAAGAAGGGTTACTAACATTAAAAGAACTTCTAGTAATTGTTTTTTCTCTTCCTCAGACTGCCGAGAAGGAAGAATTTGAACATCAACAGAAAGAGCTGGAGAAAGTTTGCAACCCCATCATCACCAAGCTGTACCAGAGTGCAGGAGGCATGCCAGGAGGAATGCCTGGGGGATTCCCTGGTGGTGGAGCTCCTCCCTCTGGTGGTGCTTCCTCAGGGCCCACCATTGAAGAGGTTGATTAAGCCAACCCAAGTGTAGATGTAGCATTGTTCCACACACTTAAAACATTTGAAGGACCTAAATTTGTAGCAAATTCTGTGGCAGTTTTAAAAAGTTAAGCTGCTATAGTAAGTTACTGGGCATTCTCAATACTTGAATATGGAACATATGCACGGGAAGGAAATAACATTGCACTTTATAAACACTGTATTGTAAGTGGAAAATGCAATGTCTTAAATAAAACTATTTAAAATTGGCACTATACAATTGTTTTGAGTCTTTAAATAGCCTCCCAGGCCAGGTGGTGTGGGAGAAGTAGGCTTAGGTGATTATGTGAATCTTACTACCTTCCCCCCCTTCCTCTTAAGCTTGAGTTAACAAGGGCTGAGTGGCAAGTTGTCCTTCAGAGCATTGTGGATGGTACGTTTTAGAATTCAGAGCTTTGAGAAGGGGAGCATGAGAAATTGGATCTGGATCAAACTAACCTTAGTCCTTAGGCTATAGAGGCAGAAAGCTGACTTAATGGTGTTTCCTTAAACCTATTCTGTGTGTAAGCCTGCCTTAGGAGCAGAGGCTTTACTGGAGAGTTGTGCTAGATGAGTAAGAATTTAGAGACCAGAACCAAATACTGGGCAGTGAATGTTAAGCTACATGGCAGAGGTATCTTCAAATCTCAATCCCTTGTATGAGTCACTGCCCTGTGGGCTTCTATTTCCTCTACCTGAGTTAAGATTATTCAGAAGGCCAAGGGGATGGAGCTAACCTGCCACCTGGTTAATTAAGGTCTCAACAGTGAGTTGTGGTAGCCTAGGGGAGTAGGCTGTTAACTGTCATTACGTAGGTGACAGATTTCAGTGGACTAGCTAATCTTAGCATATGCCAAAAAGCTAGTTCAAGAAGGAGCTGCAGGGTTTTTTCCCTTTGGTACTGAAGATGTACTAATGTCTAGGTATCTCAATGGAATTTATAGCACGATTTGATACACTTCTCATTCCGTATTTTCTCCAAGGTTACAAAAAATGACAAGTAGTACACTTTTTTTGAAGGGTTTTACTCTTGTTGCCCAGGCTGTAGTGCAATAGCACGATCTCATTGGATCTCTGAGTGCAGTGGTGCAACCCCTGTCTCGGGTTCAAGGGATTAGTCCTGCCTCAGCCTCCCAAGTAGCTGGGATTATAGCCATGTGCCACCACTCCTGGCTAATTTGTATGAGACGGTTTCTCTATGTTGGTCAGGCTGGTCTCCCTACCTCAGGTGATCCACCCTCCACCCGCCTCAGCCTCCCAAAATGCTGGGATTACAGGCGTGAGTCACCGCGCCTGACAGTAATGCACGTTTTTGGCATGTTCCTTCTGTTTGGGTGAGAATCTTACCTGGGCTTCAGTTCTCCATAGGGGTGTGTTTTCTGCAGGCTGGACTGGAACTCCTGGGTGCAAGTGGTCACCCAGCCTTAGTTCCAAGTAGCTGGTTCTACAGGCGTATGTCACTGTACATGGCCATACCACGTATTTGAGATGTTACAAACTTTTTTGATGTCTTGACTCAATGAGATTAAAGGGTAAGTACATTTTTATCTTGTTTCACGTGGAATCTTAAAATTATGTGGAAGGTTTTCAGTGGTAGCTGTTACTGCAAATTTTTGAACTTAATGTTAGCTTAATGTTTCATTAACGAAACAAAATTAGAGGAGTAAATATGACAGTGTTTCCCCTATACAGATACCTTGTTGGACATATAAGGAATTGGGGCCTGGGAAGGTGAGAATTAATATTTGCTAGGTTTTCTCAGTTATTTGCATTATATTTTCATCTATTTATAAACCAGAATGTGTTCATAGATGACACTGAGGCTCAGGTGGACACTTAATGTCATCACATAGTCTAATCTGGGGAAATGGATTTTTTTTTTTTTTTTTTTGAGACAGCCTCCAGCCTCCCTTACCCAGGCTGGAGGGCAGTGGTGCGATCTCACTGCAAACTTTGCCTCCCACCTTTGCATCCTCCCACCTTTGCGTTCTCCCACCTGAGTAGCTGGGACACCATGCCCAGCTAATTTTTATATTTTCTATAGAGCGGGGATTTTGCTATGTTGCCCAGGCTAGTTGAATTTTTGGCCTCAAATGGTCTGCCCCACCTTGACCTCCCAAAGTGCTGAGATTACAGGTGTGAGCCACTGCGCCTGGCCTATTGTTTGTAATTAGGGTTCTGCTGTGGGCCAGTAGTTTAAAAAGCCAGTAAAGATGTTTAAACCTTATAAATGTCTAATTAGCTGTTTATTCGGTAAGGCTTAGAGGAAGAGAAGGTAACCATAGGGACAGCAATGTCTACCACTTCCCATTCAATTTCGAGTTAGTAGCATTTGCTCCTCCCCTTATTTGATTCTCCAAATAACCTTACAATGGAGGGATGTTTGGATGCTCTGACTGCATGCACAAATCTATACGGTGGCAAAATTTGCTTTTGCAAGTTACAGTAAGGAGGTTTTAGTTTATAAGAGGAAACTCCATGACCTAGATGGTTCTGTCCCTGCTGCACAGGGCACTACTGGACTGGACTGGGAAGACAGGCCAATAAATTTAATCTCTAGGTCCAGTTTAGGAGTTACATGCAGGTTTCTGGTGAACTTGGCAATGTGATTATTTTTTAAAATGTGTTTTTATTACTGTAGACATTTTTCTTTTTTCTTTTTTTTTTTTTGGAGATGGGAGTCATGCTCTGTTGCCCAGGCTGGAATGCAGTGGCGTGATCTCAGCTTGCTGCAGCCTCCGCCTCCCGGGCTCAAGCAATTCAGCCTCAGTCTCCTGAGTAGCTGGGACTACAAGCGCACGCTGCCACGCCCAGCTAATGTTTTGTATTTTAGTAGCGATGGGGTTTCACCGTGTACCCAGGCTCAGTATCCTGAGCTCAGGCAATCTGCCCGCCTCCCAAAGTGCTGGGATTACAAGCATGAGCCACCATGCCTGGCCCTTAATACACTTAAACTTCTAAGGCAATAGTCTAAAGCCACAGCAATAAAATTCTCCAATATTACTACAATATTTATGTTACATGTAAAATTAAAAAATGACAATGCCCTTGAAAAATCCTTTGTGCAAACAATATTGAGTACGTATAACGTTCCAGGCTTTAGGCTTTCAAAGGAAAAGTGGTCTTTTGGATTCCGTTAAGGTAGGATGAAGTGGTTGTAGTACATAAATAGGAAAAGCTGAGGATTTCCATTTCTGTGGGTCTCCGTACTGATGTAGTCATCTTTGTCCACTAGATGGCAGTAGCTATAAAACTATCAAAGTACCCCAGGGGAAGCTGCTGTAGCATTGTCTGTGCTGTGTGTTGTGCTTTCTAGCTGGAAGTACAGCAAATAATGAAGAAGGAAAAGGAAGTCAGCTCTAAATATCCACAATTACCTTCCAGGCAAAGCATTCTTTTTTCCTTTTTTTTTTTTTTTTTTTTTTTGAGATGGAATTTCGCTCTTGTTGCCCAGGCTGGAGTGCGATGGTGAGATCTCAGCTCACTGCAACCTCCGCCTCCCGGGCTCAAGCAATTCTCCTGCCTCAGCCTCCCGAGTAGCTGGGATTATAGCCATGCGCCACCATGCCCGTCTAATTTTGTGGTTTTGGTAGAGACACGGTTTCTCCATGTTGGTCAGGCTGGTCTCGAGCTCCCGAGTTTAGGTGATCCGCCCGCTTCAGCCTCCCAAAGTGCTGGGATTACAGGTGTGAGCCACTGCACCTGGCCCAGCATTCTCAACTGAGCAAGTGCCCTGCTCAGGTGGGAGTAATGGCTTGAGTTGAGATCTCAGGATACTTGGGTGATGGGTGTGGGGGGACGGGTAATACAGACAGGTTTAGAATATGGAGGGTGAGGTGGAGAAAGCTCAGAGAATATAGCCTTTACTGAGCCACATTGGCTAGTTTAAGTCCCCATGTTATTTCCCTCATCCCCCTGAACTGCTTCTGGGTTTCTCAACACACTTCGGTGAAATGCTTAAATTCCTCACGAAGCTCACCCAAGAATGGAGAAACACCTGTGTGCACACCTGTGTTCCCAGTGTCTGGCAAATAAGCAGCATATATTTGTCAAGTGAATGAATAAAAAGGGGTGGGTGAAGCAGGTACCCAAGAGAGTAGAATGTGCTCCCTTTGTGCTTTATAATAGTCTGCTCATGATCATCTCTCTTGGAAGAGTGGGAGGGTGGTTGCTGGATGAGCTCAGACTCACTCTCTGTTCCTTGCAGGGTGGGGAGCCAACATTAGAGTTGCATGCGGTGAGAAGGAAGTGATCAAACCTGGAGCAGCTTTCGGTAAAGGAAAGTTGGCAATAACAGAATCGCCAAGATCTTGACTGGAATAAAGGTCCACCTGGTGTCTTTACATTGCCCCTGAGATCTGGGCACTATGTGGAGTCAGTGGGATGAGCAGAGACAGTGTAGCTAGTCTGCAGTATGAGAAGACTGTCAGGGCCTGCCTGGAGCAATGGGGCCTGTCCTAGAACACTGGGCCACAGCACAGAACGTTCAGAGCATGCAGCCAGCCCATTTTTTTTTTTTTTTTTTTTTTTGAGACAGGGTCTTGCTCTGTCACTCAAGCTAGGATACAGTTTCATGATCACAGCTCACTGCAGCCTCCGCCTCCTGGGCTCAAGTGGTCCTCTTCCTAACTGGAACCACAAGCGCATGCCACCACGCCGAGCTAATTTTGTACTTTTTTGTGTAGAGACAGGGTTTTGCCATGTTGCCAAGATAAAGTCAGAGACACCATCAAGAAAGTGAAAGGCAAACCCATAAAACTAGATAAAATACTTATAAATCATATATCTGATAAGGGACTGTTATCCCGAATATCTTAAAAACACTCATAACTCAAAAAGACCCCATTTTTTAAAATGGGCAAAATGTCTGAATAGACACTTCTTCAATGAAGATAGACAAATAGCTAATAAGCACATGAAAAGATGCTCAACATTAGCCACCAATGAAATGCAAGTTATCACAGAGATAGAATTGCTCATACATTAGGATGTCTATGATCAAGCTGGCAAGAATGTAGAGAAATTGGGACCCTCATACGCTGTTGGTGGTATAGCCATTTTGGAAAACACTGATGGGGCTGGGTGCTGTGGCTCACACCTGTAATCCCAGCACTTTGACAGGCCGAGGAGGAGGGTGGATGACCTGTGGTCGGGAGTTCAAGACCAGCCTGGGCAACATGGTGAAACCCCATCTCTACTAAAAATACAAAAATTAGCCGGGTATGGTGGTGTGCACCTGTAATCCCAGCTACTCCAGAGGCTGAAGCACAAGAATCGCTTGAACCCAGGAAGCAGAGGTTGCAGTGAGCTGAGATCACGCCACTGTACTCCAGCCTGGGCAACAGAGTGAGACTGTCAAAAAAAAAAAAGGAATTAAGTACTAATATGTGGTACAACATAGATTAGCCTTAAAAGCATTATGGTAAGTGAAAGAACCCAGTCACAAAAAAAAAAACACATATGATTATATGAAATGTGCAGAATAGGAAATCTTTTAAGACAAAAAAGATTGATGGTTGCATAGGCTGAGGGGAAAAACAGTTGGGGAGAAATACAGAGTGATAAAGGGTATGGGATATTTGTTTTGGGGTGATCAGATTGTTCTAAACTGATTGTGATGATGATTGCATAATTCTGTAAACTAAAAATATTGAATTATACACTTTAGATGGGTGAACTGTATGATCTCAATAAAGCTTTACATACATTAACCGAAAAAGAAAGAGGCATAGGGCTGGTTTCCCCTGCAAGGAGAAAAGAGAAAGCGAGACAGAGAAAGAGACAAAGGCCTACCATTGTAATTGGGAACACGGATGAGGAAGAACAATATTGCTCAGCTCAAGGCTGAGGTGGGTGGATTGCTTGAGGCCAGGAATTCAAGAGCAGCCTGGGCAACATGGCAAAATCCCATCTCTACTAAAATACAAAAATTAGCTGGGCATGGTGGCATATGCCCGTGGTCCTAGCTGCTTGGGAGGCTGAGATGGGAGGATGGCTTGAACCTGGGAGGCAGAGGTTGCAGTGAGCTGAGATGGCGCCACTGCACTCCATCCTGGGTGATGGAGTGAGACTCTGTCTGCCCCCCAACTCCACAAAAAAGAAGGAAAAAGAAAAAAAAAATAAGATTCTTACTCTCAAAGAATGGAATAATCATGGCTGTGCTGGGTTTACTGGGTTTTTTTTTTTTTTGGTAGTTTTGTGATTTTATTTTATAATCAGCAGTTAGCGCTCATCCATGTTGACAGTCTATACATTTTTGGAAGTGGTAACAGGTACATAGGTACAGCGCTTTTTTTGGTGAATCTTCATGTTTTCTGTGCACATGGATATGGATATAGTATGGAACATTCCTTATTCCTTTGGCCCAGACAGTTTTGTTAAGCCTGATATCAATGTGCACATCTGGAGTCCCCATCTCCATGGCAAATTTCTGGATCTCTCTGAGTGCCCGAGGGGCACCCTTTTTGGCACCCTTTTTGAAGCCCACTTCATGGATGCGCTTGTAAATGTTGATGGTGCAGTCTCAGATGATCACCTCCGCTGATGGCAAAATGGCCCTTCTCACCACCCTTCTCTGCAAGAGCCATTCTGCCGGGTCCAAATTGTTTTGTTTTTGTTTTTTTGAGACAGAGTTTCACTCTATTGCCAAGGCTGGAATGCAGTGGGGCCATCTCGGCCCACTGCAACCTCCACTGCCCGCGTTCAAAGGATTGTCAGCTTCAGCTTCAGGAGTAGCTGGGATTACAGGCACGCGCCACCATGCCTGGCTAAATTTTTTGTATTTTTAGTAGCGACAGGGTTTCGCCATGTTGGCCAGGCTGGTCTCGAACCCCTAGCCTCAAGCGGTCCACCCACCTTGGCCTCCCACAGGAGGCCAAAAATTTCTACACTTTCATTTGAGACATTGTGGGCACTCAAACCAAGTGGATACAGGTCCACTTAGGAACTGGGAAAATATTAGATTGTACTGAAAAGAAGGTGGGTTGTGGCCTTATGGGCACGGTGGCTCACGTTTGTAATCTCAGCACTGTGGGAAACTGAGGCAGGCAGATCACCTGAGGTCAGGAGTTCAAGACCAGCCTGACCAACATGGTGAAACCCCAACTCTACTAAAAATACAAAAATTAGCCAGGTGTGGTGGCACATGCCTGTAATCCCAGCTACTCAGGAGGCTGAGGCAGGAGAATTGTTGGAACTAGGGAAGTGGAGGTTCCAGTGAGCCGAGATTGTGCCACTGCACTCCAGCCTGGGCGACAGAGCAGGACTCCTTGTCAAAAAAATAAAGAAAGAAAGAAAAGAAGGAACAATGGTCGTGCCAAGAAGGGCTGTGGCCATGTGCAGTCTATGCACTGCAAGAACTGTGCCCGATGCGTGCCCAAGGATAAGGCCATTAAGAAATTCATCATTTGGCCAGGCATGGTGGCTCACACCTGTAATCCCAGCACTTTGCCAGGCCAAGGCGGGCGGATCACGAGGTCAAGAGATCGAGACCATCCTGGCCAACATGGTGAAACCCCATCTCTACTAAAAATACAAATACACCACGCTGGGCGTGGTGGCGAGCGCCTTTAGTCCCAGCTATTCGAGAAGCTGAGGCAGGAGAATCGCTTGAACTAGGGAGGCAGAGGTTGCAGTGAGCCGAGATCGTGCCACTGCACTCAGCCCTGGTGACAGAGTGAGACTCTGTCTCAAAAAAAAAAAAAAAATTGTCATTTGAAACAGTGGAGGCTGCAGCAATCAGGGACATTTCTGAAGCAAGCATCTTCGATACCTATGTGCTTTCCAAGCTGAATGTGAAGCTACATTACTGTGTGAGTTGTGCAATTCACAGCAAAGTAGTCAGGAATTAATCTCATGACACCAGCAAGGTCCGTTTATACCCGTGGGTGCTGCCCCATGACCCCCACCAAAGCCCATGTAAGGAGCTGAGTCCTTAAAGACTGAAGACGAGCTGGGCACTGTGGCTCACACCTGTAATCCCAGCACTTTGGGAGGCCGAGGCGGGTGGATCACGAGGTCAGGAGATCACGAGGTCCTGGCTAACACAGTGAAACCCCGTCTCTACTCAAAATACAAAAAAAAAAAAAATTAGCCAGGCATGGTGGCAGGTGCCTATAATCCCAGCTACTCAGGAGGCTGAGGCAGGAGAATGGCGTGAATCCAGGAGGTGGAGCTTGCAGTGAGCCGACATCGTGCCACTGCACTCCAGCCTGGACGACAGAGCAAGACTCCGTCTCAAAAAAAAAAAAAAAAAAAAAAAAAAAGACTGAAGCTGGATTATTCTCTGGAGAAAAATAAAATAGAAATTGTACTTAACAAAATTAAAATTGTCTGGGCACAGTGGCTCACGCCTGTAATCCCGGCACTTTGGAAGGCTGAGGCAACTCCCAACCTCACCTGAGGTCGGGAATTCGAGACCAGCCTGACCAACATGGAGAAACCCCATCTCTACTAAAAATACAAAATTAGCTGGGTGTGGTGGTGCATGCCTGTAATCCCAGCTTCTTGGGAGGCTGAGGCAGGAGAATCGCTTGAACCTGGGAGGTGGAGGTCGGTGAGCCGAGATGGCACCACTGCACTCCAGCCTGGGCAACAAGAGTGAAACTCTGTCTAAAAAAAAAAAAGTAAAAAAGAAATGGGGATTATAATACTCAACCATTAGTTTGTTATGAGGACGAAATTAGCCAGTCTCTGTGCCAGACTCTCAGAGATGCTCAATAAATGGGGGCTATTATCACTATTAATTAGATTATAATAATTAGTATTGTTTCCTAAGGTTGCTGTAGCAAAGTTCCAACAACTGTGTAGCTTAAAACAACAGAAATCTACTGGCGGCTAGAGGCCTGACATCAAGGTGTCAGTAGGGCCATGCTTCCTTTAAAGGCAAGAGGGAGGGAACTGTCCAATACCTCTCTATGAGCTTCTAGTAGCTTCAGGTGTTTCTTGCATCACTCCAGTCACATGGCTGTCTTCTTTCTCTGTGTCTTCACATCATCTCTCTGTACCTGTCTGTCTCTGTGTCCAGATTCCTGCCACTCCCCTCCCCTCTTTTTTTGAGACAGGGTCTCACTCTGTTGCCCAGGCTGGAGTGCAGTGGCACAGTCTCGGCTGATTGCAACCTCTGCTTCCCATGCTCAAGCAATTCTCCAGTCTCAGCCCCCTAAGTAGCTGGGACTATAGACGTGAGACACCACACTTGGCTAATTTAAAACATTTTTTTTTGTAGAGACTGGGTTTCTTCATATTGCTCAGGCTGGTCTCAAACTCCTGAGCTCAAAGCGATCTGCCTGACTCGGCCTCCCAAAGTGCTGTCACAGGCATGAGCCACCATGCCCGGCCCAAATTTCCCCTTTCTATAGGAACACATGTCCTACTGCGCCTCATTGTAACTTGATTACCTCTGTAAGAGACCCCCATTTCCAAATAAGGAAGGTCACATTCTGAGGTTCTGGGGATTAGGACTTCAACATATTTGGGTGGGCTGCAGGGAGAAAGGACACAATTTGACCCACAGCAGTTATATTCTCTGTTATCACTGAGGAGAAATTCCCTTTCCAGCTTTTGCACAAAAATAGAAAGTAAGTAAGCCCTAGACAAGATCCAAATACCTGTCCTTTAGTGGGACCAACAAAAAGGCCTTTTAATTGCCATCTCTTTCCCTGAAGCTGCTCCCACAGCAGGCCACCAGCTGTAGGTCCTGCTCCCTGACATCCTTCCTCGTCTCTCCGGCGTCCCTCCGGATTCCCAAACAATGCCTAATTCTGTTATTTCCAGTGATTTCCCCGTGGGCAGCAGTTTATTCCTGTCATCAAGTCTCTGATGAAATCTTTAGCTATGAAATGTTTAGTCCAATCCCAACAAATCGTGTATAGTGTTAACATGTCACAAGCTGCCCGCGGCCTGCATTATGTGGTAATTTGGAAGCGAGAGAAGTGATAATCTAGGGTCGGGCTTCTTTTGTGAGCTTGCATTAATGCTGTAGCCAGTGATGTCAATTGACAGCCCATCGATTTGGGCTAATAGTGCACAGAGGGGGCAGAATTGGGGCGAGATAGGGAATAAAGGATATCGACGGCCAGTCGCCAGGATCCCGGCAGCTTTTAATCTATTATTGCCCTCTTTTAATGCAACTTCCGTGTCAACTGCATTTACTTCCACCAGCTCTGCCTGCTGCGCTGAACTGTGCAGCCAGTGGGGTGCCACCCCCAGAGTGGCTCAAAGTTCCCCAGTATTGATTCTCGGATGCTCTGGGGTGTGAATTATAATTATTTCATTAAGCCCTTTAATGGGTATCAACTATGAACCTTCCCCAGCTTAGGCTGGGGAGGCCAGGGCGAGGTCTGCATCATTAATCTGTGTTCATCTCGTTGCCGTCAGTTGTCCTACTCTCGACCCTTATTTTTTTTTCTCCTATTATCGAGTCTGTGGTTTTAGTGGGAAGCAGGTCAGTCTACTCCCAGAGAGGAACTGGGAAGAGGAGTTCGCTGATTTGGGGAGATTGGAGGGGAGGCCACAATTGAGCAGATTGCAGTGTTGGTTACTCCCAGCAAGGAACTACTAATCACACCGTCAGATGTGCTTTGCCCAGCTCTGGTTTGCCTGTGCAGGGAGGTGACGCCGGAGACCTTGGGACAACGTGAGAGATCTTGCAGCTGCTTCCTTGTGCGGCTTTGAGTCCTGACATAGCTCATGAATATTCCATCCTCTTGCTTAAATCATCCATCACCTTTACTAGGGTGCTATGTATACAAAGGAGTACAAAACACTGCCTTGTGCCCCCAAGGAGCTTAGACTTTAGTAAGAGGAAAAGGGATGAACATGTAAATACGCAGCAATGAGACAGACACCAATTTGCATTGAAAAAGGGCAGAGGACAGGGAGTTACGAAATCCAGTGGAAGAAGCTCTTGACCCAGGATTGAGGATGGAGGGAGGCTTCCTGGAGGAGCAAATGCCTAAGCTTAGCCTGAAGAATGAGCAGGAGATGGCCAGATGAGAGAGGAGAAGAGCAGCCCAGTCAGTGGGAACAGCATGTTCCAAAGGCACAGAAGCAAAGGCCAGACAGCACAACCTCATCCAGTCAAGTAAGGCTCAGACTTTATATGAGGTGGGGAAAAGTTCCAGCCCTCACTTAGGTTTCTTGCCTTCTCACCCACCTCCCACTGTGGCTAAATCTCACCTGGAGCCTTAGGAAAGCTCAGAAAGAGTCTCAGATGCATTTCCCACCATTTTACCAGGTGCCTTCTTGTTTGGACCAAAATTTCATTTAGGCCAAGAGTGATTTTTATCTCAGGCTCTTCATTTCTTTGGTTCCCAGCGTGGTTTAAAAATATGTCTGTCTTTTTTGTTTGTTTGTTTGAGATGGAGTCTTGCTCTGTCGCCCAGGCTAGAGTGCAGTGGTGCGATCTCAGCTCACTACAACCTCCGCCTCCTGGGTTCAAGTGATTATCCTGCCTCAGCCTCCTGACTAGCTGGGACTACAGGCACTATAGGCATGCACCACCACACCCAGCTAATTTTTGTATTTTTAGTAAAGACAGGTTTCGCCAGGCGGGTCTTGAACTCCTGACCTCAGGTGATCCACCAGCGCTGGACTCCCAAAGTGCTGGAGTTATAGGCGTAAACCACTGCACCTGGCCTTTTTTTTTTTTTTTTTTTTTGAGATGTAGTCTTACTCTGTCACCCAGGCTGGAGTGCAGTGGCATGTTGGCTCACTGCAACCTCCACCTCCCAAGTGATTCTCCTGCCTCAGCCTCCCCAGTAGCTGGAACTACAGGCACCCGCCACCACACCCAGCTACTTTTTTTTTTTTTTTTTTTTGAGACGGAGTCTCGCTCTGTCGCCCAGGCTGGAGTGCAGTGGCGCAATCTCGGCTCACTACAAACTCTGCCTCCCAGGTTCATGCCATTCTCCTGCCTCGGCCCCCCGGGTAGCTGGGACTTCAGGCACCCGCCACCATGCCCGGCTAATTTTTTGTGTTTTTTTTAGTAGAGACGGGGTTTCACCATGCTAGCCAGGATGATCTCAATCTCCTGACCTTGTGATCCACCCGCCTCGGCCTCCCAAAGTGCTGGGATTACAGACATGAGCCACCGTGCCTTTTTTTTTTTTTATGTACAGAGTCTAATTCCTCTCTCTTTGAATATGGGCTGTCCTCAGGCACTGACTTCCAATGGATAGAATGAGGAGAAAGTGACGCTGGGTGACTTCCAAGTCTAGATTATCAAAGCCATGTTATTTCCACCTGGCTCTCTGGATGTTCACTGTTCCTACAGCTGCCTTGTAGGATGTCTGGTCCCCTTGAGGCCCATATTTGGAAAGGTTACATAGAGAGAGAGGAGGGGCCTGAGGGGTCTCAGCTGTTTCAGCCTCCAGCTGTTTGAGTGGGTCCTGGCTTGGGCGCCAGACATGTGAGTGAGGATGCCTTAGAGATGACTCGTCCCAGCCACCAGCTGACTGCATCTTCATGGCAGAACCCAAGTGAGAACTGTTCAGCTGAGCCCAGTCAACCCCCAGGTTCATGAGCAAAATAAATGTTATTGGGTTTTGTTTGTTTGAGACAGAGTCTCCCTCTGTTACCCGGGCTGGAGTATAGTGGTGATCATAGCTCATTGCAGCCTCAAACTCCTAGGCTCAAGCAATCTTCTGGCCTCAGCCTCCCAAGTAGTTGGGGCTATAGGCATGCACCACCACTCCTGGCTATTTTTTTGTTAGTTTGTATTTGGTAGAGATTGGGTCTTGCTATATTGCCCAGGCTGGTCTTGAACTCCTGGCCTTAAGCAATCCTCCCACCTTCACCTCCTAAGTGCTAGGATTACAGGCATGAGCCACTGTGCCTGGCCATGTTATTGTTTTTAAGCCACTATTTTAGGGTAGTTTGTTACACAATAATAAATAACTAGAACAGTTAGATTTGGTAATATTTGTGTTTACGCTTGATTATTAAGCTTTATAGTAAGTCTTAAAGTCAGGTAATGAGTTCTCCAACTTTGGTGTGTTTTTTTTTGTTGTTGTTGTTTGAGATGGAGTCTTGCTCTGTCATCTGGGCTAGAGTGCGGTGGCACAAATCTTGGCTCACTGCAACCTCTGCTTCCTGGGTTCAAGTGATTCTCCTGCCTCAGCCTCCCGAGTAGCTGGGATTATAGGCGCCTCCCACCATGCCCAGCTAATTTTTGTATTTTTAGTATAGACGGGATTTCACCATGTTGGCCAGGCCACTCTTGAACTGCTGACATCAAATAATCTGCCTGCCTCAGCCTCCCAAAGTGCTGGGATTACAGGCATGAGCTGCTGCGCCCAGCTGTTTTGCTTTCTCAAGATTGCTTTTGTTTTTCTAGATCTTTGCTTTTTCACAGAATTCTTAAAAATCAACTCAATTTCCACAAAAATAACCAATTTGACTTATTCTTAGGATTTTAATGACTCTATTAGATCAAATTGAGTTTACCTCTTAACAAAATTGAGTCTGAATCCACAAATATGGCATATCTCTCTTTTTATGTAGATCTTTTAAAATTTCTGTCAGCAGTGTTTTGTAGTTTAAAATGAAGAAATCTTGCGTATCTTTATTTTATTTTATTTTATTTTTTTGAGACAGGGTCTCACTCTGTCACCCAGGCTGGAGTGCGGTTGTGTGATCTCAGCTCACTGCAACCTCTACCTCCTAGGCTGAACTGATCTTCCCACCTCAGCCTCCTGAGTAGCTGGGACTACAGGTGTGTACCACCACACCTGGCTAATTTTTTTGTTGTTGTTGTATTTTTTGTAGAGACAGGTTTTTGCTATGTTGCCCAGGCTGGTCTTGAACTCCTGAGCTCAAGCAATCCACCTGCCTCGGCCTCCCAAATTGCTGGAATTACAGGCGTGAGCCACTGTGCCCGACCCTCTTTTCTTTTTTTTAGAGACAAGAGCTCACTCTGTCATCCAGGCAGAAGTACAGTGGCGTCATTGATCATAGCTCACTGTAGCCTCAAATTCCTAGACTCAAGCAATCTTCTTGCCTCAGCCTCCCAAGTAGTTGGGACTACAGGTGTGTGCCACTACACTTGGCTAAGTTTTTAATTAATTTTTTTTGTAGAGACATGGTCTCACTATGTTGTCTAGACTGGTCTCCTCAAACTTCTGGCCTTAAGCAATCCTTCCACCTTGGCCTCCCAAAGTGTTGGGGTTATAGACGTGAGCCATTGTGCCTGGCCATCATATTATATTTATTCACCATCTAAGTTAAAAAGCTCTCTAGGGTCTACACAGCACCTGACACATAGTGAATACTCAATACATATTTAAAGAAAGACAGTATATAATCACTGTTAGTAGTATTAATAAAAAATAGCAGCAGCAACTAATTTATAGACAACTTAAAAAAATTTTTAAGATTAAAAAATTTAACTGTGGTAGAACACACATAACATATAATTTACCGTCTTAATCATTTGTAAGTGTACAGTTCAGTAGTGTTAAATATATTTACATCATTGTGCAACTCATCTTCAGAACTTTTTCATCTTGCAGAATGAGCCCATTAAACAAATTCTAAGTTTCCCCACCCCCAAGTCTCTGGCAATTACCATGCTACTTTTTGTTTCTATGATTTTGACTATTTTAAATACCTTATATAATATACAGAACCTTTTTATGAAAAACTGATTGTATATTTCTTTTTTTTTTTTTTTTTGAGACAGCATCTTGCTCTGTCACCCAGGCTAGAGTGCAATGGCATGATCTCGGCTCACTGCAACCTCTTCCTCCCAGGTTCAAGTGATTCTCCTGCCTTAGCCTCCCAAGTAGCTGGGACTACAGGTGCGCACCATCATGCCCAGCTAATTTTTGTATTTTTAGTAGAGATGGGGTTTCGCCATGTTGGCCAGGCTGATCTCGAACTCCTGACATCAGGTGATCCACCTGCCTCGGCCTCCCAAAGTGTTGGGATTACAGGTGTGGGCCACTGTGCCTGGCTTGATTTTACATTTCTTTTTTTTTTTTTTTTTTTTTTTGAGATGGAGTCTCGCTCTGTCGCCCAGGCTGGAGTGCAATGGCGCAATCTCGGCTCACTGCAAGCTCCACCTCCCGGGTTCACGCCATTCTCCTGCCTCAGCCTCTCCGAGTAGCTGGGACTACAGGCGCCCGCCATCACGCCTGGCTAATTTTTTTGTATTTTTTAGTAGAGACGGGGTTTCACCGTGGTCTCGATCTCCTGACCTCATGATCCGTCCACCTCGGCCTCCCGAAGTGCTGGGATTACAAGCGTGAGCCACCGCGCGGGGCCTTGATTTTACATTTCTAATCTTATTTGGTTGCAACAATAATGTTACAAGGAGGCAAGGACAGAACCTCTTAGACAGAAACCTGGAATATTTACATTTTTTTAGGCTCTTAGGATATTAAGAAATGTCAAACCAAGATTATAAAAATTGTGATATATTTAAAACTTTATATTTAATGAGTGAATGCTTTTATTTTATTTACTTATTTATTTTTCTTTTTTTCTCACATTTCTCTGAAGAGTGAATGCTTTTTAAAATGCACTGCTGGGCCAGGCGTGGTGGCTCACGCCTGTAATCCCAGCACTTTGGGAGGCTGAGGCGGGCAGATCACGAAGTCAGGAGATCAAGACCACGGTGAAACCCCGTCTCTACTAAAAAATACAAAAAAATTAGCCGGGCGTGGTGGTGGGCGCCTATGGTCCCAGCTGCTTGCGAGGCTGAGGCAGGACAATGGTGTGAACTGGGGAGGCCAAGATCAGGCCACTGCACTCCAGCCTGGGTGACAGAGAAAGACTCTGTCTCAAAAAAAAAAAAAAAAAAAAAAAAAAATGCAATGCTGGCCAGGTATGGTGGTCCACGTCTATAATCTCAGCAATTTAGGAGGAAGAGGCAGGAGGATCACTTGAAGTCAGGAGTTTGAGACTAGCCTGGGCAGAAAACCAGATCCCATCTCTACAAAAAAATTTTTAAAAAGTAAACAAAAATGCAATGTTGGCCAAGTGTGGTGTCTCCTGCCTGTAATCCCAGCATTTTGAGAGGCCCAGGCAGGAGGATCACTTGAGCCCAGGAATTCAACATAGTGGGAGCCCATCTCTACAAAAAGTTTTAAAAATTAGTCAAATGTGGTGGCATGTGCCTGTAGTCCCAGCTACTTAGGAGGCTGAGGTGAAAGGATGGCTTGAGCCCAGGAGGTCAAGGCCACAGTGAGCTGTGATTGTACCACTGCACTCCAGCCTTGATGACAGAGTGAGACCCTGTCTTAAAACAAACAAACAAACAAGCAACCTACCTAAAAAATGCAATGCTAAATACTCATCCTAGACAAAAATGTATTTTAAAAATTCCATTAGTGTGTACTGCAGAAGGGGTGGCCCAAAAATGACTCATACATTTCCAATGAGGAAAATCTCTTATTATTATTATTTTTTTAATTGAGATGGGGTTTTGACACGTGGCTTAGGTTGGACTAGAACTCTTGGGCTCAAGCAAGCCACCAGTCTCGGCCTCCCAAAGTGCTGGGATTATAGGCATGAGCCACTGCTCCCAGCTGATCATTTCCTTTTAGTCTTATCAGTATTTCTCTTTGGCTGAGTGTGTGTGTGTGTGTGTGTGTGTGTGTGTGTGTGTGTGTGTGTGTGTGTTTGAGACAGAGTCTCACCCTATCACCCAGGCTGGAGTGCAATGGCGCAATCTCGGGTCACTGCAACTCCACCACCCGGGTTCAAGCGATTTGTGTGCCTCAGCCTCCTGAGTAGCTGGGATTACAAGCGCGTGCCACCACACCTGGCTAATTTTTTGTATTTTAAGTAGAGACAGTTTCGCCATGTTTGGCTAGGCTGGTCTTGAACTTCTGACCAGCCTCCCAAACATGGGACGATTTTGGGAACTTCAACCTCCCAAAGTACTGGGGTTACAGGTGTGAGCCACTGTGCTTGGCCTGAATATGTATTTATTTTAAGATAACGTCAAAATCTAAACTTGAGGCCCCAAATTAATGTGAGGTTCAGGTGAAGTGACCACTTCTCTCTTTCCACCAGCACTTGCCGTTGTGAAAAGCCATGGTTTAAATGCCATTCCCATTTTTACAAACCAAGAAAGCGTTTCAGCAAAGGTATTGTTCCCGCCTGAAGGCTGCGCAGCAAATTTGGTAGTGGAAATTGGTTGGGATGCAGAGGTTGCAGTGAGCCGAGATTGCACCATTGCACTCCAGGCTGGGCGACAGAGTGAGACTCCTTCTCAAAAATAAATGAATATAAAAAAAAATAATAAATAGACAACTTAAAATTTATAAATAAATAAAAGAGTGGAACTTGGGTTTTGGCTGTAAGCCAAAACACTCGAGCCACCAAGCCTAACTGAGGGGGTTATTCATTTTGGACAGTGAGTGCCGAATATTCGCATATTCTACAGCTGTCAGTTCACCGCTAACACAGGCAAAATGTGCTCCTGGCTGCAGCAGAGGAGACCTCTGGGCTGTGCCAAGGAAAGTGGGCTGCCATGGAGGTAGTGAGATCCCAGGCTTCAGGAGCCACCAAGAAGAGGTCTGACTAAAATGATTTGGGCTTGCTGCAGAGGAGATTCAAAAATGGGGTGTCAGGGTGTGAGGAGGAGGGAGCTGCGTTAGATTACTTCCAGCTTCCTTTCAGACATCCCCCCCCCGCCCCCCCACCCCCCCCCACCCCGGCGGCGTAAGGGCCAAGCCTGAACCTGCAGCACAGCTCCACTCTCTGGGGGAGGCGGCCTGGGCTGTGCATTCATTTCCCCACCTTTTCATTCGCGGCAGCCTGCCACCGGTTGTTGGGCATCCATAGCTTAATTTGAACAAGTGGACTCTGGTTTCCTGAGGCGAACTGTCTGGGCGCCTCAGCCTTCCATCAGTATTCTCTTCAGTCCCCCGGCAGCTGCTCACTCTGGGCTGGCTCAACCTGCACTGACCTCATCTTCCCACACAGAGCAGAGAAGGATTTGGAAAAAATTAGTTATATTAGTGACTCCCCGAAACACTCCGTTTACTTGTGATATGACAAATATTTCAGCCATTAGGATCTCTCCGTCTCTTATCATCTTAAATGCACTCACTTACATTCCAAATCACTACTTAATTTAAAAGCCTATTTGTTGAGATTGTGACAGGCCCAGGGAAAAGGAGAGACAGACACTCACTCAGCTCTGGCTGGAATAGAATCAGATTTGGAACTTTGATTGAATCTTTCTCCCCAAGACTTATGCTCAGTCAGGTATCATCCAAACACTTAGGGCACAAGAGACTTACAGGGCACCCACACTGTAGAAATTTATAAGGTCTGCTTCGAAGTGGCCATGTGGCATGGTGACCTTGGGCAAATGACTTCATTCCTGGGTGTCTTTATGCTTTCTGGCCCCTGGATACAGTGACTCATTTGTTGAATTTCTTTTTTTTTTTATTTTTTTGAGACAGAGTCTCGCTCTGTCGCCCAGGCTGGAATGCAGTGGCATGATCTCCCCTCACTGCAACCTCTGCCTCCCAGGTTCAAGTGATTCTCCTGCCCCAACCTCCTGTGTAGCTGGGATTACAGGCATATGCCACCATGCCCGGCTAATTTTGTTTTCTTTGTATTTTTAGTAGAGACAGGGTTTCACCATGTTGGCCAGGCTGGTCTCAAACTCCTGACCTCAAGTGATCCATCTGCCTTGGCCTCCCAAAATGCTGAGATTACAGGTGTAAGCCACCATGCCTGGCCTGGTGAACATTTATTGAACCCCTAATAGGTGCTAGGCAATATGATAGATTCTGAGGGTACAAAGGTGAACTTCCTGCAAAAAATTGTTCTTAGTTTCTTATTAATAACCAGCATTTATAAAACACTATTTGCCAACTATGTGAAATACTCCACATGCCTTCTTTCATTTAATCCTTGCCATAATCCTATGAGGTAAGCTACATTGTATTCCCATTAACAAATGAGGAGACTATTCTGTCTGACTCTTCAATCCATAATATTAAGCACCATGCTGTACCATCTCCCTATATAGAACTTACCCTATTGGAATTTGTATGTTTGTTTGTTTTTTTGAGACAGAGTCTCACTCTGTTGCCCAGGCTGGAATGCAGTGGGGCAATATCAGCTCACTGCAGCCTCCATCTCCAGGGTTCAGGCTATTCCCCTGCCTCAGCCTCCTGAGCAGCTGGGACTACAGCCATGCGCCACTACACCTGGCTATTTTTTTTTTTTTTTTTTGTATTTTTAGTAGAGATGGGGCTTTGCCATGTTGCCTAGGCTGGTCTCAAACTCCTGACCTCAAGTGATCCACCAGCCTCGGCCTCCCAAAGTGCTGGGATTATAGGTGTGAGCCACTATACCTGGACAGAATTTACCCCATTGGAATTTGTAAATAGGAAGTTCCCAGAACAGACCATGTTCTATAGACTTGTGTATTGTGTGTCAAGGTATTGATACTCTTTTGGATCTGCAAGAGCAACAAAATTACCCTTAGCATGCCTGGGCGCGGTGGCTCACACCTGTAATCCCGGCACTTTGGGAGGCCGAGGCAGGAGGATCACAAGGTCAAGAGATAGAGACCATCCTGCCCAACATGGTGAAACCCCGTCTCTCTACTAAAAATACAAAAATTAGCTGGGCGTGGTGGCACGTGCCTGTAGTCAGTTACTTGGGAGGTTGAGACAGGACAATCTCTTGAACCTGGGAGGCAGAAGTTGCAGTGAGCTGAGATCGCACCACTGCACTCCAGCCTGGTGACAGAGCAAGACTCCATCTCAAAAGAGGAAAGAAAGAGAGAAAGAAGGAAAGAAGGAAAGAAAAGAAAGAAAAAGAAAGAAAGAAAGAAAGAAAGAAAGAAAGAAAGAAAGAAAGAAAGAGAAAGAAAGGAAAGAAAGGAAAGAAAGAAAGGAAAAGAAAGAAAATAAATAAATAAATAAATTACCCTCAGCATATAAGAGGGGAGGACTGGCTGGGTGCACTGGCTCACACCTGTAATCCCATTACTTCGGGAGGCCGAGGCGGGTGAATCACCCAAGGTCAGGAGTTTGAGACCAGCCTGGCCAACATGGTGAAACCCCTTCGCTACTAAAAATACAAAAATTAATCAGGCATTGTGGTAGGTGCCTGTAATCTTAGCTTCTTGGGAGGCTGAGGCAGGAGAATCGCTTGAACCCAGGAGATGGAGGTTGCAGTGCAGATCACACCACTGCACTCCAGCCTGGGCAACAGAGAGAGACCCGGTCTCAAAAAAAAAAAAAAAAAGGTTCATCATGCCTGTCATCACAGCCTAGCTAGCACACATCTGAAATCTTGCTATTTAAATTATTTTATACATTTTCTTTTCCTTTATTTAGGACTCTTGTTCCCTTTGAGATCTTGGCTAACTATCAGCTTCCCCAAACTCCCAAAGCTTCGGCATTTTTCAGCTGCATTAAAGAGAAACAAGGAAGGAGAAGCATCCTACCTGAGCTTGTTTTTTCTTTAATTAGCATTAATTTTGACAAATTATAATCATATAATTATGGGATACACAGTGATGTTATGATCTACGTATACAGTGTGGAATGATTGAATCAAGATAATTAACATACCCATTACCTTAAATACTTATTTATCCCTCCTGTTTAACTGCTACTTGGTACCCTTTGACCAACATCTCCACATTCCTCTCACCTCCCAACCACCATTCTACTCTCTGGTCTGAGTTTGATTGTTTTAGATTTCACAGATAAATGAAAATATGAGGGTTTTGTCTTTCTGTGCTGATTTCACTTAGCTTATTTTTATTTATTTATTTATTTATTTATTTATTTATTTATTTATTCTGAGACAGAGTCTCGGTCTGTCACCCAGACTGAAGTGCCGTGGCCTGATCTCGGCTCACTGCAACCTCTGCCTTCTGGGTTCAAGCAATTCTCCTGCCTCAGCCTTCTGAGTGGCTGGGACTACAGGCGCCTGCCACCACGCCCAGCTAATTTTTTTTGTGTTAGTAGAGACAGGGTTTCACAGTGTTGCCCGGGCTGGTCTCGAACTCCTGAGCTCAGGCAATCCGCCCACCTCAGCTTCCCAAAGTGCTAGGATTATAGGTATGAGCCACCACGCCCGGCCTCACTTAGCTTATCGTCCTCCAGGTTCATTCATGTTGTCGCAAGTGACAGAATTTTCTTCTTTTTAATGACTGTTTAGTACTCCATTGTTTATATGTACCACATTTTCTTTATTCATTCATCCCTTGATGAAGCCTTAGGTTGATTTTGTATCTTGGCTATTGTGAATAATGCTGTAATGAACATGGAGTGCAGATAGCTCTTTGACATAGTGATTTTTTTTAAAAAAATTATGACTCCAAATGGCTTCTTTTTTTGTTTTGTTTTGTTTTGTTTTTTGAGACAGAGTTTCACTCTTGTTGCCCAGGCTGGAGTGCAATGGCGCGATCTTGGCTGACTGCAACCCCCGCCTCCCAGGTTCAATTGATTCTCCTGCCTCAGCCTCCTGAGTAGCTGGGGTTACAGGTGCTCACCACCATGCCCAGCTAATTTTTTGTATTTTTGGTAGAGATGGGGTTGACCCATGTTGGCCAGGCTGGTCTCAAACTCCTGACCTCAGGTGATCCACCCACCTTGGCCTCCCAAAGTGCTAGGATTACAGGTATGAGCCACCACGCCTGGCATTTTTTTTTTTTTTTTTTTTTGAGACAGAGTCTCACTCTGTCATCCAGGCTGGAGTGCAGTGGCATGATCTCACTGCAACATTTACCTCCTGGGTTCAAGTGATTCTCCTGCCTCAGCCTTCCAAGTAGCTGGGATTACAGGTGCGCACCACCATGCCAGGCTAATTTTTGTATTTTTAGTAGAGACAGGGTTTCACCATGTTGGCCAGGCTGGTCTCAATCTCCTGACCTCAGGTGATCCGCCTGGCTTGGCCTCCCAAAGTGCTGAGATTACAGGCATGAGCTACCACACCCGGCTGTAGGCTTCATTTTTTATTTAGCTTTCTGACTGTGCTTGTGCCTTCAACAATTTCGCAATGGTTTTCTGCTGCTCGATAAGGAAATCACTCTTGATCCTGTCATGAACACATCTAGCACACACAGAACCACCATAGGCCCTGCTGACTTTTTTTTTGTTTAGGGCAATCTCATAGGAACCTTAGGTCTCACAGCACAAACTTCAAAATGAAGTCTGCCTGGACACATGCCCACATGCAGATTTTGGTGCTTTCCCAACCTTCCTGGTATAAAGGTAAACAATTCCATTATCAGGTGTTAGGGACAGCCTAGTTTGTTAGAGGCTGAACTGTAGGAAATCCTACAGCAGTATGTCAAATGCTGGACCATTCTGAGTGCCTCTAGACTACGTCCCCGGAAGAGCAAACATACTGATTTCAAGTCCTTAGGTTATATACCCAGATGTGGGATTTCTGGATCATACGGCAATTTTATTTTTAGTTTTTTTGAGGAAACTTCATACAATTTTCCATAATGGCTGTAGTAGTTTACATTCCCACTAAGAGTGGAGAGGGGTTCCCATTAAAAAATGGGCAAAGGAGCTTGAATAGACATTTCTCAAAAGAAAACAGGACGGGTGCAGTGGCTCATGCCTGTAATCCCAGCACTTCGGGAGGGTGAGGCAGGTGGATCACCTGAGGTCAGCAGTTTGAGACCAGCCTGGCCAACATAGTGAAACCCTGTCTCTACTAAAAATCCAAAAAATTAGCTGGACATGGTGGTGCACGCCTGTAATTCCAGCTACTCGGGAGGCTGAGGCAGAAGAATCACTTGAACCCGGGAGGCAGAGGTTGCAGTGAGCTGAGGTGGTGCCACTGCACTCCAGCCTGGGTGATGGAGAGAGACTCCATCTCAAACAAATACAAATGCCAACTAATATATGAGAAAATGTTCAACGTCACTAATCATTAGGAGAATAAAAATTAAGACCACAATGAGTTCTTACCTCACACATGTCAGAATGGCAGTATCAAAAAGATGAAAGATAATATACACGTTGGCAAGGATGTGGAGAAATGGGCTAGGGTTTTGAAGATTGAGATCAGAAATAGCAGACTCCTTGGGATGCAGTGTGCAGGTAACAGGAGATATCAGCTTGGGTGACCCTCAGGACCTCTGTCTGTGCTAAGTGACTCAGCCCCTCACTTTTCTGCCATAGCTGGTTGGTTCAGAAGTAAACTCTTAACCTAAAGTTGGCAATCTTGCAGCCAAGAGGCCAGGGCACCAGACTTAGGAGCAGTTATGTTAATAACAAATTCAGAGAGACTTTGCACAATTCCTGACGCTGAGAGCCCTGGCGGTGGTTATCTACTGCTGTGTGACAAACTACCCCAAAATGTGGTGGCTTGAAACCACAACTTTATTGCTCATGATTCTGTGAGTTGGTTGGGTAGTTCTTCCTTTGGCCTGTTGTGGGCAAACTCATGTAGATACATTCATGTGGTGTTGACTGTGAGCTGAGCTTAGCTGGAAGCCTGGCATAGCTTTCTTTCCACGTGGTCTTGCATCCTACTGGAGTCTAGACTAGACTTTTTCACACGGCAAAAGCAGTGTTCCAGGAGGGAGAAAATACGGCCTTTCTGGGATGCTGTGGCCCACGTCTTCTCCAGCATTGCATCATTGAAAACATTTCGTAAGGCTGGTCCAGATTCAAGGGGTCTACTTCTTGATGGAAGGAGCTGCCAATCATTGTTACCAGTGACAACCATTGTTTATAGGTGGACTGTGGCTGATTAAAAGCAGATATAAATTATTTGTGGCCTTTCCTATTAAAAGGTGAAGTATGAACACTTGAATCTGGGATGTCCTGATAATGTTCTTTGGCCGGCAAAGCGTGGTGGGAGCGATGCTGTAGTATGGCTGCCAGGATGGGCCTTGCAGTTCCACTCCTACTCTCTTGGACCATTGCCCACGGTGTAATGGGAAAAAGCCCAGTTTAACCTCCTGGAGGATAAAAGACCCCGTGGAGAGAATGGCCCCATCCTCACAGCTTTCCCAGCTGAGTCCTGCCCGTCTCTTCACCAGCTGGATGTTGTCACCTGAGTGAGTTCAGAAGGAACCAACAGAAGAACTTCTAGCGAGTCCCTCCACACAACTCTGAGAAACAGGACACTGCTGTTGTATTAATCGGCTGTGTTTTGTGACGCTGCAATAGTTGACTAAAACAGCTCGCAGGGCCCTCCCACGGTGGGTGATGGTTTGGCACTTCCTTTGATTCTCCGGCTACGCTCCTAACAGGTTGTTTTTCCTAACAAGTCATTTTTTTCCCCTCAAGTCAATGAGTACCTATTTCTGTTGCTTGTAGCTAAGACCATCTAAGAGAGCCCCAAGCCAAAGGAAGAAACTCAGGGTGTTCTGGACCCCTTGGTCAGGCACCCTCCCCATATGGAGAGTCTCTTTCCAAAAAACAAAAACAAAAAGTTAAGATTTACTACATAATCTCTTTTTATTTGCCAAGATCTTTACTTAACATTTTAAAATTTATCCTTTATGTCTTTTTTCTTACATTGAAAATCTTGGTTCCTGACACTGTTACTACTTACTGCATTAGTCTACAATACATAAAATAGTTTTGTTTTTTTTTTTGAGACGGAGTCTTGCTCTGTCACCAGGCTGGAGTGCAGTGGCACGATCTTGGCTCACTGCAACCTCCGTCTCCCAGGTTCAAGTGATTCCCCTGCCTCAGGTTCCCAAGTAGCTGGGATTACAGGCGTGCACCACAACTCCCGGCTAATTTTTTGTATTTTAGTAAAGTTGGGGCTTCACCATGTTGACCAGGATGGTCTCAATCTCCTGAGCTTGTGATCCACCCACCTCGGCCTCCCAAAGTGCTGGGATTACGGGCGGGAGCCAGCTCACCTGGCCATAAAATAGTTTTAAAGTAATAAAACAAATATTATGACTACAATTAAGCTACCAAATAAAGTCTAAATTTTTTTTTTTTTTTTTTTTTTTGAGACGGAGTTTCGCTCTTGTTGCCCAGGCTGGAGTGCAATGGCACGATCTCAGCTCACCACAACCTCCACCACCCGGGTTCAAGCGATTCCCCTGCCTCAGCCTCCTGAGTAGCTGGGATTACAGGTATGCATCACCATGCCCGGCTAATTTTGTATTTTTAGTAGAGACGGAGTTTCTCCATGTTGGTCATGCTGGTCTCCAACTCCCAACCTCAGGTGATCTGCCTGCCTCGGCCTCCCAAAATGCTGAGATTACAGCCATGAGCCATAGCACCTGGCCTAAAAATTTTTTTTTAAGAGTCAGGGTCTCATTCTGTTGGCCATGCTGGAGTGCAGTGGTGCAATCACAGCTTACTGCAGGCTCAAACTGTTGGGCTCGAATGATTCTCCCACCTCAGCCACCCTGACTGGCTAATTTATTATTATTTTTATTATTATTTTGTAGAGACTGTGGTCTTGGCTGTGTTGCCCAGGCTGGTCTTGAACTCCTGGCCTCAAGCAAGTGATCCTTTTGCCTCATTATGAGAAAGGGCTGGGATTACAGGTACAAGTCACCACACCTCGCCTCATTTGTATTTAGAATATATTCCTCTATTGCTGTGCGCAGTGGCTCACGCCTGTAATCCCAGCACTCTAGGAGGCCGAGGCGGGCGGATCATGAGGTCAGGAGATCAAGACCATCCTGGCTAATATGGTGAAACTGTCTTTACTAAAAATACAAAAAATTAGCCGGGTGCAGTGGCGGGCGTCTATAGTCCCAGCTACTCGGGAGGCTGAGGCAGGAGAATGGCGTGAACCCGGGAGGCGGAGCTTGCAGTGAGCCGAGATCGTCCCACTGCACTCCAGCCTGGCCAACAGAGCGAGACTCCATCTCAAAAAAAAAAAAGAATATATTCCTCTATTACTGTGATCTAAAGTCACTTGAAATAACTATTTTCCCTGAGGGTTTACATATCCAATTAATTCATAGTAAATTTTTTTTTCATTTTTAATGTTTAGGGATTGCTTTTTAAATGTAATACAATTTTTGAACATAGAAAACATTTCTATGTTTCCAAAATCAAAATTATATAGAATATGTTTAAAGAAATCTTGTGGCCGGGCGCGGTGTCTCACACCTATAATCCCAGCACTTTGGGAGGCCGAAGTGGGCAGATCACTTGAGGTCAGGAGTTCGAGACCAGCCTGGCCAATATGGCGAAACCCTGTCTCTACTAAAATACAAAATTTAGCTGTATGTGGTGGCACATGCCTGTAATCTCAGCTACTCGGGAGGTTGAGGCAGGAGAATCACTTGAGCCCAGGAGGCGGAGGTTGCAGTGAGCCAAGATTGTGCCACTGTACTCCAGCCTGGGTGACAGAGTAAGACTCCGTCTCAAAAAAAAAAAAAAGAAATCTTGCTTCTATGTTCCTGCTGATCCTCCTCAACTTTTATTAGCTTTTTAAAATTTTTCCAATGTTTCTTTTTGCAAATATAAGCACACACATATGTATATTTACACTTGTTTTCTCTTTTTTACACAAAAGGTATGATTCCTTTTGTCTCTATATATATTCCACATCTTCTTTTCACTTAATATATCCTGGATACCACTCTCCATCAGCATATACAGCTCTATCTCATTACCTTTTACAGCTTCAGAGTATTCCATTGCATCCATGTAACCATATTTTATTCAACTAGTTGTTGATAGACATTTGAATTATTTCCATACATTTGCAATTATAAATAACGGTACAGAGATTTACCAAGCATATAAGTCATTTTTAATTTTTGCTCCTGTATCTTGGGATAGATTCCTAGATTTCTAGCTCAATGAGTAAATGCATATATAATTTTTTCAGATATTTACAAATTCCATTCTAATAAGGTGATCCTGTTTTGAGTCCTCAACAATGAATGAGTGCCTGTTTCCCTCTCAATTCATCAATAGAATATACTCTCAAATCATGGGATTTTTGCCAGTGACAGATGAAAAGTAGCATCTCAGTATGGTTTTATTTTGCATTGCTCTTATTATGAGTGAGACAGTGTAGCTTCTCGAATGTGTTGGATGCCATTTTAATTTTTTTCTGCTGTAAACTGCCTATTCAAATCTTTGGATGTACCTTTAAGTATACTGACACACAATAACATTTAATCTCAAAACAAGCCAATGAGGGTTGGCATCATTATTCCCTGTATACAGATGAGGGAACAGCAGATTAGAAAGTTTAAGTAATTTACCCAAGGTTACACAACTAATACGTGACTGAAGTCAAGCTGCCCAACTGTTAGGCCCTGTGGATTCTCCATAGATCTATTTCCAGGAGTAAAACTTGGAGCTCCTGTGTTTTGCTTTTAATAAAGGGTCAGTGTGTGGATTCCCATCTCTGAGACAGGACTGCTTCATCTGCCTTGGGGTGGTTAGCTGTGCTTGTAATGAGGAGGATGGTAACTCATGTGTCACCTAGGAGCACCCAGCAGACTGGGGCATTTTGAATCTCAATGCAGAGGACAATGGGGAGAGACCTGCAACCTATTTAATTCTGTTAGAGAATCAGTGAGGTGCTTGATGAAGCCATTAACTGGGGTTCGTGTCTCCATTCTACTTATACGACTCCAGGAGGGCAAATGCTGATGGAAATTTATTGATTTCTTTTTCTGCCTTTACCGAATGGGTCAAAAACATGGTATAACGCTGCTGGTTCCAATTAAAATCACCTGTTAGCTTACAAAGGTTGGCCCTCTCCACCCTCCCCTTCCTCCCCCCATTTAAAAAGGGTTTAAAAGATTTTCATTTAATTGATTTGCTGTAAAAATGCCCTTTACAATTACCCAGATAAACTAGGCATCACCTGTGGAGTAAGAGCCAATTTGAGCTGTTTATCAAGACTTCGCCTCTGGCCACTTCTCACCCTGGGATCTTGAGTCTCTGTATTGATAGCTTGCATCTGTCAACATTGGATATTTTTAGTGGGCTGCAGAAAGCTTTTAGGGAGATGGGGATGGTGGGGCTGCATCTTTGAGCAGGTGAAGAAAGCATGATGGGGTTTTTTGTTGGAAATGAGAATGCCCTATTATGCTGAAAATAAGTTCAGAAAATTAGCCCTGCACCCATATGCCTAAAGGTAATCAGAGTTGACCCCATTTAAATACCAGTGGGCCTCAGGAAATGGAAAAATGGGCAGTGAATAAAATTTGCCCAGTAATAAAATTTGCTCAGTTTCCCTTGGTTTTGTGTTGAGCTGTGCTTAATGTTAGGAAGAAGTTGAGGGGCCTCTGTAAGAGTTGTCTATGAAGCGACATTTGTGTCCTTTCAGCTGATACTACAGGAAGTAACAGGCAGGTGGAAACACAGAAAGAAAGACACAGGGACATTTATTCTAGGTCATATGTATTTCTGAAACTATAAACTCAAATTCACTTGATTATGGAAATGGTGTTAGTTCTAGCTAAAAAAATTGTGGGCAAAATTAGTGCCAGACAGTTGGGTGCGGTGGCTCACGCCTGTAATCCCAGCACTTTGGGAGGCTGAGGCAGGTGGATAACCTGAGGTCAGGAGTTTAAGACCAGCCTGGCCAACATGGCAAAACCCCATCTCTACTAAAAATACGAAAATTAGCTGGGCATGGTGGCAGGTGCCTGTAATTCCAGCTACTTGAGAGGCTGAGGCAGGACAATCACTTGAACCTGGGAGGCGGAGGTTGCAGTGAGCTGAGATCTCGCCATTGCACTCCAGCCTGGGTAACAGAGGGAGACTCCATCTCAAAAAAAAAAAAAAAAAAAAAATTAGGGCAGAAAACGAAAGACAGGCACATATGGGAGGGGAGAAGTAAATTCTGGAAAGTATAGACCAGTATTCTTGAAATTGATCATGGCAAAACTCCAGAATACATTACAAAAACAATGTTTTGTAAGACTTTGAAAGAGGTTTGTCATTTATTTAGAATGAAGTATAATTTCCATTTTGTCTGTGATCAAACTGGCTCATCAGGGAAGTGCTGTAGACACAAGGTGATTGAAGAGAATAAATGATAGGTCATTTATGAAAGCTCTTGACACACAGTAGATGCACAGTAATTACCAGTTGCTCTACTTCAGGCATTCATAATAGTCATCATAGGATGGGCGTGGTGGCTCACAGCTGTAATCCCAGCACTTTGGGAGGCTGAGGCGGGTGGATCACCTGAGGTCAGGAGTTCGAGACCAGCCTGGCCAACATGGTGAAACCCCGTCTCTACTAAAAATACAAAAACAAGCCAGGTGTGGTGGTGGGCACCTGTAGTCCCAGCTACTCAGGAGGCTGAGGCAGGGGAATCGCTTGAACCCAGGAGGTGGGCTTCAAACAAGCATATGAAAAGATGTTTAATATCATTGGCCATAAGGGAGTCGCAACCCAAAACAACAATGAAATACCATTACACACCAATCAAGGTGACTACAATAAAAAAGACTAATAATAATAAGTGTTAGCAAAGATATTAAACATTTGAACTCCTCATACACTGCTGGCAGGAATGTAAAATAGTGCAGTCACTTTGTGATTCCTCAAAAAGTTAAACATAGCGTTACCAAATATGACCTAGAAATTCTACTCCTAGGTATGTACCAAGAGAAATGAAAACACCCATCCACACAAAAATGCATACATGAATGTTCATAGCAGTATTCTTCATAATAGCCAAAAAGTATCAATGCTCCAAATGTCCATCAACTATTGAATGCATAAATAAAATGAGTTATATCCATACAATGGTATATTAGCCAGCCATAAAGTAATGAAGTACTGATACATGTTGCAACGTAGAAGAACCTTGAAAACATTATGCCAAGTGAAAGAAGCCAGTCACAAAAGACTATATTGTACGATTCTATTTATATGAAATGTCTATAGGCAAATTTATAGAAAGTAGACAGGTGGTTGCCTAGGGCTTGGGGGAGGGAGTTTGGGGAGAAATATGGAGTGACTACTAATGGATCTGGGATTTTGCGTGGTTGACAAAAATGTTCTAAAATCTAGTGTGGTAATGGATGCTCAACTGTGGATATACTAAACGCTATTCAATTGTACATTTTAAAGAGGTGAATTATATGGTACGTGCCTAACATCTCAATAAAGCTGTTGAAAAATTCTCCTCTCACAGTGCTCATATCTTAGTGGAAAGCAAAAGGATTCAACCTTCTAAGGATCTTTCCAATCTGTCCACTTCTCTTTGTCCAGCACGTTACCATCTCCTCTTTGGATCACCACAAAAGATTCCCGCCTCTTCTGGCTCCAGTGTGGCCCGCTGTGAATCTCCTCTATAAATCTCCACTTTGCTGCCTTAGAAATCTTTCTAAAGGGCCAGTTGAGATGTTTCTCCTCCCTCCATCTCACCACGGCTTCCCACAGCCTTAAAAGTGAAGTCCAGGCTCTTTTACTCCACTGAACAAGCCCTGTATGATCTGGTCCCTACTTATCTCTAACTTCATTTCTCACCACTCATCACTTGGGCCACTAATTCTTTCAGTTTTGCAAATCTCTTGCCCTGTCTCAATTCTGGGCCTTTGCAAAGTCTGATTGTTCTGCCTTTTGGGTCTCAGCTTACGTGCCACTTGCTCTGGAACCTTTTTTCTTAAATACTCCCCTTCTTCACACAGTAGAGGCCCCCCCTACTGATGTGTGCCCATTGATTTCCTAGACTTACTGCGTGCCAGGCACCTTTTCACCTTTTTTTTTTTTTTTTTTTTTTTTTTTTTAGATAGGGTCTCACTCTGCCACCGAGGCTGGAGTGCAGTGGTGTTATCATGGCTCACTGCAGCCTTGACATCTCAGGCTCAATTGGTCCCCCAGCCTTAGCCTCCCAGGTAGCTGGAACTATAGTGCATGCCACCATGCCCAGCTAATTTTTTTTTCTTTTACTGTAGAGACATGGTTTCACTATGTTGCCCAGGCTGGTCTCAAACTCCTGAGCTCAAGCGATTCACCAGGCACCATTCTAAGTGCAACTTTATAAAATTAACTCCTTTAATTTTCACAACAACCATATGATATAGATACTATTATTATTCTTATTGTACAGATGAGAAAATTGAGGCATAGAGAGGTTAAGTAACTTTCCCAAAGTCACACAGCTGGTGGTGGAGCACGGATTTGAACCTAGACAATATGGCTCTAGAATTTGTGCTAACTGCCATGTTCT
Organism: Nomascus leucogenys; assembly: GCF_006542625.1. Taxonomy (NCBI): domain Eukaryota; kingdom Metazoa; phylum Chordata; class Mammalia; order Primates; family Hylobatidae; genus Nomascus; species Nomascus leucogenys. Next base: position 11,828,887 of record NC_044395.1, read on the forward strand.
GTGGCCTGAAATTGCTTAACACATCATGGCACTTATTATACACTGTAACTGACTCTTTATCTCCATGTGACTTTTAGTTTATATAAGGTAGGAATTATGTCTGGCTTATTCATTATTGTGTTCCCAGCATGAGGCCTAGCCCATAGTCTTTTAATTAAAAAAAAGAACAAATCAATTAATTAATTAAGATAGAGATATGTGAGATGTACAAGAAGAAAGTTATTGGATTTCTAGCTCATAGAAGGACAATGTTCTCATTAACTACTTGATATTATGTTAAAAGTTCTCTAATATACAGGATACATATTTCTTGAGAAATTATACTCTGGTTAAAGTGCCTTATACACAGTGGATGGTTCATAATTCTTGCTTAGTTTTTTTTTCTTTTTTTTTCGAGACGGAGTCTCGCTCTGTCACCCAGGCTGGAGTGCAGTGGCGCGATCTCAGCTCACCGCAAGCTCCGCCTCCTGGGTTGACGCCATTCTCCTGCCTCAGCCTCCCGAGTAGCTGGGACTACAGGCGCCTGCCACCATGCCCGGCTAATTTTTTTGTATTTTTAGCAGAGACAGGGTTTCACCGTGTTAGCCAGGATGGTCTCAATCCCCTGACCTGGTGATCTGCCCGCCTCGGCCTCCCAAAGTGCTGGGATTACAGGCGTGAGCCACCGTGCCCAGCCTCTTGCTTAGTTTTTAAAAACTTTTTATTGTGAATTATGTAAGACTTAGAAAAATAGTTCAAAGAATTTCTATATCCTCTTTACCTAACTTCTCCAAATGTTAACATATGATATAGTAACAGTACAAAGATAAAATTGGGAAATTAACATTACTACTTAATTCATTACTATCTCATTTAATTGTTGTTATCTGTTTCAATACTGTCCTTTGACCTTTTTTTTTTTTTTTTTTTTGAGACAGAGTCTCACTCTGTTGCCCAGGCTGGAGTGCAATGGTGTGGTCTCGGCTCACTGCAACCTCCGCCTCCAGGGTTCAAGTGATTCTCCTGCCTCAGCCTCCAGAGTAGCTGGGATTACAGGAGCCTGCCACCATGCCTCGCTAATTTTTGTATTTTTAGTAGAGATGGGTTTTCACCATGTTGGCCATGCTGGCCTTGAACTGCTGACCTTTGATCTGCCCCCCTTTGGCCTCCCAAAGTGCTGGGATTACAGGCGTGAGCCACTGCGCCCAGCCTCAATACTGTCCTTTTTATTATCCATGATCCAAACCAGGATTACACATTGCCTTTATTTATTAGCCTGTTTTAAGCTGGGATGATGTCTCAGTTTTTCTTTATCTTTCCCAACCTTGACACCTTTGAAGAGCAGCTCTCAGTTATTTTGTAGGATATCCCTCCATTTGGGTATGTCTGCATTCCTTGCAGACATTAAATTCAGGTTATGCATTTTTGGTAAGGATATCACATAAGGGATGCCATGTCCTTCTCAGTGCATCGTATCAGGAAGCACACAATAAGCTTTAATCTTGGTTAAGGCTATATATGCCACATTTCTACATTGTGAAGTTGTGACATTTTTCACTGTAATTAATAAGCATCTCATGGAAAAATACTTAGAGACTATATAAATATGTTTCTGGTAATAATTTCATCCATGAATTTTAACATCCACTGATACTGTCTTGAAAAACAATTTTTACTGTGATCTTTGCAATTGGTGACTTTCTATTTGCATCACTCCTTCTGCATTTATTAATTGGAGTATTACAGTAGGAAAGAACTTTCCTTTCTTCCTCATTTATTTGTTTATTCAATTTTTTATTTAAATAAGTATGGGCTCATGAATATTGGTTTTAATCTGTGAGTGAACGTTTATTATTATCTTTTAAACATTTTTGTTGTTCAGATTGTCCCAGATCTAGGAGTCCTACCAAGTTGGCTTGTGTCATTTCAACATGTGTCCATCATTTTTTGTGCACTTCCTTATTTACTAGCTCTACAAGATGCCCTAAGTTCATTCTGTTCTTCTCTGTCCCAGCCATATAATCAGCTATCTCTTTAAGTAGACCGGGTTCCTTTTTACTGGAGAATAATATTTAGAAAGAAATATCTGCAGTAAAACTCCGTCTCTACTAAACGCACACACACACACACACACACAATCAGCCGGGCGTGGTGGCGGGCGCCTGTAGTCCCAGCTACTTGGGAGGCTGAGGCAGGAGAATGACGTGAACCCAGGAGGCAGAGCTTGCAGTGAGCCGAGATCGCGCCACTGCATTCCAGCCTGGACGACAGAGCAAGACTCCGTCTCAAAAAAAAAAAAGATCTGGGCACTAGATGCTTACTGCTACTGGGGTGTCACTGTTTCCTCACTCAGTGAGCAGGGCGAAAAGGAAAAGAGATTGCAGTGAGATCTTTGATCCAGGTAGGGCTGATAGCTTTCCTTTTCGCTTGTATGTATGTGTACACTTAAACATGTCTTTACTTATTTCTCTCTCTATTAAAAACCATGACTTTGCCAGGCTCAGTGCTCACGCCTTTAATCCCAGCACTTTGGGAGGCCGAGGCGGGCGGATCACGAGGGCAGCAGTTTGAGATCAGCCTGGCCAACATAGTGAAACCCTGTCTCTACTAAAAATACAAAAATTAGCCGGGTGTGGTGGCGCACTCTTGTAGTCCCAGCTACTCGGGAGGCTGAGGCAGGAGAATTGCTTGAACTCGGGAGATGGAGGTTGTGGTGAGCTGAGATCTCACCACTACACTCCAGCCTGGGCAAAAGAGAGACTCTGTCTGAAAAAACAAAAAACAAAAAACAAAAACCTATGATTTTATATTGATACCTCCAGTTCCATTCCAGCTGTCAGGGTTCATTCTATTATTTCCCTTTCTTGTTTTTAATTCCTTTCTCTGACAGTAAAATATTTGGTGTTTATTATTCACAATATATTTACTTATTTGTTCAACACTAGATTACACATAGAACAGTTTTAAAATTTCTAACCTACAGCCTTGTGAAAAACAAATTTACTAAATACAGTAAAATATTGTGTGCTCTTTACCTTTAGAGTACATAGTTAAATAACAGTCCAAAGTTACTTAATTCTTTTTTCTCACTCTTTTGTGATTATGTTATAAACCTGTAATAAGTTGAATGCATTTTTTTTCTTTTGAGACGGAGTTTCGCTCTTGTTGCCCAGGCTGGAGTGCAATGGCGCGATCTCGGCTCACCACAACCTCCGCCTCATGGGTTCAAGCGATTCTCCTGCCTCAGCCTCCCGAGTAGCTGGGATTACAGGCATGCGCCACCACGCCTAGCTAATTTTGTATTTTTAGCAGAGATGGTGTTTCTCCATGTTCAATGCATATTTTAAAACATAAGTAGTATTTGTAAAAATATATTAAAAAACACCGTATATATGGAACTGTCTCTCTTGCAGACAACTTGAAGGCTTGGAGAAATATCTCCAGGCTAAGTACTCCCAAGGCTGTAGGAGGGTTAGAACCCTCATCTCTTCCTACCTTACTCCTTTCACCGGATGTCCTTATCTGTTTCTGTATCACCTGTTTCCTTAGTCCTATGGGAAGACATTCTCACAAGTGCTTTAAAAGTCCTGAACTTCACTCTAACCCACCTCCACTGAACTTTCCATGGCCGCAGGTCAAATAAAGCCTTTATGTTCCTTTTTTTTTTTTTTTTTTTTTTTTGAGACGGAGTCTCTGTCACCCAGGCTGGAGTGCAGTGACACGATCTCGGCTCACTGCAACCTCCGCCTCCCGGGTTCAAGCAATTCTTCTGCTTCTCAGCCTCCCGAGTAGCTGGGACTACAGGCGCACGCTGCCACGCCCAGCTAATTTTTCGTATTTTATTAGAGACGGGGTTTCACCGTGTTGCCCAGGCTGTTCCCGAACTCCTGAGCTCAGGCAATCCGCCCGCCTCGGCCTCCCAAAGTGTTAGGATTACAGGCGTGAGCCACCGCGCCCGGCCTTTTTTGTTACTTTTAATACCACTTTTGTCGCTGGGGGGTTTTCAACGCTATCAGCCTGGATCAAAGATCTCACTGCAATCTCTTTTCCTTTTCGCTCGTGCTGAAGATGGCCACCAGGTGGCACTTTAGAGTCTCCTTCGGCTCCATTTTGAAAGTCGGCTGCTTGGATTCGGTTGACTTTAGAAAGCAATGTATTCATGAGATGGGAAGAGATATTCTAGTTGCCTTTTAATTTTAGTTAAGAAATATCCTGCCATTTATGTCCAAGCAAAATGAAAAAAAGGAAGCACATTTCAGCCTCTGTCCTCTTCTTTGCCTAGGAATCTTGAACTCCTTCCCTCTTCCTTTATAAAACTTCTCTAAAGGAAAAACACACATATTTGTTGACAGCCAAAGTGGGTTTATCTAAGAGTGACTGAGCTCCCTGGTCTTTCAGCCTCTGCAAAAGAAGCTTAGACAGGACATCAAGAGGCTGGAATCGAGGTAGAAACTCCACCACTGACTCTCAGTACTTCCTTGAGTCATTTAGCTTTTTTGGAGCTTCAGTTTTCTTATGTGTAAAACAAACGTTTTGAACTCCATGCTTTCAAATACAAATCCCTCAGATGCCAGGTGGATACCATAAATCTATGAAGAGGCTGAAGAGGGGTTTAGGACAACAGGATCTTGTATTGACTAAACTAGAATTACAAAATGCATGCTCTATGAAATGCATTCAAATTTAAATTTTTAAAAAAGATTGAGAAGACTAAACAAAATACGTCTGGGCGTCGAAAGTGTTCAGAAAGCTCCTAGTGTGCAGTTCTTAGACTGGAGAATCTTTATCACTGAGGTTTCTTTTCTTTCTTCCTTCCTTCTGTCTCACTCTGCACCCAGGCTGGAGTGCAGTGGTGCAATCTTGGCTCATTGCAGCCTAGATCTTCCAGGCTCAAGGGATCCTCCTGCCTCAGCCTACCAAGTATCTGGAACTACAGGCACATGCCACCATGCCTGGCTAATTTTTGTATTTTTTTTGTAGTGTTGGATTTTCACAATGTTGTCCAGGCTGGTCTCAAACTCCTGAGCTCAAGCAATCCATACGCCTCAGCCTCCCAAGGTGCTAGGATTACAGTTGTGAGCCACCGTGCCCAGCCTCACTTATGCTCTTCTATCTGTTTGAAATATTAGCCACTACCACTGTTCTCCATCACCTCTGCATATCTAAATCCTAATTTTTTCTTACAAAACCCACTCAAATGCCACTTACTCAAGGATGTTTCCCTTGATTTGAGTCTTTCTAAATTAAAAGACATTTTCTCTTTCTTCTGAATTCCCCTTCTTTTGGTCCTTATTGCTTTTTTTTACTGTGTCATTTATGTGCTGGTCATCAGTCTTTCTCTCCATATTTACTTTTAAGCTCCTTGAGAGCGGAGTCCATGTCTAATTAATTTTATGTCTCCAACATCTGGAAAATCAGCCAACAAATATTTATTGAGTACCTACTTGATTCATGTTTACGTGAGTTTAGGCACTCAGCACAAAGTTGTGGAGACTTAATAAATGTTTGCTGAATTAATGGTATTAAATGGCCAGCCAGGATGGCAAAAATGAGAAAAGAAGATACTATCAAATGTTAGTGAAGATGTGGAAGAATTGGAAATCTCATACTCTGCTGGCCCCTGTAATCTTTGCACTCCAGTGTGTTCCAATCACTTTTTTTTTTTGAGACAGAGTCTCTCTCTGTCACCCAGGCTGGAGCGCAGTGGCACAATCTCGGCTCACTGCAACCTCAGCCTCCCAGGTTCAAGCGATTCTCCTGCCTCTGCCTCCCAAATAGCTGGGACTACAGGTGCATCCCACCATGCCCCGCTTTTTTTTAATTTTCAGTGGAGATGAGGTTTTGCTATATTGGCCAGGCTCATCTTGAACTCCTGACGTCAAGTGATCTGCCCACCTCAGCCTCCCAAAGTGCTGGGATTACAGGTGTGAGCCACCATGCCTGGCCTCCCATCACTATCTTATGTTGCATGGCAAGAGGGATTTTGCAGATGTAATTAAGTTTACTAATCAGTTGATGCTACAATGGGAAGATTGAGCGGGCCCAATCTAATCCTATGAGCCATTTAAAAGCTGAGAGTTTTCTTCAGCTGGGGGCAGAAGAGGAAGTCAGATTCAAAGCTCAAGAAGGACCTGATGCATTGCTGCTGATATAACAATAGAGGGAGCCCCTGGGCCTGAGCGTGGCCTCTGGAAGCTACGAGCAGCCCTCAGCTGACAGCCTGCCAGAAAATGCAGACCTCAACCCTATATAACTGCAAGGAACAATTCTGGCAACAACCTCAATGGGTTTGGAAGCAGAATGTTCCCTAGAGCCCCCCAGTGAGAACCAAGATCAGCTGACACCTTGATTTTGGCCTTGGAAACAGAGAGACCAGTTGAGCCTGCCTGGACTTTTGACCTACAGAACTGTGAGATAATAAATGGGTACTGTTTTAACCTACTAAGTTTGTGGTAATTTTCTATGCAACAATTTCAAAACAAATACAGACACTCAAGCAGCTCTGTGGAGGGACGCACAGGGAGAGGAACTGAGGCTCCCGCTGAAAGCCAGCACCAACTTGCTGGCTATGTGAGTGAGCCACCTTGAAAACATGGATCTCTGTCCCCAGTCAAGCCTTCAGATGACTGCAGGCCTGGCTGACATGTTGCCCACCACTTCATGAGAAGGTCTGAGCCAGAAACACCCAACCAAGCTGCTTTGGAATTCCTGATTCACATACATCATTAGAGATAAAAATTGATTATCATTGTTGTGAGCCACTAAGTTTTGGAGTAAATTGTTATGAAGCAATAGATCACTAATAAGTGCTCAGTAAGTGTTTACAGACTGACTGGCCACCCTAGGGCATTATAGCCAAGCAGGGAAATTTCAGGCACCTCTGATGTCTGCCGTCTCAGAATTCCAACCACACCTGCAGCCCCATCCTCACTAAGGCAGATCCTTTACCTAACTACCTTTCCCTCCTGCCCTAAGTCCTTGCTGGAATTCCTGCCTGAGGTTCTCAGGGTCTAGACTTGCCCGAGTTGCTCTGAACATGCTTAAGTTTCCTTAGCATAAAAATGAGAGAAGGCGGGTGCAGTGGCTCACACTTGTAAATCCAACAGTTTGGGAGGGTGACTTGGGTGGATCACCTGAGGTCAGGAGTTTAAGACCAGCCCGGCCAACATGGTGAAACCTCATCTCTGCTAAAAAAAAAAAAAAAAAAAAAAAATTAGCCAGGTGTGGTGCCACATGCCTGTAGTCCCAGCTGCTCCGGAAGCTGAGGCAGGAGAATCACTTGAACCCGGGAGGCAAAGGTTTCAATGAGCCAAGATTGCACCACCGCACTCAAGCCTGGGCGACAGAGCAAGACTCCATCTCAAAAAAAGAAAAAAAAAAAAAAAAAAAGAAAGAAAAAAAAGAAAAAGAAAAAGAAAAATGTATTTCTTAAAATGAGAAAAAACATTTTTACTTCCCAAGAGTGTTGTAAATTAAGCAAAAGTGGTTTGAACACAAAACACGATACAGGCATTAAAAAGATAGAGAAAAGCTCTGCATAGACAGATGTGGAACACTGACCAAGACTGTTAATAATAACAGACAACAGATATATTTTTAAATGAAAAAGGCAAAATGTTTCAAACTGTTAGGAAAACTATATTTAGAATATCTGTGGCAATAAAGATTGCCTTTGTTTTTCTTGTTACCTAAGATTGACTTTTTTTTTCCTAAAGCAAGTAACTTTATTATCATTCCTTTAAAAAGAACCAAGGAAAATTCAGAACATATGTGAAACACAAATAGCTGTGGTTTAGGAGGTAAACAGAGGACCAACACAGCCCTGAAATGCAACAGCCTCTGAGTGGCCTGGGCCGCATGGGTGACTGGGGTTGTGTTAAAAGGGCAGGCTCCTGCCTCCTAGCACTGAAGCCCAAGGAACCTGCCTTGAAAGACAAGCTTTCCCACTAATACTCAACTTTCAGGATCTCGCCCTAACATCCAAGACTTGGAAACACCTCCTTTCTCCCAAAACCCAGCTGGAACTCAACTAATCCTAAACAAAAACTCAAGAACAGCAAGCCAGATGCCACCTGTTGTTCGTCAGGGTCTCAAACTCCAGAGGAAATGCATTTGCCTGTCATGGGTTTCCTCTCTAAGGGCACCGTGTCTGAAGCTGTGCTTCCATTGGTGCCTCACAGGGCCTGGGCCTACTCTCCACCAGAAGTCACGCTCCTGTCTGTAAGACATCAGGTGGGGAATAAGTCCAAGAAGGTGGCAAGAGGCTCCTAAGCAACAGAGCATGCTCGTTCCTGGCAGGCATCTCCCACACTACTCCAGAGGGCTGGCGAGGCCGTGACAGCATAAGGACAGAGAAGGGGCAGAGGGGTGCTTGGAAGTGCTTATCACTCAGGAGAGCTGGCAGGCCAGGATGGCAGGCAGTCTGAACAGTGCTGGAACAAAGACAGCTGCCCTGCGCCCCTTGTCGAGCAGCTGCTGATGATGGGAAGTAGCATGATGGCACCACCTCCTTCGTCGCAGGAAATGTTTTGTATTGGGCCAATGACTTCAGTTTTCCTTGCCTGGAGATGCCTTCATGAAGGAGGGGGACAGGGAATACAGGCGGGCATGTTGCAACTGGCATCTCCAGGGCTGCCAAGTCTTGGGTTCACTTGGGGCCAAGCCACTCCACAATCCCATTCCCCTTCATGCCATTGAAGAAGAAGAAGTTGTGAGGAGGGTCCTGCTGAGACAGGGCCTTCACAATTTCCTGTGCCAAAATCCCTCCAACCACCGCACACACTGGGGTCATCTCGGAGAAGCAGTACGTGATAAAGTCCTCAGGAAGCAGGTCAGGACTAATACCCAGTGAGTCAAGCACATCGTTTCGTATCTGGAGCAACAACTTGGAATCTTCCCCATATGTATGAGAACTGGGATCTCTTCCTTTATTTGTGTGGAGCTTTAGGAGCACTTGAAGGAGAAAGTGGTCGGGGTCGTGCGCTTCAGGGCAGCCTTTGCTTTCTCAGTGCTCCGGTCCACCTCCAGGGCTTCTTTAACGGGGCAGAAGACCGCCTTCTTTTTGACCATTGTTGTCTCAGAAGAATCAACTTTTACCCTCTTGGTATCAGGCCCATCTTCTACTCCTTGGCTAACTTTGGCAAATTTAGTTTTCTCCTCTACAAACTCATGCTCTCCTAGATTGGCAAATGTGTATCCATGGTAGCCAAACACATCTCCTGTAAAGAATTTGATGCTATTTTTGTGACAGATCTGGTCAACCTTAACTATGACATCCCGGGAGCAGCAAGTCAACACACAGCATCAAATTGAGTGAAAAATGACTGGTTTCTTCTCTATATCCTCAGTGTCCACCTTCACATCCACCATGGGGTTAAGATTCTGAGCTCGCTCCAAAGAGGCTTCAGCCCTATTTTGGCCAACAGACCCAATACGAATCAAGAACAGAGCTCTGGGTTCTTCTGGAGATACCTGTTCGTGATCCAGCATAGTCAGTCCTTTCACTCCTGCCAGGATGAGATTCTTGGCAATTTCAGCCCCGAGTCCTTTCATGCCGAAGAGAAGCATCTGGGAGGCCCGCAGCCATTTTTGGGCCTCCAGTCCCCACAGGCGGATCTGCCAGTCATACTTCGCCCGCCTCCTCCTCACTGATGCCGCCTCCAGCCTCCTCCTTCTCCACCATGGTGCGGGCTCTTCCTGCCTCAGCGCCAGTCCCACTCACGCCAACTGCCCGCCAGCCCCGCGCACCACCAACCCATTTTTTTTTTTTTTTTTTGAGATGGAGTCTTGCTCTGTCACCCAGGCTGGAGTGCAGTGGTGAGATCTTGGCTCACTGCAACCTCTGCCTCTTGGGTTCAAGCAATCCTCTTGCCTCAGCCTCCCGAGTAGCTGGAACCACAGGTGCGAGCCACCTCACCTGACTAATTTTTGTATTTTTAGTAAAGACGGGGTTTCACCGTGTTGGCCAGGCTGGTCTCGAACTCCTGACCTCAAGTGATCCACCTGCCTCGGCCTCCCAAAGTATTGGGGTTACAGGCGTGAACCACGGCGCCTGACCCAAAATTGCCTTTTGAGAAGAGAATTGGATGGTTGGGGATGGGGAAGAGGGAGAGCTCTTTTTACTGTATAGCTTTTTGTACCTTTTGAATTTGGAACCATGTGCCATGTATTATCTGTTAAAAATAAATTCCTTCCTTCGATGGAGATTATAGGAGCTGACCAATTTTCAGCTTGCCTACTCCCTTCCCTTAACACATTCACAAGCAGCTAGAACTCCCTCCATACCCGCCTTGTGTTCCCAAGTATACTGGAACCTACAACCAAATGCTCTCCTTACAACCACATGGCTCCAGCATTTGTACAAAGGCAACAGTGCATCTGCTGCACTCACAGACATCCCCACGCACGGACCCAATGAGCATGCAGTCCTGTGTGTATGTGTGTGCTTGTGTGTACATATATCCATGTGTGCCTTTGACCCAGCCCCTACCCTCTCCCTTTATCCGTATCTGCTTCCTGGGTGTGTATACCTGGCTGGGGGTCCCTAATTGCAAGGTGAAATAGGTTAAAAATATCCTACTCTGAAGCACTAAATGGGCCTAATTACAAGTGACTGTAAAACTCTAATTATAAGAGGACACATTAGTTGGAAAAAAAAAAAAGGAGAAGAAGGCAGAACTGAGAAGACCTGAGTGACAAATGTAGCCCCCTTAGACAGTTGAGAAAAAGGGGCTTAATTGCCCTTTGATAAAACTGAGGCAGTGGGAAAACAGCGGGAGGGATGGGGAGATGCCAGTAATCAAAGGAGACTCCTGCAGACAAGACCTTTCCCCAGGGAGCTCTCCCCGCCACCCCACAATTTCTCTCATAACTGTCACTTGCCTTCTACTGCTGGTGGGACAGAGGAGGAGGACGTTGTTACTTGTATCCAGCTTACTCTTTTACTCTCTGAGCTCCCTCAGGAATCCCAGGTCCTTGGTCCCCTTCCACCTATCAAAATCCATTCTCTCAGGTCCCATAGGAATGGCCTTGTGAACAGAACACACATTCTGATCTTGACCTAGCTACTCACTAGCTCTGTGACCTTTGTGAGGCACATACCCTGAGCAAACCTGTTTCCTCAATTCGAAACTGGGCTGGTAACATCTCTCTTACAGAGTTGCGAAGATGCACAGAATGGTATATGAGAAAGTGCTTTGTAAATGGGAAATTCTTGCACTGTTATTAGCCATTGGGGACCGGATTCACTGGACCAGGTCGAATGTTCTTGGAAGACAGGAATCATGTCTTAGTCATTTCTGCTTTCAGGTTCCTGCCTCTAATAGGGTGGAATCAAAGAGTCATTCTCACTGTAGGGTACATGGCAGACCATAACCACTAAGTTATCTTTCCCTTGCTGTGAATAAATCGACAAAACCTTTGGCAATGAGATGAAGCTGTGGTGGCCACACCATTAATTCTGGTATTTACTGACGTTTACAGTGTAGCAGGCACTATCCTAAGCAGTTTATGCGTATTCTCGCATTTGATCCTTTCTATGTCCTTAAAAGGAGCATATTATCTCCACCATCTCCATTTTAAAGATGGGAAATAGAATCTCAAGTTAAGAGACTTACCTCAAACTCCACTGCTAGTGAGTAGGGGAGCAGGACTCGTACCAAAACCTACACTCTAACTGTGTAGACTTCAGGCACCAGCCAGCAGGTGGTGAATGACATTTGGGTTTTGGAGCCTTTTGTGTGTGTGTGTGACAGAGTCTCGCTCTGTCACCCAGGCTGGAGTGCAGTGGTGAGATCTCGGCTCACTGCAACCTCTGCCTCCCGGGTTCAAGCGATTCTCCTGCCTCAGCCTCCCACGTAGCTGGGATTACATGTGCACGCCACCATTCTTGGTTAATTTTTGTAGTTTTAGTAGAGAAGGGGTTTCACCATGTTGGTCAGGCTGGTCTCAAACTCCTGAACTCAGGTGATCTGCCCACCTCGGCCTCCCAAAGTGCTGGGATTACAGGCATGAGCCACTGCACCCAGCCAAGACTTCTTAAGCAATCTACTCATCTATTTATAATTAAAGGCAATAAAACTGTTGATTAAAGGTCCTGATCATTATGCATTAGCCAACATTTATTCAATAAACAAGTATTTAGTACTTGCTGTCTGTATGGTGCTGTGCCCAGTAATTGAAATACATTGATAGTACATTGATAGATACTGCCTCTTCTTTCATGAAGTTTTTTGAGTATTCCAGTTGAATCCCAAAACACTAGACATTTCTGTTCAGCACACTCTTGGGTAGATAAACATACGTCTATTATTAGGCCTTTTGCAATATCTGGAAAAACAATCATTCATTTGAGAGAGAACTACGTGCCAGACATGCACTGAGCACTTTATAAATACTTGCTTATTTCTTTCATGTCTCTCTTCCACCGTCACTAGAAGGCCAGCTCCATGTTTTGTTCAACATCTCTAGGGCCGACAATACCTGCCACATAATAGGTGCTCAACAAATGTTTGTTGGCCAAATAAATTATCACTCGACAATTCTGCATGATAGATATGATTATTCTTTTTCTACTGATGAGGAAATTAAGACTCGAAGAGGTTGAATAACTTGCCCAAGTTCTTGCTACTCTGAGTGACAGGGCAGAAGTGTGAATGCTAGGTCTGTCTTATTTCTTCTATAAGTCTCTTCCACCAGAGTTGTCTAGAGCCAGGGACACTAGGTTGAACAACTCTGAGATAAGATGTGAATATGGAAAAGTGTGTTTGCGAGGAGGGAGTGGTCAGCGTGCATGGATCACAGGGAGAGAGAGGAAGGAGACTGCAAGTCATGTTAGTGTGGGAGGCCAGGAATGCTGAGCTGAGAACTTCGAATTTGAAAGGCACTGGTTAATGCAAAATTTTTGCTATACTAGAATTGTGTTTTAGAAAGTTTTTTTTTTCTTTTTGAGGTGGCGTTTCACTCTTGTTGCATGGGCTAGAGTGCAACGGTGCGATCTCGACTCACTGCAACCTCCGCCTCCCGGGTGCAAGCGACTCTCCTGCCTCAGCCTCCCGGGTAGCTGGGATTACAGGTATGCACCACCATGCCCGGCTAATTTTGTATTTTTAGTAGACATGGGGTTTCTCCATGTTGGCCAGGCTGGTCTCAAACTCCCGCTCTCAGGTGATCCACCCGCCTTGGCCTCCCAAAGTGCTGGGATTACAGGTGTGAGCCACTGCGCCCCGCCAGAAAGATTAGCAGCAATGTATAGGGCGGTTTAGAGTTCAGAGAGATGGGACCAGTGTCATTAATTCATCATTTGAGGAGGAAATAACCAGTCATTAAATAGAGGTGATAACAATAAGAATGGAAAGGAGGTCATGATGTCAGAAGAAACTCAATTGCCCCAAGTAATGGAGCCAAATTAAAGTTCAGAGATAAATTTGCAGTGACAAGTAGATGAGGCAGCATCGCTCTTACGGTGACCTCCCCCTTCCTAGAGTTATCTCCAGGTGGGTGGCAGCATCTGTGGTAGGATTGCTTTAAACCAGTCATCTTCTTGGCAGAGCCTCTGGTAAGTAATTTTTTAGCAAGTATTTTTGGTGCACTTAGTATTTTATAGGCTCACAGCATCAGCATCGTCACTTTTTTTGCACTTAGTTCAATAAAATGCATTAAGCCCATACTGTGTTAGGGTTTGAGATATACGAGCAGAGGTGTGGGACTGTGTCTGGCATCCTACTTCAATCTATATGTGACCTCTGTTTTGGATTCCATCAACCATAAAATGGGAATAATAACACACCTATCTTACAAGGTTGCTGTAAGGATTAAATGAATTGATATAGGGAAAGCAAATAGAACGATGCCTGGCATATAGTAAGCGATTAGTAAGTGTTTGCTAATGTTATATAAAGCCTGTCTCCTCAAGGACACAGTTGGATAATAGGATGCATATAGGACACTGCAACAATAGATGTATACGCAAGGGACAGAAAGTTCTAAAGGGGAGTGATTCTTACAGTTACCTTTTCTATTGTTCAGCCTTATCCTTTCCACTGAGAGCAGAGCTCTTTTCACAGTTTCCTAGGCTAATGCTTCATCCCCATTCCTCTCCCCAGACTACTCAGTGAGAAAATGAGGATTAAATCTACCCAAGCTCCACGACCCTTGGACTTACTGGGAGAGTGTGTAAGAGGCAGAGCTCCCATGCAATTTTGGAGGTGACCTTTATCCCCTTCCACCTCTGCAGACCTGCCAGGAATGAAATCTTTGCTTGGGACAAATGAGATTATGTTCTCTTTGGAGAGGACAATCTCCATCTCTCCCTGGACACGGATATTCATTTGCCTGCAATGAACCTGCAAGGCAGATGAGCCTCTGAGATACCCTCTTTCTTGTTCACTTAGGGGTGAAAAATTACCAGCAAGAAACCAATTAGCATCCTCTACAAGCAGGTCCCAAGCCTTCTGGAGCCAATTCTTTTACTCCATCTTCTGCACACAAGCATCATCTGCTTTGGGGTTTTATCCTAATTGAGTCAAACCTGTGCTGTTATCATTTGTTCATTGTAGCCCCAAGAGAGAAGAGTAAAGGAGGGAGGGAGGGAGGAGGCTCTGTCTTCCTTCGTCTCCAGCCCAGTGGAAGACAGAGAGGGTGACTGGCCAAAGGGATCAGAGGTCAATGATGGAGGAACTGCCTAGACACTGAGTGGCTGATTTACATGCAATGAAAAGCAATACAAATGAATGTTTCTTGAATACTTATCGTAATATGTACCAGGCACTATACTAAATGCTTTATATGGATTAACAGAATTATCACAACTCTCCCTGTTATTTCCCATTTAAAAATGAGAAAAAATATTTAAAAAATAAACTAAAAAATAAAAAAAATGAGAAAAACAGAGGCACTAAGAGGGTAAGGACTTGCCCAAGGTGACATAACTAGATAAAAAGGGAAACCAAGGCTGGGCGTGGTGGCTCACGCCTGTAATCCCAGCACTTTGGGAGGCTGAGGCGGGTGGATCACTTGAGGGCAGGAGTTCATGACCAGCCTGACCAACATGGTGAAACCCTGTCTATACTAAATATAAAAAATTAGCTGGGCATGTTGGCATGCACCTCTAATCCCAGCTACTTGGGAAGCTGAGGCAGGAGAATAGCTTGAACCTGGGAGGCGGATGTTGCAGTAAGCTGAGATTGTGCCATTGCACTCCAGCCTGGGCAACAAGAGCGAAACTCTGTCTCAAAAAAAAAAGAAAGGGAAACCAAGATTTGGGCCTCAACCTGCCAGTCCCGTGCTCATAACCACTTATCTCCTCAGCCAGCCCATTGGCTATATTTAAGGAGCTAAGTTATCAATTGCAACATTGGAGCAAAGACTCAAGTTCAGCGGTGCTGCAGAGAAAAAACAAAAACTCCTGCTGAGAAACCAACAAGCCTCTTTCTTTGTGATCTTCCAGTTATCTGGGGAAAGCCATGATGTGCACCAGGGAGGGAGTGTTCGCCTACTACAGACTCTGACCTGGCTGCAGTAGGGGAGATGCAGAGGAAAGACAAGCAGCCTTCAGGGAGCCGTGGCCTAATGGGGAAATACTTGTAAATATCGAGATAAGCTAAGGCAAGTTGACGTCTGCCATCAGGGGCAAACTGTCTGAAACCCAAAGTCCAGACTCCTGAGTAAAGCACTGAAGGCCTCTCCCGCGGTGGCCTCTGCCAGCCTCTGCAGCCTTGGAATTCTCACCTTGGATGAAGACAAATATGAAATTTTTCTCTCAAGTAACAGCTTCTTCTCATTCTAACTCCACTGGCAATGCCTGACGCCCTCCATCGTTGGAGTAAAACTGCTTGGGTTCAGATTCAAATGTCAGATTTCATTTCTTAGAGCTTAGGGTTACACATTCAAATGTCCTCAGGGGGCCAGGCAGGTAAAACACACAAACAATGGAGGTATAATCCAGCAGTGAATGGTTTAGTCTGCCTTAACCTGTGGCGTATATGTTTTCCCTAAAGGCTTTCAGAAGAAAAAGTGTTTGATAATGCTGTGCTGACCAGGCAAGACCCTCTGGCTCCATCACTACAAGGCTCTTACCTTCAAGGGGGAGGAGCAATGACAGTGGACCCAGAATTTCTTTTTTCCTGTGAATTTCTTTTTTTTTTATTTTGAGACAGGGTCTCACTCTGTCACCCAGGCTGGAGTGCAATGGCAAGATATCTTGGCTTACTGCAGCCTCTGCCTCCTGGGCTCAAGCAATCCTCTCACTTCAGCCTTCCGAATAGCTGGGACTACAGGCACACGCCACTACACCTAGCTAATTTTTGTGTTTTTAGTAGAGATGGGTCTTCACTTTGTTGGCCAGGCTGATCTCGACTCCTGGCTGCAAGTCATCCACCTGCCTCAGCCTCCCGAAGTGCTGGGATTACAGGTGTGAACCCCCACACCTGACCTCTTGTGCATCTCTTGACAGTAGGAAGTAGCAGAGAGTGGTCCCCCCACACGGTAAGGACATGGATAGACACCAGAGACAGATTATGTGATTTCGATCCCAGTTCTGCTATTTATTGGCTCTATAGCTTTAGACAGGTTATATGCCTTCCTCTGCCTCAGTTTCTTTATCTGCAAGATGGGGATGATGATAGAACAAACTTCATTAAAGCCTTTGTAGGAATTAAATGAGTTATCTCTAAAGTGCTTAGAATAGTGTCTTGTGCATATTTTGGTGACATGTAAAATGTTAGCAATTATTATTTCTTTTTTTTTCTTTTCTTTTCTTTTTTTGAGACGGAGCCTCGCTCTGTTGCCCAGACTGGAGTGCAGTGGCGTGATCTCGGCTCACTGCAAGCTCCACCTCCCGGGTTCACGCCATTCTCCTGCCTCAGCCTTCCAAGTAGCTGGGACTACAGGCACCCGCCACCACACCCGGCTAATTTTTTTGTATTTTTAGTAGAGATGGGGTTTCACCATGTTAGCCAGGATGGTCTCGATCTCCTGACCTCGTGATCCGCCCACCTCAGCCTCCCAAAGTGCTGAGATTACAGGCATGAGCCACCGTGCCCAGCCTAGCAATTATTATTTCTATAGTACACATTTCACAGTTCTGGATGCTGTAGACATATAATAACAGTCTATAATTCTGTGTATAGTGTGGCAGCAAAGAGCTACTCAAGAGTTCTATTTGTGGCAATATGTCTAACTTCCTGGGTTTTCTGGAGTTTACCTTTATATATTTATTTCTCGTTTTGTAATTAATAATAACACATAAATAATTAGTAACAGCATAATATTGTTTACTATGCAATATATTTTCTTTTTTATATTTTAATTAATTAATTAATTTTTTGTTTGGTAGAGATGAGGTCTCACTATATTGCCCAGCTGGTCTTGAACTCCTGAACTCAAGCAATCCTCCCACCTTGGCCTGCCAAAGTGCTGGAACTACAAGCACGAGCCACCATGCCCAGCCTACTATGTAATATATTAATAATACTAATAAAATGAATTTAAAGTAATAATAGTAGTACTAATAAACAACCTAGAGATAGCTTTCTGTGAGTCGGATAGTATAGGAAATGTTTTATATATCGGATAGCATACTGAATGTTTTATATATGTTATCTCAATCTTCACACTAATCCCTAGTTTAGAAATGAGGATACTGAAGTTTAGAGAAGTTACTCATCAATTTTTTTAAAGCATGTAGAAATGTGCTGCTTAAATAAAACATAATCCTGTCCAATAATGATCAATTTATAGACAAGAAGTTCTGGAGATAACGATTATTCTTTGTTTTTCTTTTTTTAAGACAGGGTGTCGCTCTGTCGCTCAGTCTAGAATGCAGTGGCATGATCACGGCTCACTGCAGTCTCAACCTTCCTGGGCTCAGGTGATCTCTTCCCACCGCAGCCTCCTGAATAGCTGGGACTACAGGCACACACTACCACGCCTGGTTAATTCATTCATTTTTTTTTTTTTTTTTGAGACGGCATCTCACTCTTTCACCCAGGCTGGAGTGCAGTGGCGTGATCTCGGCTCACTGCAACCTCCACCTCCCAGGTTCAAGTAATTCTCCTGTCTCAGCCTCCCGAGTAGCTGGGATTACAGGCACACACCACCATGCCCATCTAATTTTTGTATTTTTAGAAGAGACGGGGTTTCACCATGTTGGCCAGGCTGGTCTCAAACTCCTGACCTCAGGTGATCCACCTGCCTCAGCCTCCCACAGTGCTGGGATTACAGGTGCGAGCCACTGTGCCTGGCCAGTTAATTTTTGTATTCTTTGTAGAAATGGGGGTCTCATTATGTTGCCCAGGCTGGTCTTGAACTCCTGGGCCCAAGCAATCCACCCCTCTCAGCCTCCCAAAGTGTTGGGATTACAGGTGTGAGCCACTGAGCCCAGCTCTGTCGCCCACGCTGGAGTGCAGTGGCGCGATCTCATCTCACTGCATCCTCCACCTCCCAGGTTCTAATGATTCTCGTGCCTCAGCCTCCCGAATAGCTGGGACTACAGGCGCCCACCACCATGCCTGGCTAATTTTTGTACTTTTAGTAGAGACGGGGTTTCACCATGTTGGCCAGGCTGGTCTCGAAATCCTGACCTCAAGTGATCTGCCTGCCTGGGTCTCCCAAAGTGTTGGGATTACAGGCGTGAGCCACCATGCCCAGCTCAAGATTCTTCTTTAAAGGGAAACTCTACTAGTGTTTGTTTCCAGGTGATAATTCCTTTGCTAGGGAAAGACTGTTTGGAGCAAAAGGAAGCACAGAAACTCATCATTGAAAGTGTGCATTTTGGGCCACGCACAATGGCTCAGTCCTATAATCCCAGCACTTTGGGATGCCCAGGTTTGTGAATCACTTGAGGTCAGAAGTTTGAGACCAGCCTGGCCAACATGGTGAAACCCTGTCTCTACTAAAATACAAAAATTAGCCGGGCATGGTGGCGGGTGCCTGTAATCCCAGCTACTCAGGAGGCTGAGACAGGAGAATCACTTGAGCCCAGGAGGCAGAGGTTGCAGTGAGCCAAGATCATGTCATTGCTCTCCAGCCTGGTGACAGAGCGAGACTCAGTCTCACAAAAAAAAAAAAAAAAAAAAAAGAAAGAAAAAAGAAAAGAAAATGTGCATTTAGAAAACATTTGGGGCTGGGGGTGGTGGCTCATGCCTGTAATCTCAGCACTTTGGGAGGCCGAGGTGGGCGGATCACAAAGTCAAGAGATCGAGACCATCTTGGTCAACATGGTGAAATCCTGTCTCTATTAAAAATACAAAAAATTAGCTGGGCGTGGTGGCGTGCACCTGTAGTCCCAGCTACTCTCGGGAGGCTGAGGCAGGAGAATTGCTTGAACCCAGGAGGCAGAGGTTGCAGTGAGCCGAGATCGCACCACTGCACTCCAGCCTGGTGACAGAGTGAGACTCTGTCTCAAAAAAAAAACAAAAAAACATTTGGATCGTATTTAATATTTTCTTACACTGCTTTCTTGTTGCTCCAGATCCTTTTTGAAACAAGGCAACGTATAACTAAATCAATAGTGAGGTCACATTAAAAAAAAAACCCTCCAGCCTGGGCGCAGTGTCTCACACCTGTAATACCAGCATTTTGGGAGGCCGAGGCGGGTGGATCATGAGGTCAAGAGATCGAGACCAGCCTGGCCAACATGGTGAAACACCGACTCTACTAAAAATACAAAAATGAGCTGGATGTAGTGGTGAGCACCTGTAGATCCAGCTACTCTGGAGGCTGAGGCAGGAGAACTGCTTGAACCTGGGAGGTGGAGGTTGCAGTGAGCTGAGACTACGCCGCTGCACTCCAGCCTGGGTGACAGAGCGAGACCCCGTCTCAAACAAACAAACACCCTCCACAACAGTACTGTGAGATAGGCATTATAATCCCTATTTATAAATGGAAAAGGTGAGACCCCGAGGGGTTAGGTGACTTGCCCAAGCTGACACAGCCAAGTGCAGGGCCAGCGTTTCCCTCACTATGCCACCTGGAGGGGTTGGTGTCACCACCAGTGGAATCAGTCAAGCCACCGAATTTATGACATCATGCTAAATGTAGGGAGGATATAGAGAGTATTCCAGACATTCCCTATGCTCAAAGTGGAGAGACAAAACACACATGGGGAAATGAATTAAGGAGAGAAGAAATGTTTCAAAGCGGTAGAATTGGAAAGGAAGGGAAAACAGTTCTCAAGTGTCAATGGGAAAGTCACATTCTATGCAAATAAAAGGGATTTGTGCATGAAGTACTCTATGAAACATGCCGACCAAACAGAGGAAGCCAGAAGGGAGAGGCTGCTGCCCTGCTCGGCCCCTCAACACCATCCAGCAATGAGCTGAACTCTCATGCACAGAATCCTTCATTGCCACAAAACATCTCCTCTTTTTCTTTTTTTTTTCCAGGGTGTGTGTGTGTGTGTGCGTGTGTGTGTGTGTGTTTCATTAAGATTTTGATTGAGGACTGGGGAATTGATGCCCTGCAACTCTTCTCTTCAGCATTCTCATCGCTTTAATTTGTTGAGCTGCCTAATTACCTAAATACTTCTGGCCAACAAGCGGAATGGGGATGTTGGGGCTGGTGTATCACCTTCCTCCTCTTTCCCCAGTAGTGCCGTCCCCATCTCAATTCAAAAGGCCTAGCAGCTTCCTTCGGAGTGTAGCAGCTCCATTTCCCTCCAATATTAATAATTATGACATTAGAAGGGTGATCTGCTGCAATTCAGCCTTTCTATTTGCAGGCTGGCGGCTGCATATCAATGGCATGATTAGGCAAATGAAATCAGATTGGCACTGTTATGAAATATTTACATGGCCAGAATGCATATGCTTCAATCTCATTGTTCCCATTATTAAGCCATTTTATAATCTCATAACATTTAGACTCACACTTTGCATTTCTAATTAACTTGAGGAGTGACTTCGCTGGGAATTAATTGCAACTTGTGCATTCTTATACACACAAACTCACCGAGAAACAAACTCTGGTTGGCAATCATGCAATTCACCCCCAAGATGGACTCCAGGTTGACTTCTGTTCTAAACCAGCCTCACTATCAGCTGGGAAAAGTGGCTGGGGACCTTGGTTTTCATTAAAATTTGGCTACAAATCATATGCAGGATCAGTCTGAGCGCAAGGGTTCCTTTGGAGAGACTCATTCCCACCTGAACAGCCTTTCACAAAGAACCAGTTCAATGCAGAGCAATGTTTTTGTTGTTGTTGTTGTTTGTTTGTGTTGAGACAGAGTTGCTCTGTCGCCCAGGCTGGAGTGCAGTGGCACCATCTCGGCTCACTGCAAACTCTACCTCCCAGGTTCAAGCGATTCTCCTGACTCAGCCTCCTGAGTAGCTGGGATTACAGCCATGCGCCACCACGCCCAGCTAATTTTTGTATTTTCAGCAGAGACGGGGTTTCACCATGTTGGCCAGGCTGGCCTCAAACTCCTGACCTCAAGTGATTGGCCTACCTCGGCCTCCTAAAGTGCTGGGATTATAGGTGTGAGCTACCACGTTTGGCCAGGACAATGGTTTTCAGCTGTTTGGATTTCATGGATCAATAACATCTCTAAACTAATAATAATAATGACATAAAGATTTGGGATGTCTAAATAGCTGTTATTTTAAGCTACTATATTGCCTTTATTTAAAATTACTTCTGTATGAACAGTGTGGTGTAT
Organism: Nomascus leucogenys; assembly: GCF_006542625.1. Lineage (NCBI taxonomy): Eukaryota > Metazoa > Chordata > Mammalia > Primates > Hylobatidae > Nomascus > Nomascus leucogenys. The sequence goes on from NC_044395.1 coordinate 11,850,518, forward strand.
CTCTCACACTTCAGGGTGGGTTCGTTAGCATTTGAGGGTCTCTAATCAAAAGTCCATACCCTTGAAGTGGCTACTATCAGGCACTTGAATAATCTTTATTTCCTATTAACATCAGAGTCTTGTTAATGTGCACAATTGGTGTTAGAAAGGATTTTTTACTGGTGAAATGAATGGTATTCAAGAAATATAGATTGGTTAGAAATATTGACAAGGTACTCATGAATGAACAGGGAATTTGCTGTAAGCTTGCCTAGTGGCCTAACCCTTTGGAATAGTGCCCTAGGCCTAGAATTTTGCCTGGTCATGTTTTAGGAAGCTTATACAGGATTTGATTGCCTGGCTTTAAATAAGAAAGCATCTGAAGTCACTGCAAGTGAACCTTGCTTGCAAGATACTTGCAAGTTAGTAGTTCTCAACTGGGGACAATTTTGCTTTCCCCACCAACCCTTCCTGGGGGCATTTGCAATGGTCTGGAGACATTTTTGGTTGTCACAATTATAAGCATGTACGTGTGTAAGTATGTAGTGGGTAGAAGCCAGAGATACTGCTAAACATCCCACAATGCACAAGACAGCCCCCACAACAACAACAAAAATGGCCCATTCCAAAATGTCAAGAGTGCTGAGGTTTAGAAACGGTGGGAAAGGACAGAGCTTCAACTTCACTGAGCTCACAGAACTAATTGCTAATGTTTGTGTATGTGGCTGACTTTAGGCTGCACCTTTTTCTCTGTAAATAGACAACTGGACAATGAAGTTGTGGAGAAGTTCATTCCTTTTCTATCTCCACTCTTGGAGGTTACTAATAGCTATCAAAAAGAATCCAAAGATTAAAAGAAAAGTTGAGAAAGAAAAAAGAATGCAATATTTCTACATAATCAAGTTGTTTTGGGTCAATTTCAAACAGTAGTGTAGGTTTCAGGATTTTTTTTGTGGAAACCTTAAATTTTATTAATTTCAGACTTTAAAAATAAACAACCAGTCCTCACATGCTTTCACATATTGCTCTCTCATTCGAAGCCACCATAATCCTTTGAGGTAGCATTATTCCCATCTTACAGAAGAAAACTAGGCTTTCATGACTTGCCAAATGTTACATGGCTAATATGTGTTTTCCAGTATCTTAACTCAGCTCTCTGCTTCTAAGACTTCAGAGGGGAAACATTTCTGTCATGATTTTTTTTCTTTTCTTTTTTCATTTTCTTTTTCTTTCTTTTTGTTTTTTGAGACAGTCTTGCTGTATCGCCTGGGCTGAGCACAGTGGCCAGATCTCGGTTCACTGCCACCTCCGCCTCCTGGGTTCAAGTGATTCTCCTGTCTCAGCCTCTCCAGTAGCTGGAACTACAGGTGCACACCACTGCGCCTGGCCAATTTTTGTATTTTCAGTAGAAACAGGGTTTCACCATGTTGGCCAGGCTGGTCTCAAACTCCTGACCTCAAGTGATCTGTGTGCCTCAGCTTCCCAAAGTGCTGGGACTGCGTGTGGCCTGCTCTGATTTAACTAAAGGGCTTTGAACGTGTTCCCACTCTATGTCTGATGGATCATAAGATGAAATGGTCCTTAATGGATCATCTGGTCTAGAAATTCTCAAACTTAGACATTAAAGATCAATAACCTTTTAAAAATAATTATACACTTTTATTTTTCCATAGAAAAAAAGTTTTCAAAACCTCCTACCATTTACTTTCAATACCATTTCATTAAAGAAAGGATATTTTAATCCCAAGAAAATAGAAAGAAAATAATTTTTCCTTTTTTCATTCAACAAATACTGATTGAGTGCCCCTTACATACAGGTATTCTTCTGGGTATTGGAAAACAGAGAACAAGAATATCATCAAAGTCCTTACCCTCTTGGAGCTTACATTCCAATGCTATCATCTCAGAAGAAAAGCCCTTTAAATGAAATAAATTAAACTCTGAAAGATTCTTTACAGTGTCCTTATTTTTCTCATTTAATTAATAAAAACCTTGTCATGTGTCAGCATTGGTCCATAGACCAGCATTTGGGAACTCTGGATCTAGCTGATTTCCAGGGACAGAACAACGACGTTGTCACAGATGGAAGGAAATCAGAACAAAATTTGGATGCAATCTGGATTCTCCTAGGGACAAGAGTTGGTGGCCTGGGTGATAAATGAATTATACTATTTACTGTGCACCACGCGGTAATCTCAGTCGGATTTCTGTGAGTTCCACTTCTGGCTCTTTGGTTCAACAGGTAAAGTGGCATTTTCTAAATCACCTTGCTTTGCCTACTTTTTCTCCACCTCACTGGTAAGGCCGGAAATGTTCCCAAACACCCTTTGATCTGGCAATCATTGTAGCTCATTAGCAGGCCTGGGAGGCTAAGCTCATTCCACACAGAGGGAAACTGAGCTATGGGAGGTCACCTGGGAAGGCAGCAATGGCTTGAGGACCAAAACCCAGCTCTTATGCCTCTATCCATGGATCTGCTCACTGGACAACTCAGAGTCATGTCTGTTCAGAGTAGTAAAGGCCAGAAGTATATTCTCCACGGCCCCACAAGAGCAACCTTGCTTGGATTTCCCCCTAGATTATTTGAGTTCCAACTCTTCAAAATCACCCTTCCCATTTTGCCCAAAGTATGTGCCCCTGGGAGTTCAGGGCAACAAGTTTGCACGGCTAATATCTCTTCCTTCCTGAGCTGCCCAGCAGGAAATAAATGGAAATAAAATGTTCAAACACTGACAGATTATACCAGAGAAAGAGCTCAAGAAAGAGGTAAGAGTGGTCGGGTATGGTGGCTCACGCCTGTAATCCCAGCACTTTGGGAGGCCGAGGCAGGTGTATCATCTGAGGTCATGAGTTCGAGAGCAGCTGGCCAACATGGTAAAACCCCGACTCTACTAAAAATACAAAAATTAGCCAGGCGTGGTGGCAGACACCTGTAATCCCAACTACTCAGGAGGCTGAAGCAGGAGAATCACTTGAACCCAGGAGTTGGAGTTTGTAGCAAGCTGAGATCATGCCTCTGCACTCCAGCCTGGGCGACAGAGTGAGACTCCATCTCAAAAAAAAAAGAAAAAAAGAGATAAGAGCAAGGCGGGAGCAGCAGGGGCTCTGGTAGGAGTTGAAAGTCAAGGCTAGAAGACTGTTCTGTTAGCTCTCCCAGCCACCAAGATCCTGAATGTGGAGATGAGAAGGCCGGATCCTTGTCCTACTTTAACAGCCTTTTCTACTCTGTCTGAATATGGTTAATTAGTTTTGTTTTACAGAAAGGGAATTCTGGCTGGCTGAGACCCTTAACAGACATCACGTCTCTCCCTTGGCCTCCGGGCAGGGGTGTATTTGCATCACTGCTGGTGGCTCCACTTCCTTTGTCCAGAGCTGTAGAGACTGGCTCTTCCATCTAAACGCCTGCTTTTAAACATGGCCTTCCCAACTCACCTCCAGTGGTTGGCTGTGGTACATTCGCAAATCTGACCTTGATAATGCATTCAGTTTTCTTCATTCATGAGGGAATTCTACCTCAATCACTATTCTACTACAAAGAAGGAGGGCAACTAAGTGATAATAAAAGCAGTGGCTAATGCCAACATCTTTCTGTTTGGCCCTTGCAGGGATGCACTCTCTATTAGTCTGTTCTCGCATTGCTATAAAGAAATACCTGAGACTGGGTAATTTATAAAGAAATGAGGTTTAATGGCTCATGGTTCTGCAGGCTGTACAGGAGGCATAGCGGCTTCCACTTCTGAGGAGGCCTCAGGAAGCTTCCAATCGTGGCGGAAGGCAAAGGGCGAGAAGGTATTTCACATGGCAGGAGCAGGAGCACGGTTGTGGGGGGAGGAGGTGCCACACTTTTAAGTGACCAGATCTCAGGAGAACTCACTATTGCAATGACAGGACCAAGGGGGATGGTGCTAAACCATCCATGAGAAATCTACCCCCATGTACCAATCACCTCCCACAGGGACCCACCTCCAACATTAGGGATTATAGTTTGATATGAGATTTGGGAAGGGACATGGATCCAAACCATATCTTACTCTTTTTGTTTTTTTTTTGAGATGGAGTCTGGCTCTGTAGCCCAGATTAAAGTGCAGTTGTATGATCTCAGCTCACTGCAACCTCTGCCTCCTGGGTTCAAGTGATTCTCCTGCCTCAGCCTCCTGAGTAGCTGGGATTGCAGGTGTGTGCCACCACGCCTGCCTAATTTTTGTATTTTTAGTAGAGATGGGGTTTCACCATGTTGGCCAGGCTGGTCTCGAACTCCTGACCTCGTGATCTGCCCACCTCAGCCTCCCAAAGTGCTGGGATTACAGGCGTGAGCCACTGCGTCCAGCTGTTTTGTTTTCTTAATATTGGAAGGGCTTTTCTTGGCAGTGAGCTTTCTTCCATGAGTTCAGAGATATGAATAGGGATCAGCAGTAGAGGTTTCATGGAAGTAAATTGAGGCGTCCAATGAGGAAGACATTAAACTGTCTTAGATGTTTTCAATGTGAGGCCCACTTTGGGTAGAGGCTGGGCCAGATATTTTTTAAGGCCCCTTTTTGCTATAATATTATATTTTGTGTGTGTGTGTGTGTGTGTGTGTGTGTGTATGTGTGTGTGCATGCATGTGTTATATACAATATAGGCTCTCCTGTACCCAGGAAGGTTTCTGTTTTTTAATGGGGGAGAATGTGGCCAAGATCATCCTCTGCAAGTGCAGTACTTGAGGGAATGTGAACGTGGTCCACATGGAGATGCACATGTAAAGATACATGAGCACATAGCGGCAGTATTTGCCTAATTTTTATTAAGCACTTACCACGTGCCAGATGCTGCCCTAAGCACTTTCCACGCATTGTCTTATTTAAAACTCCCAGCCATCCTGTGAGGAGGTAGGGGCCATTTATTATGTCCTCGTTGTACAGATAAGACAGAGGCTCTGAGAGGCCACAGAGAATATGCCCAAAGGCACACAGCTCGGTAGAGTTGGAAGGTATATCCTGGAGTATCTGATGATCAGCTTATTAAGGAGAACACATGATTTGTATTCAAACATAGACGCACATTCTAAGACTGTACAGGTGTTAGAGACCAGTGTCAAAGGGCAGAGGCACATAAATACCTGCAGCCACCCCGTTCAACCACTCCTCACCCCTTGATGGGACTAGAGAAGGGGGAGTTCAGCTTCTCCTCTAAGTGAAAGCCTCTCCTTGTCTCCTTTAAGATCCACTTGCCTCCTTCATGACCAGGCGCTTAGAGGCCCATGATGATACAGGATCATGACATCCACCTGGGTTTCTCTTACCATGGTCCATCATGGGATGACCTCAGGCTATCCTCAGGTTTTTTTTTTTTTTTTTTTTTTTTTTTTTTTTTGAGATGGAGTTTCCTTCTTGTTTCCCACACTGGAGTGCAATGGTGTGCTCTTGGCTCAGTGCAGCCTCTGCCTCCCAGGTTCAAGAGATTCTCCTGCCTCAGCTTCCCGAGTAGCTGGAATTACAGGTCTGCCACCACGTCTGGCTAATTTTTTGTATTTTTAGCAGAGACGGTGTTTCACCATGTTGGCCAGGCTGATCTCGAACTCCTGACCTCAGGTGATCCAGCCCCCTCGGCCTTCCAGAGTGCTGGGATTACAGGGGTGAGCCGCCACGTCCGGCCTATCCTCAGGTTTTTTAGTTGAAGCAAATCAAATTTTCTGTGACTTAAGACTTACAATAATTCTTTCCACTATTTGTGCATTTTGTGTATGTACATATACGTGCATGCGAGTCTTCGGTTTTGTTTTCATAATGAATGACATTGGCATTGGAGTCGCTGGGCTCCTTTCAGCAGGCAGGAGCCTCCAGGTGAACAAGGATGGCTAAATGAGAGGGACATGCTTTTCGTAATTTGTCTTCAAACAATCACTTAATGCACGCAGGAAATTTCTGCGAAATGGGTGAATAGCATGGGTCCATTTTGATCAGCCCCTCAATGAAGTAAAGCCCTCTGGCTTTTAAGACCCAGGCAGCAAACAAAAAGTGGTCTTTATCCTCACACACCAAATCTGTGCGCCAGTAAAGTGCAGGCCCTGACAGGAATTTCAATTATTTAATCAAAAAGAAAATGAAAGAGGCCTTAAGTGTTGTGATTCGAAGACAGCCTTTTCATAGACCAATCTAGGGTGCGCTCACATTGAATTTGAAGCAAAATGGGAAGGAAATTAAGGCAGCTTCGGTTTAAGTCATGTGATTGCAAATAGTAAATTAGTTTCTCGATGTTTTCATTTAAGTGTTTAAGTGGAAGGTTTTATTCCTAATGTAGTGTAGTGACACAGAGGAGAACCCTTGGCGACTCCAGCGTCCCCACCCTTACATCAGTGATGCATTTGCCCTGGGGAGGGAGAGGGAGGAAGAGAGGCTGAGATGGAAAGAGAACGGGAAGCAAAGCCTCAGTCACGTTAAGGTGCTTTTGTTTCAAATTGCTACCAAAGTACGCTTTCACAGCAAACTCATTAATCGAGCAGATGAGTAACGTCTGTTGAAAATGTACTAAGCGAAAGGCATTTAATTTGGAAGGGAAATCAGGAGCTGCATTAGTCAGAGCTTATAAATGGCAACATCATCCATTTGGCTGTTGTTTTGTTTGATGTAGACTCACTGAATTTGTTCTTAAAGGATAAGGGTTAGGTAAAACGGTCAACATTGCGCTTGAGACTCTGCCTTTCAAAGGCTTCTGGGTAGTTTTTCTGGGGCTGGAACTACAGCCGGCTGTTGTGGGAGCAGGGTCAAAGGAATCTCTTGGGAAAGTGCTAATTGGGTTGGACTGAGATGGCCTCTGACTGGTGCAACAAGTAGCTGGAGGTCATTTCTTTGCAAATGAGCATCCCTTTGTGTTTGTAATTAGCTTTGATTTATTTGGCTGGGAGCTTACAGCGGTGCACAGCAGGTCAGGCTCAGGGTTCACCCATCGACCAATAGCGAGTGGACTTAATACCAAATTAAGCAATGAGGCCTGGTATCTCTGAGGGTTACACTTGCCAGGTTTCCTTCTGCAGCCCACAGTGGGAGGGGAGTATTATTTTTTTTGAGACAGAGTCTCACTCTATCGCCCAGGCTGGAGTGCAGTCGCGTGATCTCGGCTCATTACAACCTCTGCCTGCCGGGTTCGGGCAATCCTCCTGCCTCACCCTCCCGAGTAGCTGGGACTACAGGCACGTGCCACCATGACTGGCTAATTTTTTGTATTTTTAATAGAGATTGGGTTTCACCATGTTGGCCAGGCTGGTCTCAAACTCCTGACCTCAGGTGATCTGCCCACCTCGGTCTCCCCAAGTGCTGGGATTACAGGCATGAGCCGCCCTGCGCGGCTGGGGATGTGTTTGTAAACTGGCAACTCTCTTGATCCTTCTATAGTTACCAGTGCTTGGCTCTGTCAATGCACATTGCAGTTCTATGCATCTGAGTGTCACCTTTTCCATGAACCATTCTTTGCCCACCTCAGGCCAAGAGATCTTTTTTTTCTCTAGACTTCTAGAAACTTTTTGGTCTGTGTTACTTTTTGGACACAGAGGGCTGATCATACACTCACTTTTGCCATTGTTCAACTTTCTTTCTAGCTTGAGTGGTATTTTCTCTCTCTTCTTTTTCTTTTAATTTGCATGGTTGGGAACTTCCAACAAATAGAAAAACAAAGAAAATAGTAAAAGGAAATCCCACGTATCTATCACCAAAATTTAACAGTTATTGTTGACCTTTTGTCATATTTATTTTTACCCCCCTGAGGTTCACTTACAGTAAATTCTGTTTTCAAAAACTTTCACTTTAATTACTTAAGAATGCACATTTATTATTTATTTAAATAAATACTCACTGGAGTGCAGTGAGTACGATCTTGGCTCACTACAGTCTCAACCTCCTGGGCTGAAGCAATCCTCCCACCTTAGCCTCCTGAGTAGCCGGCACTACAGGCGTCTGCTATCACACCTGGCTAATTTGTTCAATGTTTTGTAGAGACGAGGTCTTACTGTTACCCAGGCTGTTCTTGAACTCCTGAGCTCAAGTGATTCTCCCACCTTGGACCCCCAAAGTGCTAGGATTATAGGCATGAGCCACTGCACCCCACCACACCTCTGTTTTTGGACATTTCCCCTATATAACCACAATGTCATTATCACATCTAATACAATTAACAATGATTCCTTCACACCATTTAATACCCAGTCCATATTCAAATTTATCCATTTCTCAAAAGTATCTTTTATGGTTGGTCTGTTCAAAGCAGGATCTGATCAAGGACCACAAATAGTGTTTAATTTTGTCTAAGTCTTTAGTCATCATTTAATTGTTTAAAATTTTCCTAGGCCGAGTGCGGTGGCTCACGCCTGTAATCCCAGCACTTTGGGAGACTGAGGCGGGCGGATCATCTGAGGTCAGGAGTTCAAGACCAGCCTGACCAACATGGTGAAACCCTGTCTCCACTAAAAATACAAAATCAGGTGGCATGGTAGCACATGCCTGTAATCCCAGCTACTTGGGGGTGCTGAGACAGGAGAATCACTTGAACCCAGGAGGCAGAGGTTGCAGTGAGCTGAGATCAAGCCACTGCACTCTGGCCAGGGTGACAGAGTGAGACTCGGTCTCGAAAAAAAAACAAAAAAAATTTCCTATTAACATTGCCTCGTTGAGGGAAATGGGGAATTTCCTCTACAGACTGTTGGACCTTTTGGATTTGTCTGACAGTTTCCATGCAGAGTAGTTTAGCTTGCTCTTCTATCTTTTTTCTTTTCTGTGACTCGAAGTTAGGTCTAAACCTGATTGGATTCAGATTAAACATTTTGGTACCAATACTTTACAAGTACTTCAGTTAGCACGACAACAGGGGGCACGCATAATATTCAGTTGTCTCACCATTCGCTGTACCAATATCCATTACTGGGTTAAAGTGGGGACAGCCTGGTTGCCCTATATAAAAGTTATACTTTCTTTTTTATAAACAGCAAGTAATCTGTAGGGTGATAATTTGACCCTGAGAAAAAATTCAGTTTCCCCCATTTCACAGCCAAAATCAAATGAGGGCCAGGGATCCTGCATTAGAGAGCTTTCTATTTTCTGCAGTACCTAATAGTGCAAGATATATAGTAACATTCAGTAAATACTGGTTGAAGGGTGAATGAATGAATGAATGAATGCAAAATGTTTTGAGTGACTAAATTTAAAAATTTAATATAATGAGAAACTCTGCAAACGTACTTTCTTTCTTTCTTTCTTTTTTTGAGACAGACTCTTACTCTGTCACCTAGGCTGGGGTGCAGTGGCGCTATCTTCGCTCACTGCAACCTCCGCCTCCTGGGTTCAAGTGATTCTCCTGCCTCAGCCTCCCAAGTAGCTGGGATTACAGGAACCTGCCGCCATGCCCAGCTAATTTTTGTATTTCAGTAGAAATGGAAGGTTTCACCATGTTGGCCAGGCTGGTCTTGAACTCCTGACCTCAAGAGATCCACCTGCCTCAGCCTCCCAAAGTGTTAGGATTACAGGTGTGAGTCACCACACTTGGCCTGCAAACCTACTTTTGATTGATATGTTTGTGAAAGTTCCAGCACCTTTGGAAATCAAGAAATGCTAACATTTCAATGGATGTGGGAAGATTCAGGTTTCCTAACTTTAGCTTTGTTCCTAATTTCCTGTGTGACTTTGGACAAATCTCTTGCCTTTTCTGGCACCTGCTTGTACCATAAGGAATACAAAAAGGAAAAATCTCCAAGATGCTACCAGCTTTGGCATTCTAGGATTCCAAAAAACACCCCAAATAACTGCATAAACCAGAGAGTTGGAGCCTGCAGATCTTAAAAACCACTTGAACCTGGGTTTTTCCTGTGCACTATAGTCTTTTGGTGTTTAATAAGCTTAAAGGTTGTCATAGTAACCACCCTCCCCACAGCTTGTTATCTGATAACCAGCCTTTCCAACTCCATCGCTGCCTAGGATTTCTGCCCCATTTGATATTGAATTGGAAAGGTGACCAGAAATTGACTAGCCTTCATGTCATTTTATAAATGATGGAAAACACTTGCTTCTTTCCCAAGCAAAGTAAAATCTTCTAGGCTGGATCATTTGAGTGGCTATTTCACCTATGCATTTATTTATTTATTCTCTCATTCACTCAGTCGATATTTATTGAGACTTTACCATGTGCCAGACATTGCACTAGATGCTTGGGATATACTTGGTCCTCTTTATGTAGAGTTTGCAGTCTAAACAGGAAGACAATTAAAGAGGTAGTTATAGTACAGTGAAAAAACCATGATGATATCAGAAGTACGTGATAATGCAGAGGAATGGCACCTAGCCGATCTGGTAGCATCAAGGAAGCTTTATAGGAAGGAGTGATTTTTTTCTTCCTTTTAGAAGTGATGTTTTAGCTGAAAACTGTGTAGAAGTAAGCCAGTGTTAGAGTGAGAGGTAGCTAGAACAGTAAATATTCCCGGAAGAGGGGGAAGCATATACTAAGTAAGACTCAAAGATGAGAGATAATATGATATGTGAAAGAGTTTAGAGCACTGGAAAACTACTAAAGGCTTTTAAAAATTATTGTAGTAAAATGTACATAACATACTACCACAGGATCTTAAGCGTGGACTGATGTAATCAGATTTGCATTTTTGAATGATCCCTCTGGCTAGTGAAGGAAGAATTGAAGGGAGTGGCAAAAGAGGAACAGAGAGACTGATGGCACTTAAGATCATGCCATTATCATGAGGTTTAAAAGTCTTGGCCAGGCGCGGTGGCTCAAGCCTGTAATCCCAGCACTTTGGGAGGCCGAGGTGGGTGGATCATGAGGTCAGGAGTTCGAGACCAGCCTGGCCAAGATGGTGAAATCCAGTCTCTACTAAAAAATAGAAAAATTAGCCGGGCACGGTAGAGGGCACCTGTAATCCCAGCTACTCAGGGGGCTGAGGCAGGAGAATTGCTTGAATCCGGGAGGTGGAGGTTGCAGTGAGCCAATATCACACCACTGCACTCTAGCCTGGGCAACAGAGCCAGACTCCGTCTCGAAAAAAAAAAAAAGCCTTAAAAGCAGAGACCATGTTGTATTTATCTTCTCAGCTAATACTGGTATGGCTGACATCCATAGAGAGTGCCTGATAAATACTTGTTGAATTAATGAAAGAATGGTTTGTTTGTTGAGTGGACTTACATCTGGAAACACCAATAATTTACATTCTGGATTTTCCAGTGACTTTCCTCTAATTCCTACTGCATAAAGACTCAGATAAAATTTCCTAAAACTACCATTCATGGCCACAACTCTGCTCAAAAAAACCTTCATTGGCCTCTACCCCCACTTTATTGTCCTCAATATTAAGAACAATCTTCTAACTATTTTTCAAAATACTCATTATTAAGATCCTGAGCACACTTCCAAATACTTCTCAAAGTATCCCCTCTACTTAATCTACTCTCAGTATCCTACAAATATACCATGTTCAAATTGTTTCAAATTGCTACACTGTGAATTACAAATTTGATTCAGCAATTAATCTTCTAAGAATTCCTACAGATATAGTTGCCCATTTCCAAAATGAATTATGTATATGATGATTTATTACAGCACTGTTTGCAATAGCAAAAGATTAGAAACATTCTAAATATCTTATTATCATCAAATGGGGACTAGTTAATAGATCATGATTTATCCATTTTTTAAAAGTTGTTAAGAAAAAAATCAATGTGCAAAAGACTACTCGGTACATTATCCTTTATGTAAAAAGAGGTAGAAAGAATGTGCATATGTGTGAGGAATATATACTCACACACATACAGCTGTCCCTCATTATCTACTTAAATATACTTATAATATCTCCAGAAAGATACCAAGAAAATGATAACAATGGCTGCCTCCAAAAGGTGAATTGGGTGGCTGGAAGAGAGGGAAAGGGCAAGATAAATCACTTCATAACTTTTTTTTCTTTTTTTTTTTTGTGAGACAGAGTCTTGCTCTGTCACCCAGGCTGGAGAGCAGTGGCGCAATCTTGGCTCACTGCAACCTCTGCCTCCCGGGTTCAAGTGATTCTCCTGCCTCAGCCTCCAGAGTAGTTGGGATTACAGGCACCCACCACCACGTCCAGCTAATTTTTTTGTAGAGACAGTGTTTCACCGTGCTAGCCAGGATGGTCTCAATCTCTTGACCTCGTGATCCACCTGCCTCGGCCTCCCAAAGTGCTGGGATTACAGGTGTGAGCCACCGCACCCAGCCGGGTTTGTTTTTCTTGGCTATTTAGGCCACCATCACCATCACCACCACTACAACCACCATCATGGCCAACACCATCACCACTACTATCATCACCACAACCACCACCACCATCACCACCACCACCAACACCATCATCACCACCACCACCATCACCACCACCATCACCATCACCAACACCACCACCACCACCACCATCACCACCACCATCACCACCACCACCATCACCACCACCACCATCACCACACCACCACCACCACCACCATCACCATCACCACCACCACCACCATCATAACCATCACCACCACCACCATCACCATCACCACCATCACCACCACCAACACCACCATCACCACCATCACCACCACCACCATCACCATCGCCATCACTACCACCACCACCATCGCCACCACCACCATCACCATCACCACCACCATCACCACCACCACCACCATCACCACCACCACCATCACCACCACCACCACCACCACCACCACCATCACCACCACCATCACCACCACCACCATCACCATCACCATCACCACCACCATCACCACCACCACCACCACCACCATCACCATCACCACCACCACCATCACCACCCACCATCACCACCACCAACACCATCATCACCACCACCATCACCACCACCATCACCACCACCACCACCATCACCACCACCATTACCATTACCATCACCATCACCACCACCATCATAACCATCACCTTCACCACCACCATCACCATCATCATCATCACCACCACCAACTACTACCATCATCACCACCACTATCATCACCAGCAGCAGCAGCAGCAGCAACAAGAGCAGCAGTGCTACTTACTGAGCTTTGGCTGTGTGCCTGGTGCTGAGCAAAATGCTTTACATACTTTACCTTAATTACTCCTCAAAACTATCCTGTGAGATAAGAAATGTTATTATATTCATTTTACAAATGAGGACAACAGGGCTTAGAAAGGTTAAAATTTTCAAGGTCGTATAGCTAGTATATAATGGTGATGGAGCCAGATCTCTAACTTAAGTCTGACTCCAGACTTTGTTCTATTCATCACTGGTAATATATACTGCCTTCATCGCATTGTTGTAAAGATGGTAAGGATGGATAGATAGATAGATAGATAGACAAGTGTGTGTATCTGTGTGAGTAGAAAGGATTTCTTGAGGTTTTGACTTTGGAATGTATATGTATGTACACACACACACACATATATACACACACATATCTATTCCAAATATGTGCACACACAAACACATTCCAAAGTGAAAACCTCAAAACAACCTTTCTAGCATTTAGGTTCTAGTTAGTGCAAGTCATGATATGAATTTATAAAACCATCCAATGAGAAGAAGAATTGGAGAGACTGGCCTCTTAAATCAAAGGCTATAGTTTCAAGTTGCATTCAAGATGAGAAATAAGCAAACTCTATTCTTGCTTTATTTGTTTATTTTTTAAAGATGATGTGGTGGAGTGAACAAAGTATGAACTCGGAGGTCAGATGAACCTGAGTTCAAATCCTGGCATAGAAACTGTGTAATCTGAAGCTCACGACTCTACCCAAGTGACTCCCCTGCTTCCTTTCTCTGTAAAAATAGAAAAGTGATGATACTCAAATAAAAAGGCAAAGCAAAATATTTGATATATAATATAAATGCAAGAAATCCACCTCGTTTAAAAAGCCTCATCATAATAGTGAAAAGCATTCTTTAAAGACTTTAGGTAATTAATAGATATTATCTGTAATTTCTAGATGGGGGTTAGGTGTTAACTTTTTGAAACCACATGTAATTTGTATGAAAGTAAACAGTTTGTGAGGCTGGATGTGGTGGCTTACTCCTGTAATCCCAGCACTTTGGGAGGCTGACTTGGGTGGATCACCTGAAGTCAGGAGTTCAAGACCAGCCTGGCCACCATGGAGAAACACTGTCTCTACTAAAAATATAAAAATTAGTCAGGTGTGGTGGTGCATGCCCGTAGTCCCAGCTACTCAGGAGGCTGAGACACGAGAATTGTTTGAACCTGGGAGGCAGAGGTTGCAGTGAGCTGACATAGCGCCACTACATTCCAGCCCGGGCAACAGAGAGAAAGACTCGGTCTCAAAAAAAAAAAAAAAAAAAAAAAAGAAAAGAAACAGTTGTATAATCTTTACTGAGAAATAAAAGTTTGATGTTCCTTATAGGCAAATGTCAAACAGAACTATGTGCAATTTGGGCTCAGTAACTTATGGAGAAAAGCTAAAGTTATAATTTTAAAATTTAGCGAATTTGATTTGGACATTTTTTGTGTTGAAGCAAAATCATTCTTTTTCCCTTTGTGTTTCAATGTTTGAAAATTTAATATTATTTATTTACAAATAAATATTACATTTACATGATTTGTACTCAAAAGGTACAAAACGGTAAACAGGGAAAAAAAAAATCTCCTTCTCATCAAGTGCCCAGCATTTCAGTCTCTAGAGGCAACTAATGTTGTGAGTTTCTTATGTATCTTTCCAGAGGTATGCATAGACAATCAAATGTATATTGTTTTCTCCCTCATCAGAAATATTACCTTTCTGTACTTTGCTTTTTTTGCTTAACAATGTATCTTAAAGCTCCTTTTATGAGTGTGTATAATTTAGCTGTGATATTTAAAGTATATGTGTTGCATAAATTTCAATGTACATTTGTAATTTTGATAGACATTATCAAATTGTTCTCCATAGAGGTTGTATAAATTTACATTCTTTGCATCAATAGATGAGAGTTATTCTTCCCCCACAGATTTACCAACAGAGTGGGTAATTAGATTTTTCGGTCTTTTAATTCTATAAATGAAAGATGTTGTCTCAGTGAAGTTAAATTTGTGTTAGCCTTATATTTGTACCTTTTCAAATTTTTAAGAGTCCCTTATAATTTCTTTTTTGTGAGCTGTTTCTCTTTATCCTTTGCCCATTTTAAAATCATGCTCTTCATTTTTTACCTTGTTGATTTGTAGAAACTTTTTATATATAACAAATTATCCCTGTTTGTGATGAACTGCAAATATTTTCTCCCAGTTTGTTGTTTCTCATATTTATTTTGCTTAAGATAATTTTTGCCTTACAGAATTAAAAAAATTAACATAGTTAATTTTGTCTATGTTTTCTCTTATGACTTCTAAACTTTTATTTTATACACAGAATGGTCTTTCCTATTTTAATTTGTTTAAAAGTATTTTTCAATATTTTTTCCTTCTGTTTCTTTTTAAGATTATTTATCATTGTAAGACAAATCCCTTTAGAGTGACAACATTTGTACCTTCCATTTTTTTGTTCATAACTTGATTGCATTATCAACGGGAGTTAGAAGATAAAAATCAATTGGCTTCATGAAAAGTATCTTCAAACAAAACAGCACTTTAACAAACATATACCTAATATTTAGCTCTACACACAAAGTCCTTTTGAGAAATGTTTACAGGCTCATCTCCATACCACATGATACAATTTGATAGGGTCTTATAATCTCTAACACCAGGTACTCCCAACATACAATGGTAATAACTGTCATGTCCTTTTATTTTCAAAAGTATGCATCTTAATTTGGTATAACTGAAGTTTTTTGTGTCAAATTTTATTTTAAATTTGATCATAGAATTTGAATGGTTTAGAATGGAAGAAAAGAATATTCAAAAGGCAAGTTTGTTAGCTTATTGGGTTTTTTTCCCTAGTAATATATTTGGCTACTCTTTTGGGCTACAATGGAGAAACTGGTGGAATACTAACAAAAGGCTGATGAAAGAGCATTCTTATTCCACCATATATCTTTTGGAGGATTAAAAAAGTGGCATAAATTTTCTCATGCTTCAAAGGTCTTCTTTTCTCTTTATCACTTCATGAAATATGCTTTGAATTGAGATATCAAAGGCAGAACAGAGAACTTCGAGAGAAATGAAATGAGTTTTTGACCCTATAGACTGACCCAACCTGAAGGAGCAAATTGGATGGATTTAGTCCTTCTTATATTAGGAACACTGTGATTTGAATACCACATCCTTAAGCATGTTGTTCTCATGTGGGTTCACACCCTAATTTCCACTGCAAACACATTATTTTTGAAGACGCATTTGTCAGAAGCAGCCGGCAGCTCCCTTTCTTTTTGTAGACGTGTCATCCACTTCGGTAGTGCTTAAAATAAAGTACTCAGATAGAAGGTAAGTTGCAACAGACAACAAGCAATATAATACAAAATGTTATGAGTAAAGTGTGTTACTCAGATACTTCTAAAATACATTTCTTCCTTTATTTTGAAGGCCACGGTATAGGCAACTTGGCTAATGGAACCAGTCTCTTCCTTTGATCATCAATAGAGTTATCTTTTCGGGAAACTAAGTCCCAGCTCAGATGACCATTTTAGCTGAGGCTGACATGAAAGGGAGAGGGACTGTTTAATTATTAGGTCTCTGAAAGGCATGTTTTTTTTTCTTTAATAATTCTTCAGCTGAAACCACAAACAGAGTACTTTTGGGGAGGTCGCTTCATTTGATCTTTATTTCTTTACTCTGGGCACTGTGTAGGATCTGGGCTTCATGTGTCAGCTTGGCAGAGAGATACAGCCTGCTGGCCCTGGGTGACAGATTCTAGTCAAGTAAGAATCAAAAGTAAGTATAATTTAGGTGCATTTACTTAATCTCCTAAGACTTGGGAAGGTGTGTGGCAAGGAGCCTGGCATATAGTAGGTGCTCAATGAATACTTAGAATAATCGAATATAATGAATGGATGAAGGGCAAGTCTGGAGAATGTGCTAGGCTGGTTTCTGCAACTGATTTCCATGTTCTGTGTGTATCTGTGGATATTTGAGAGGGTAATAGGGACTATGGCAATTGACTAAAGGTGCTGTGCAACACGGTAGCCACTAGCCCTGTGTGGCTATTGAGCACCTGAAATATGACTAATCTGAGATCTGTGGAAAGTGTAAAATACACACTGGATTTAGAAGATTTAGTATGAAAAAGGAATGCAAAAATCTCATTAATAATGTTTATATTGATTACATGTTAAATAATATTTTCGATATGTTGGGGTTCAGTGAAATACATTAATATTTCACCTGTTTTCTCCTACTTTTTAAATGTGCCTTTCTGCTTTTTAAAAAATGTAACTAATAGAAAATTTAAAATTACCTGTGTGGCTTGCATTCTATTTTTATTGGAAGCACTGGTATAGACTTTAGAGATAAACCCGGCTTTTAAAGAGAAGATAGTTTCCCTGTCCCCGTTCCCTGCCACAGACAACCTTTACAAGCTATCTAAAAGTGTCTAAAAATGTACTCCTTCCTTGGGCAGCCCAGGGGCCCGCGGCTGGTGGGTGGGGTGGGGGTTAGGGCTCGAGCAGGCAGGAAGGTGATGCCGCTGCCTTTGGTATGCGTTGCCTGCCACAGGAAGATACCAGATTCAATACCAAGATTGAATTTCAGAGGGGCCTCCTTAACCCCACCACAGAAGTAAGGCGGGCCAGCCACCGCCTCGAGCCAAAGTTTCTGCAGCCCTGACAATCCCCCGCGCGTTTCTGCTCAGGAGCCCCACACCGCAGAGAAACTTCCCGGCTTCCCCAGCCTCGCTATCTCCCCTAGGCTTTGGGACACAGCTTTAAGGGACCGCGGGGCCCGGACGGGGTCTGAAACCTTCGGAGGACCAGCCACGTCGGCACAGCCCGCCCATGCGCAGGCTGCCAGCGGCGAGTCCCCGCCGCGGTTCCTCTGGGCACCCCTGGAGAAGGGGGTGGGCCCTGAGGAATCTCCCGCACTCCGGATGCCCTATTTTCCCCGCCCTTAGCGCCCCAGCGCCCTGCTCGGGTCCTGGCCGCCTGTGGTGTCCTTTCAGCCGCGGAGCTTTGTTTCCCAGTGTCGCTGAAAGGAAAGAGAAAGAAAACGCCTTCGGTCCTGGAGGTCCTGCCCCTTCCTGAAGCGATGCCATTTCCTCCCTCCATCTCTCCTTTCTTAGATTCCTCCTGGGGCCCCGGCAGAGGCGGGGCGGCTGGGCCCCGAGTCCCTCTCCGGCGTCAGCGCGGGCTTCGGGCAGGCAGCGCGGGAGCGGGGCTGGAAAAGAGGGCGCCAGGAGACGCCCCGCCCCTCATCGCTCCTGGCTTCTCCGCCTGAGAGCAGGGCCTGGGGAGATTGCCTTAGCTTTGGGGGAAAGCAGGACTCTGAGTCCAGGGCTTACGAAACAAGGGAAAGATAAGGACGGAGGAGGCGGTCTACATTGCCCCCCACTCCCTTCCCGACCCCGCAAACACTCTGAGAGGTGTGTAAGTTCTGACGGGGGGGGTTGCAGTGCTTGGCTCAAAGGTAACTGTCACTCGAAGACGTTTTTACTGTCCCTGCTCTCAAAGGGACATTCAATAATCACTTCTGCTTCTGCGACAAAAGTTGGTCTCCTTCCCAGAATGAAGCCGAAATCCCGCCCCCAAGGCTGGGTGCAAATCTGCGCTCTGTGTGGGGCTGGAGTGTAGGGCGCCCTCAGGCACAGGCCACACTCTGGTCGTACACCCGTCCAGCCCTCCATAGCCACTCGGCCTGTAGGGTGGGGAGACAGAACGGCTTGATTTATACTCTGCTGATGCTGTAAGCTCACAATGGAAGCGGGGGTAGACGTGGACGTCTGTAAAGTGTGGACCGTCACCCCCGGCCCCTCCTCACCAGTCTCCTCCGTCTCCCTCCAGCCCCACGGAGACGATGGGCCAGGGCTTAGCGCTAGGAAAGGACTTCTGGGAAGTCTATTGTCTTGCTCTCCACAGCCACCTGCTTTCAGGTCTTCTTTTCATTTCTCTTCGATTCTTTTCTTTTCTTTTTTCTTTTCTTTTCTTTTTTCTTTCTTTCTCCTTCCTTCCTTCCTTCCTTCCTTCCTCTCTCTCCCTTCCTTCCTTCTTCCCTTCCCTTCTTTCTTTTCTTTCTCTTTCTTTCTTTTTCTCTCTTTCTTTCTTTCTTTTTCTTTATTTCTTTCTGAGATGGGGCCTCACTATATTGCCCAGGGTGGTTTTGAACTTCTGGGCTCAAGCAATCCTCCTGCCTTGGCCTCCCAAAGTGCTAGGATTACAGACGTGAGCCACCACGCTGGGCCTCTTCAGTTCTTACTACTATTAGAATTTTTTTTTAAATCACGTTTTGGACTTCCGATCAAAGCATTCTGATTTCATTTAGATGCCTACTTGCCGAGATCTTATTTTAAAGTCTCCCCCACATCCCTTCCTCCTTCCTCTCAAGCTCTTCATCTACTTACCATTTACCAGTTCATCCTTATGGAATAGAATGCTCCCACTTCCTGGTGCACTGTAGTTTGGGGCCTAATTGATTCTGGTAATTAATTTGTTCTACCTGCTAGATCAGATGGAAATCCTACCCATGCGCCCCAGGATTAGCACTTGGCTTTCTAACACCTCCTCTAATTATCTAATAGCATGGGTTGTGAGGACTCAGTCTCTATTAAAACACTTTGACTATTAGCAGTAGTGATTGGAATTGTGATGACGACTAGATTTCAACAAATTAGAGCTTAAAAATGGGGAGATGGGAGAGAAGTGGCTTCTTTTAATTTCCCTGAGTTTAACATCAATAATTAGAGCAATTTTCAGAGATGTGAGCTGAAATTACCCCTGCTGTGTTGTAGATGATCACCCTAATTTTAGCAAATTGACTCCAGGGAAATAAATGTGACAGATTAGAAAAAGACAAACAGAAAAAAGAAAAGATTGGGAGGGACGGAAATGAAAGAAAAGAGGCTGGGAAAAGGAGTGGGAAACAAGAACCTAGTACAATTATTTCGGGGGGCTAGGGTTGAAAAAGTAACAGCAGAAATAGCAAACCGTGTGAGTGAAATGAGGAGAAAGTAAAGATTTGAGGGGACATGGAGGATGGCACTAAGAGGTGACTCTGGACATATTTACACAGACCAAATAACTTGACTAATGTAGACATAACCCTCCTCCTGCCCCTGCCTATAACTGAGGTATAAAGACTGTTATGATGACCATCATCATTTTCTTTCTTTATCTTAATAGTCCAGTCTTCCTCAGCCATTAACTTAAGTAGAATCTAGCAATTTGAAGTATCAGATGCCCTTTCTCCTCACTTCCTCCCTTCTTTTTTTGCCACCAAAATTATGGAAACTCTTAAAACCCAGGCCTAAATGCCTGAATAAGTGCTTTATCTATATTGCTTTGGGACCCTTTTAGTGCCTTCTCCTCTGTAAAGAGGAGTTTGCCGGACAACAGAGACTTTTTCCTTTTAGCTTTCTCTTAAAAACGACTGGGAACAAAGCAGCCCCTGCAGTGACGGGGCAGAAATTGAGGTCGAGAAACCTGGTAGGAACAAGAACCCTGCGGGCTCTGTTGTTCCCAGGCTTGGCCAGTGGTGTTCAGCACCGCGGACAGCTCCCCGCCCCGCCCCGAGCCTCCCGCACCCTCCCCTCTGCCTCTGGCAGCCTCGTCATTGGCTCTCCCGGCTCCCCTCTCCAAGCTGCCAATTCTCCCTCACAGAGACCTAACCTACCCAGGAGCTTGTCTTCTTGCCTCTCCAGCGCCCGGGGTAGCCCAGGCCCGGGAGAGAGCAGCGGAGATTGGAGCCTTGGAGGGTGGTTGCCGGCTTTCGAGCAGGCTTGGAGACTCTGCCTGCGTCCTCCGCTTCGTCCCGGCCCTTGTCCTGTGGCAGGTGCTCCGCTCAAGATGAATCTCAACTTCACCTCTCCTCTACACCCGGCGTCTTCTCAGAGGCCCACATCCTTCTTCATCGAGGACATCCTGCTGCACAAGCCCAAGCCGCTGAGAGAGGTGGCCCCAGATCATTTCGCCAGCTCTCTGGCCTCTCGGGTGCCTCTGCTAGACTATGGCTACCCCCTCATGCCCACACCCACCCTCTTGGCTCCTCACGCCCATCACCCTCTGCAGAAGGGAGACCACCACCATCCTTATTTCCTCACCACCTCGGGTAAGTAACAGGAACCTCAAGGTATGGGCAGTGAGAGAGCAGGGCTTCTAGCACAGACCCTAAGCCTGTGATGGAGCCAAGGAAAGGCCAGACTGGCTCGGCCTGGCTTGGTGGCCTCTTTCCCTAAGTGACAGTGGAAGGCTGGGGATACTGCTGAGGCCATGCGGAGCCCCCTAGAGGCATGCCAACCCACGGGGATAATTCGTGATCCCTCCGCACTCTTTATAGCGGAGGTTAGGTGCCTGGTCAAGAGGCAGCGTATAGGGTTTGACAATACTCTTGGTAGGCAGTGCTCAGTCTCCCTGCTCGTGATCTTCCTGGCCACTTTGGTCCATCTCTCAACCCTGATTCTCCGCCTCTGCCCACTCAGAGGGAGACCCTTGACCATCCCACCCCATGGACACAACTTTTCCTGCACAGAAACTCAAAACACTCTGTCCAGGCCAGCTCTCTTTTTTCCAGGCACTGAGCATTTGCAGATACTGCTGGGGGCATAGAAGTGAATGAAGGTTTGGGCTTCTCTGAGAACGAAAGTTTTGGGCTAGCCTGAATAAGAGAGAAAGGGTGAGAAAAAAGGGGGGTAGCGGCAGATGCAGCTCTTTAACCCTCCTCACCCTCAACATCTAACATTTATCTCACAATCTTAGTCTGGGCTACCCTCCTCTGCCCCAGCTGCCAGCATTGCTGGAGCCGGGTGCTAAAGTATTTTGATTTCTCTGGTCTGACAAAAAGCAAGGACTAGCAAAGTCTGTTTGGGACAGGAGGATGTGGGGAAATACCCAGATTTTTTTCTGTCTCCCTCTGAAAGGCCACATCCATGGTTTTTTCTCTGGCGTTTTCTATCCAGCCAGAATAGAATAATTCGTTGAGTCCAGACTCATAGCTCAGAGGTGGCAACAACTATGGTCGGTGGAGGGGCTGGGGGCAAGACAGGAGGCAGTTTGTGGGCGCTGGAATCCAGAACAAAGCTAAAAGTGTTTGCAAATCCAGGTCCGCATGTCTGCACTGGCTTCACCACGCGCCGGTGACAATCTATTCTCAGCTGCGCCGGTGGTCCACCCATACAGCAGTGGCCAAAGGCCGAAGTACCCGCACTGGTTGTTGTTATGTTTGTTTATTTTCCCTGGGATTGGCCGATGTTGCTTGTGGCAGCTTCTGTCTGCTTGGTGCGTCTCAGACAGAGTCAAGCCTGCGAGGGTCAGGAAAGACAAGTTTTCCCGGACCCGGCCATGGAAAAGCGCCTCAAACCCTTCAGCTTCGCTGGGCTTGGAGTGAGAGGGAAAGAATGAGAAAAAGAATGAGGACCATATTAGATAGCCGGGTCCCTAGCTCGACCCCGAAACGGACGAGGAGACGTGAGAGGCGAGAGATGCTCCTCTGTTCCGGCTCCGGGGCTTCTCTGGATAGGCAGTTTTGCTCTCCCTTTGGCTGCAGGGGGATAGGGGTGGCTTGGGAAACAGAATGGTATTTTTCAGTAAGGTTTGGAGGCAAGACTATATCCATGCATCTACTAGCCCCAGAACAGCACTGAGTGTCATCAGGGTCTAGGAGGATACGGTGGGGGCTGGGGACAGGACTGCTCCTGGGCCATTTGAGGTTTGCAAAAAACTTGGCCAGGCGCAACTGAAGACTCCGCGCTGGCCGACCTTACGGAAGTCCCTCCAAGAAGACATTTTTAAACAGCCTCCGGATCTATTTTCCGATTTTCTTTTCTGTTTTATTTACTGTTTGTTGTTTGTATTTCTAGATGACTTTACAGATAAAGATCTCCAAGCGCTATTCTTGCAGATTTTTTTTTTCTTCCTCTGCCCTGGATTCCTGAGAGAAAGGCTTCAGGGGCTTTGGGGCGAGCAGACTGACGGAGGCGAGGGGCGGAGGAAGGCACTGGGAGCTAGGGGAGGGGAGCGAAGATTGCTCTCTGGCGACCCAGGCTCTGCCCACTTGGTTGCTCTTCTCTCTGCAGGGATGCCCGTCCCAGCGCTGTTCCCGCACCCGCAGCACGCGGAGCTGCCGGGGAAGCACTGCCGCCGCCGCAAAGCCCGCACGGTTTTCTCTGACTCGCAGCTCTCAGGCTTGGAGAAGAGGTTCGAGATCCAGCGCTACCTGTCCACGCCAGAGCGAGTGGAGCTGGCCACGGCCCTCAGCCTGTCCGAGACGCAGGTGGGCGGGAGGAGAGGGAGGCCCTGATCTCTGCTTCGTTCCTCTCTCCCTTCAAGTCTTAATACCTTCGGGACCTTGTGGAGTTCGAGTAGAAATAGACTCCGCTGACGCTTATTCTAGGCCTTTCCCAAGAGCTTTCGTAAAATTACCTATACCTGGCCGGGCGCGGTGGCTCACGCCTGTAATCCCAGCACTTTGGAAGGCCGAGGCGGGCGGATCACGAGGTCAGGAGTTCCAGACCAGCCTGACCAATATGGTGAAACCCCGTCTCTACTAAATACACAAAAATTAGTCAGGCGTGGTGGCGCGCGCCTGTAATCCCAGCTACTGGGGAGGCTGAGGCAGAAGAATCGCTTGAACCCGGGAGGCGGAGGTTGCAGTGAGCCGAGATCGCGCCGCTGCACTCCAGCGTGGGCGACAGAGCGAGACTCCGTCTCAAAAAAAAAAAAAAAAAAAAAGGAAAAAGAAAAAAAGATTAAAAAAAAAGTACCGATACCCTAACCTCACGTCATACTTACCCAAGCAAAATTTCTCGAGCGGGGCTCTGGACAGGAAGGAAACACTCATCAGGTAATTCTGATGACCACCTCCGGGTTAAGAACTCTTATTCGTATGCCTTCCTCACTCGTCTCCGACCAGGCTAGGAACCCGGGTCAGAGGTAAACGGTAAGAGTTTAGGCGAGTTCTTGTCCTGAGAGAAGCCCACACAAGGAGATTTTTTTCCCCCTTTCTCACTTCAATCTCTCTCACAGCGGCCAATGTTCACATGCACCTCCGCTCCAACCCCAACACACACACTATGATTTAAGTCCTCTCCCTGTTCCTCTGTCCTGAGTGGAAGAACGGTTTTTATCTTCCTCTAGGCGCTATTCACCTGCAACCTCAAAACCCCGTCGTCTCTTCCCCATCTTTCATAGTCTCTACCCGGAACGCCTCTTGCTATGAAATCATTAGCTCTGCCAGGCCCGGGTCTGATTTTCTCTCCGATGAGAACCAGGAAGTTCAATTCTCATCTTCCTGTCCAGGAGTCTTGCGGATCAGGTGGTTAGATGTCTCAATCAGACGAACATCAGCTGAGTGTAAAAGAGACTTGGCCACGCAGCACCTACTATTAGTAGTTCTAATTTATAACAATATGCATAACTGCTAACCACCCATGTTAATCCTCATCATTATTTTGGGACTGTTACTCCTGAAAGCCTCAGACTGTTCGATTCTCAGTCGGCTTAAGGTGATAACTTATAAGCAGTTGAGGCTATCACCGCTCTTGGATACTTCGTCAACGGACTGCAGCCCATTTTCCTAAACCCCAGCGATGGCTGAGATTTGGAGGAATGACATGATTTTATTTTTATCTCCCCGAAATCAGGTGAAAACGTGGTTCCAGAACCGGCGGATGAAGCATAAAAAGCAACTGCGGAAAAGCCAAGACGAACCCAAAGCACCAGACGGGCCAGAAAGCCCCGAAGGCAGTCCCCGCGGTTCAGAGGCCGCCGCCGCCGAGGCTCGGCTGGGCCTGCCCGCCGGTACCTTCGTGCTGACCGAGCCAGAGGACGAGGTGGACATTGGAGACGAGGGGGAGCTGGGCTCAGGGCCGCACGTGCTCTGAGCCGCCAGGCTGGGGAGGGTAGTAGGCAGGGGAGGAGACTGCGGGGCCGAGCGCGGTTCCCTCCCGGACCGGAAGACTCAGACTCCAGTCTGGTGGCGGGCCTTGGAGATCCGCTCCTGGAAGACAAACAAAACCCACCTGTCCTCCAGGCCGGTGCGGAGCCAGCGCGGCCCGCGGCCCGCGGCCCGCGGCCCGGCCTCCCGCCTCCCTTCTAGCCCTCCCGGTCCCAGCCACGGAAGAGTGTGGGCCCGGGAGCCCATTTTCCTGCATCCGTCGTCCTTGGGGTCGGGGACCAGCCCAAGTACCGCGTCCTAGACTGGAAATTCAGCTCTCGGCTCTCTGTTTTCTCTGATCATAGACCCCTTTCTCCCTCGCCTCTCAGCAACTTGTCCCTAGCTCTGTTCTTTCCTCTCCACGCCAACTCCTCGCCCTTTCTTGGGCAGTCCGTTTGGCTGCAAAGGGACCAGGTCTCTGGGGCCTCCGCTCCGCCGGGATCCAGATAGAACCACAATCTGATCTTTAAAACGTCCAGTGTCAGGACAGACTCGTGCACGGCTCGTCACTTACCTCCCACTCGCCCCCATCCCCCATCCCCGGAGTCCCATCTCTGACTCAAACACTAAGTCGACTCCCTCCTTCTCTGGGCGGCGCTTCCATCCTCTCCCGTCCCTGTTCTCCTCTAGAGCTCGCGGTTCTGCATCCTGACACCCTTCCTGAGTTTGTAGCCCCCAGGCGCAGACGCCCCTTACGCCCTGCCTCCCGCGTACTGCGCTGCGCCAGCGCGCGGCGGGAAACTTGGGCACAGAAAATCCCTAGAGCGATTTCTGCTTCCCGAACTTGTTGCGCTCCTGTCCCGCAACGCTTCCACGTTCCACGGGCTACTGATATTTTAAAAGTGAGTGTTCCTCGGGTTATGTGTGGAAATACTCATTCTCAGTGCATTTTAGGAAATCAAGATGAAGGCCAAAGGGTTAAGGCTAAAGGCGTTCCAACGGGCGTGCACCTGTTTGGGGACTAGATGGCGAGGGGGGGGGGTCTGATTGACTTTGCGCTTTACCGCTCTCCTTTTCCCCTGGGAGGTCTCTTATTCTTTTACCGGGTTTGTAGGCTCGCAGGGCAAAACTGGGAATGATCACGCGTTTCCAGGAATGGTTTGCCACCGCGTTCTCCTGCGCGTACGCCCCCTCCCCTCGGCCCTAGGCAGTTTCCTAGTCCCTGTAGAAATGAACTTGCGAATAACCTTTCATTAACAGATCCCCTCCTTCTCACTCCAAATTTTCTGTTTCGAATCGTTTGATTAATGGTCTTGAGTTCCACCTACGTGGAAAAGTGGCTCTGGTATTTTGTGGTTCTGAAATGCTGAAGAGACAGAGATGTATTGATATTTGGAGTTTGAAATTATACTACCGAATTGTGTGATGACCTTACACACTCAGTACACATATAAATATAGCAGCTGTGCCAGAGGCACTCTCACCTTCTGATTCTTTCGCTTCTGGTTGTGTCTTTAGGTAAGTGAGACCCGGAAGGCTGGAAAAGAATTAGTAGGACTGAGTGGCATCCTGACCCTCAGGTTCTAATGATTAATAATAATTATAAAAACCACAGTGGGTGTGAGCGTGGGTTAATCTTTTTGTTTTCTTATTTTTCCAATATGGGGATGAATCCTAAAGATCATTTTAGGTCTAAGTTCTATCCTTATGTGAATGTAGCAGGAGGCCTTTTCATTTTTCTGCAATATGCTTGTTGGAGAAACATTATCCCAGGTAAAGATAAGTGTCAGAGTGACAGCTTATCCAAGTGCATCATTTAGGAGGCAAAATTATTGGTTTTAAAACATAAACATTGTATAGCCTTTTGGATTTTCCAAAGTGCTCTGTAATCAATCAATGATCTTGTGAGTCTCAGATGACATATGGGTATTTTTCCCTTTCATAGATGAGGAAATTGAGGCTTAGCAAGATTGAAGGATTTACTAATGAAATCAGGACTAGCTAACAGCCAAGGAAGGATTAAAAAATGTCTCCTCTGTCTCCCTGTTCACTTCTTTTCTCATGCAGTTTATTTATTTTTCTTGGTAACAATGCATTGATTGGCATTTTGTCTCTATCACTTTATAAGAACACCTCTCTCATTTCTTTAGATTACACAACCTAAAGATTGTGGCTATTAAAAGCGAATCTATGCTCAGATTTTTCTCCTCCCTCCCATGTTCAGACAATGACAGTACTGTTTTAAGGCAGAAGTTTTTGGCAAATGCTTTACAATAAGACAAAAGACTTGGTGGGAAAAAAAAAAGTGATTTGTGACTGAGAATGTTCTTGGTAACTTGGAAGGGAAAGTGTGTATCCCTTGTGTATAGGGATACTATTACACAAGGTTATGGAGCTAAGGGAAAAATCAAATTCTTCTAATCCCAGGAAGAACAACTACTAAACAGGAGTTCGAAAGAATCTTTAAAGTGAGTAGAAAAACTGTATTTGGGCAAAAGTGTGTGTGTGTGTGTGTGTGTGAATTAGATGGTGAACCCAAACTCAAAAGCACCAGGCATTTCTGTCTTCTGCTTTCACAATAACTTGTCAAGGGCTTGTTCTGAGTCTAACAGGTGTGGATTGGGTGTATTTCATGACCTTTTTGTCTTGGAAAAGCAGGTAAATAGGGAAGCTGTTAGTATATGCACAGCTCTGCCTGATTGGAGGCAGGATGAGTCCTGGAGCCCAGGGACTATTTGGGTCTATAATTCATGAGCATTAAACTTGGGAAGATACTCATTCCTCCTTACCCTGGTCCTCCCCTGTGGTGGTTTCTTGTTGGATTAGGTAGCAAGGGAAGAGGTGAGAACTGTGGCACCAGCCACACCAACTATGGCACAGTTTTCTCATCAAAAAATTCCCTGAAATTGATGGCAAACAATCCAACAGCAAAGTTCTCCTAGTTTTATTTATCTTTATATAGTGAGTTAGTGATAGTGGTAGAGGATAGGCACAATTTAGTCTCGATTTAATGTAACATGACAGCACTTTTTGGTTTTGGCTTTCAGTACTGATCAAACCTTCCATAGGCTGAAAAAGTATTTTGTCTGAATAACCCAGGCTTTTGCCTCAACTCAGTTTCACTTGTGGTAAAGATCTGACAAAACTATGTTTATTATGATATATTTTTTAAAAGACATTCAGAGGTCTAATTTTGAAGAAGCAAAAATATCACAAAATAGCCAAGGTAGGGAAGTCATTTTAGATCTAATCCCACGTTTCATAAACAATTTGTTCTGCACTTGTTCAAATGCTGTGTTTCTGATGGACTTCATTTCATAGATTCTCAGAGAGGGATTCCTGGTAATATTTCTGCTCACATGATGTGAGATCGTAAGAAATGGACAACATACCATACAGCCCAGTTTTAGCTGACGGTAGCACTAAGAATGCTGAGCTGGAGTCCATGACACCAATTCAAAAGATAGAAGGCTGGCTTTCATCAATGTATTTGATAATTAGAGAGAGATGTGAAGGCACAGAGCAAGCAGAATGCTTTCTGGTGCTAAGAGAATTGTGCAATAAACATATTTAGTTGAAGCGGTGACTCCCTGGTCTTCCTGAATTGGGTTCAATATATGTGAAAAATAACAAGTTAATTGACGTATTTTATATGTTTATCTTTTTGGCATCATATTTTAAAGAGAATATAGACAAGCTAAAACTATCCAGTCTGCAGGAACCTGGATAGTAAAAGGTGTGGAAAACAACAACTAAAGAAGTGTGAGCTTTAGCTTGGAGGAGCAAAGCTTTGGGGGAGAAGTGGGGAAGGAGGTTCAGCTATGGTAGTTGAATCTGAATGGGGCTATTAAGCATGAAGAGGTGCATCTATTCTGCCATGCTAACAGATGATAGAACCAGAATCAATGGGTGGTTCCAGGGAAGCAGATTCTGCAACAACATTCGAAGACAGGCACTGTGTCGTACATCAATAGAACAGGATAAGTCCACAAAACATTGAGTACGTTTTCACTAGAAATCCCAGAGGCTGTAAGACAAAACATAAGGGCTTGTCTATTACAGATTTCTCCAGTAGTGGGAGATGGGGCTAGATATCCTGTACGGTTCTTTCTAACTGTTAAGATCCTAATCTATCTTTTTTATTGTAGGAAAGGGACTGCAAGTCCCAAGTTATTAATTTTTTTATCTCACAAAGATTTCAGTTTCTAGATTTTAATTTAAACACATATATCCACAGCAATTAGAAGTTTTAAGGGAAACAACAAAGAGAGGAAAAGGATATTTCTTTATTTATTAAAGAAGTTCCAACACCTCATTCTAGAAAGTCAGCGAGAACAAAGTGATGTTCCACTAAGTCAAGACAAAGATACAGTCAGGAAGAAATTGTCAGTGTTAGAAGAGACATTTGACAAAATCTAAGCCCTTCATTTTATAAACTGGAGAAATTAAGGTCCAGATATAGTGGTGAGTGCTTTGCTAACGTCACATAGACAGTGGCAGAATTAAGACTAGAAGCCAATGCTAATTATCTTACCTTACAAATAACTCATGTTGTGATAAAAGTGATTGTGGAGCTACTGTCATTGTAGCATGTGGAGGAGAAGATTTTCATAGCAATTTTGGATATAAGTTTTTAACACTGCAGGTAGAAATTATCTAGTAAAATCTTAGATCAACTTTTGGAAAAACTTCTGATTACGAGCCATCTGAAAGTTGAATGAGCTTTCCTGAAGGTACTAAATTCCTTAGCCCTGTTTTCATTGAAGCCTATTTAGAAAGTAGTCCTATATCCAATAGGATGAGCTAGATGATCTCTTAGCTATCTTAAATTTCTACGTTTCTCTACTACAAAAATTCTGACCTGATCTCTTTTAATTACAGATGAGGCAACTGACAGTCCGAGATGTTGACTTGTCTGAAATTATACAGCCTGTTATCAGGCAAGTTATGAAATTAATACATCTAACAGTCAGAGATAATTCCAATAATATTTAGGAGTGAGATGAAAATTCAGAATGGTTCTTGTGTTTTCTCTCCTTTTGTATTTTCTGGTTGTAACCCACCCGCAATGACACATTTCTTTTCCATTTCATTTATGCCTGTTCTGTGAGTACACTGATAACCTTTCCTCTATGATTTCATTGATAAGAATTCCACGAGTCTTCTCTTATTACCCTCTTTTTTTTTTTTTTTGAAATGGAGTCTTGCTCTGTTGCCCAGGCTGGTGTGCAGTGGCACGATCTCGGCTCACTGCAAGCTCTGCCTCCTGGGTTCACACCATTCTCCTGCCTCAGCCTCCAGAGTAGCTGGGACTACAGGCGCCCGCCACCACACCCAGCTAATTTATTTTTATTTTTATTTTTAGTAGAGATGGGGTTTTACCATGTTAGCCAGGATGGTCCCAATCTCCTGACCTTGTGATCCGCCCACCTTGGCCTCCCAAAGTGCTGAGATTACAGGCTTGAGCCACCACGCCCAGCCATTACTCTTTTTATAGTATTGGGTAACCACATCAGATTTAGCATGATGAATGGCTTGACTTAGAGGCTTAAATTCTTTTTTTTTCTTTTTCCTGACAGAGAGAGTCTAACTCTGTCACCCAGACTGGAGTGCAGTGGCACAATCTCGACTCACTGCAACCTCTGCCTCCTGGGTTCTGGCGATTCTCCCGCCTCAGCCTCCCAAGTAGCTGGGATTACAGGTGTGTGCCACCATGCCCAGCCTATTTTATTTTTTTAGAGAGAGTCTTACTCTGTCAGCCAGGCTCACTGCAACCTCTGCTTCCCAGGGTCAAGTGATTTTCATGGCTCAGCCTCCAGAGTAGCTGGGATTACAGGCACAGAATCTACACCTGGCTAATTTTGTGTGTGTGTGTATATATATATATTTAGTAGAGACTAGGTTTCACCATGTTGGCCAGGTTGGTCACAAACTCCTGACCTCAGGTGATCCACCCACCTCAGCCTCCCAAAGTGTTGGGATTAGAGGTGTGAGCCACCACGCCCGGCCCTGATTTTTGTATTTTTGATAGAGATGGGGTTTCAACATGTTGGCCAGGCTGGCCTCTAACCCTTGGCTTCATGTGATCTGCCTGTCTCTGCCTCCCACAGTGCTGGGATTACAGGTGTCAGCCACTGTGCCAGGCCGATGCTTAAATTCTAATTTTACTTTTACCAATGATAACATTATTTCTCTAACTTGGCATCTGAAAAATGAGGTTAGTGCCTATGAATCAGTTTAGAATGGTGACAGGATGAGATAAGAACTATGAAAGTACCTACTGTGAGATCTTGGATGAAAAGAGCTAGAGGAAGATAATGAATGACAATACAGATCTGAACATATCAGTGATAAATATGATATGTTACAAACATCACAGTACCCAACGGTTACAACATGGTTAACTAAAAGTTATTGGTCTTGGGCCTAACCACATCATTACAAAGGAGTTATGTCTCTTTCAAAGAAATTTTATTTTCTAAAATAACTTCATCTTATTCTCTCTTTGTCTGTCATTGTTCTACCTCTTGGGCTAAGAGAGGATGTGTAAGCCCTGAATGAAATAGGATTCAGAGCCTTCATTGAGGATGTTTCCGTTAGAAGGGTCCTTTCCCCCTCCATTACTTATCCAACACTCATCCAGCCCCGGAGTTTCTGTTATCCTATTTGGTGACAGACGTAATGCTATGTGGGGAGAGAAGCTAGAATTCAAATTCATGGGAACCCTCTTAAGTGATAAAGACTTGCCTATGATTCCAGTATGGAATCTACCAGGGAAAAGGCACGATTTCTTCTGAAGTTTTTACAGAACTTTTTAGCTTAAAAAAAGACATGATGGG
This sequence comes from Nomascus leucogenys, assembly GCF_006542625.1. Taxonomy (NCBI): domain Eukaryota; kingdom Metazoa; phylum Chordata; class Mammalia; order Primates; family Hylobatidae; genus Nomascus; species Nomascus leucogenys. Next base: position 11,882,262 of record NC_044395.1, read on the forward strand.
CCGGGCGCGGTGGCTCACGCTTGTAATCCCAGCACTTTGGGAGGCCGAGGCAGGCGGATCACGAGGTCAGGAGATCGAGACCACGGTGAAACCCCGTCTCTACTAAAAATACAAAAAATTAGCCAGGCGTGGTGGCTACTTGGAGAGGCTGAGGCAGGAGAATGGCGTGAACCCGGGAGGCAGAGCTTACAGTGAGCCGAGATTGCGCCACTGCACTCCAGCCTGGGCGACAGAGCGAGACTCCATCTCAAAAAAAAAAAAAAAAGACATGATGGGCTGGGCACGGTGGCTCACGCCTGTAATCCCAGCACTTTGGGAGGCCGAGATGGGCAGATCACGAGGTCAGGAAATCAAGACCATCCTGGCTAACATGGTGAAACCCCATCTCTACTAAAAATACAAAAAAATCAGCCAGGAGTGGTGGCGGGTGCCTGTGGTCCCAGCTACTGGGGAGGCTGAGGCAGGAGAAGGGCGTGAACCCGGAAGGTGGAGCCTGCAGTGAGCCGAGATCACACCATTGCACTCCAGCCTGGGAGTCAGAGCGAGACTCCACCTCAAAAAAAAAAAAAAAAAAAGACATGATGAGCCAGGCGCAGTGGCACACGCTGGTAACCCTAGCACTTTGGGAGGCTGAGGTGGGTGGATCACTTGAGGTCAGGAGTTAGAGACCAGTCTGGCCAACATGGTGAAACCCCGTCTCTACTAAAAATACAAAAATTAGCCGGGAGTGGTGGTGCATGCCTGTAATTCCAACTACTTGGGAGGCTGAGGAGGGAGAATCGCTTGAACCTGGGAGGTGGAGGTTGCAGTGAGCCAAGATCTCACCACTGCATTCCAGCCTGGGCAACAGAGCAAGACTCTGTCTCAAAAAAAAAAAAAAACCCATGATGGATATCTCTTAATGACAAGAATAACTTGTTTAAAAATATTGACTAATATAAACTTTGGGAATTAGCTGAACATTTCTTTCTTTCTTTTTTTTTTTCTGGGATGGAGTCTTGTTCTGTTGCCTAGGCTGGAGTGCAGTGGCGCCATCTTGGCTCACTGTAACCTCCACCTCCTGGGTTCAAGCGATTCTCCTGCCTCAGCCTCCCAAGTAGCTGGCATTACAGGCACATGCCACCATGCCCAGTAAATTTTTTGTATTTTTAGCAGACAGGGGGTTTCACAGTGTTAGCCAGGATGGTCTTGATCTCCTGATCTTGTGATCCACCTGCCTTGGCCTCCCAAAGTGCGGGGATTGCAGGCGTGAGCCACCACGCCTGGCCTTAGCTGAACATTTCTAACATCTATTGTCACCCTAGTCTCCATGGCTATAGACGATGGAGTGGTTAAGCATAGTTGCCAAATTCTAGCTGGAAATTAAAGAATGGCTAAATTGTTTTTATTTTTCCACAGTGCTTGACTTGAGCTTGGAAATAGGCTGTGGAAAACAATGGGTATAGGATAGACGGGTGCTCCTCATCCTGAGTTTCAAATGAGAATAATTTACATGCTATGAGCAAAAAACGAATACTGTATGCGTGCTCTGCTCTTTTTCCATCTGTTTTTTTCTCCTTCCCTTCCTAAGTCCTTTATTTTTAATTTTAATTAGGGTTTTATCACCATGAACATTGTTTAAAGAGTCAAATAGTTCTATGAGGGTTTTCTTTGTTTTTGTTTTTGAGATGGAGTCTCGCTCAGTCGCCCGGGCTGGAGTGCAGTGGTGCAATCTCGGCTCACTGCAAGCTCCGCCTCCCAGGTTCACACCATTCTCCTGCCTCAGCCTCCTGACTAGCTAGGACTACAAGCGCCCACCACCACGCCTGGCTAATTTTTTTGTATTTTTAGTAGAGACGGGGTTTCACCATGTTTGCCAGGCTGGTCTCGAACTCCTGACCTCAAGTAATCTGCCCGCCTTGGCCTCCCAAAGTGCTGGGATTACAGGAGTGAACCACCGCGCTCAGCCTAGACCATTGTGATGATGTGTACATGCAATTCTCAGCTAAGCCAGGTAATCAATGACTTTTCTGTGAGACGTTTTGTTTTCCTTGGAATTAACACTTATTTTATTATTCTTAATTTTAATGTACTTATGACTAATTTATTCCCAAACTCTCAAGATATTCACAACTTCCTAACATTTCATTTTCCCCAACACACCTCTCCCAGAGCCTTCTGATCTGCTCCATTCTGGATTCTATGTAAATGGCTCTCCCTTGCCAACATCCTGGGGATTCCTTTAATTTCATTGTATTTTACTCTTGCTTCCCATATCTTTTTAATTTCTTGGTTTACTCTCTCATTTTGGTGGAGCACAGTTTAATACAGTTTCTTCACAGTTGGTACATTAGAGGTAAATGTTTGGAGATCTTCCTTATCTAAAAATATCTTTAACCTAATTTCATGCTTTATTAGTAATTTGGCTAAGTATAGCATTCTAAGTTGGAAATCATTTTTGAATACTTTTGAATGCATCACTTCACTGACTTTTAGCTTCCAATTGCTATTGTGAAGTCTAAAACGACTTCGATTGATTTTTTATGTGCATCTTGTTTTATTTATTCATTTATTTTCCTTTTTGGAGGCTTGTAGGATACTTTCTTTGTAGCCAGTATACTGACATTTTACAATTATATGCCTTGCTTTAGGTTTATTTTCATCCATTGTTCCAGGTATTCAATAAACTCTTTTAAGTCTGAAAATGTATTTTTTTTTTTTTTGAGTTATGGGGAGTACTCTTGAATTCTTTAATGATTTCTATAGATCTCCTGTTATTTGGATTTTTACCCCCTGGATTTATTCTCTAAATTTCTAATGTCTTATCTCCTATTTTCTATCCCTTTGCCTTTTTTCTCTGATTTTTGGAAAAATTCCTCAATGTTGTCTTCTAACCTTATTTTTGTGTTTTTAATTTTTTGACTCTAATTCGAATTCCCAAGATCTCTTTTAATTTTCTCGTTCCTTTTTAAAATGGTCCTGTGGCATATCCTCAGACGTTTGGAAATTCTTGGTTGTCTGCTCATATTTAAGTGAGAGGCCAGAAAGCTGATAGGAAACTGAGTACATGGATGGGACTTGTTGATTGTGAGGTTTAACTGTAGTATAACAAGGTTGGGGTCTTTAGTTGGAGAACCTCTGAAGTCAGGATTTTTAGGTCTTTTTTTTTAGGCTGGTCAGATTCCCCAGAGAAGAACTTTCCTTCCAAATTCCTGCTTGTAGGATAAAGTCCCAACGTTCTGGGAGCCAAATGGATGACCAGAAGTTTCTATGTTTACAGTACACATGTTCACTACTGACTCTTTTTTCAGTACTTACTGTGCATCCTCAATAGAACCAATTGTCCCTGACTCCAAAGATACTAGGGCAGTGTCTTTTACTGGGGCAGTGGAAGGGCTGTGCTTGGCTGCGTGGGAATTGAGGAAAGGATTTACAGGTGTAACTGCTCTTAAACTGACTTTCATGCAGTCACCCTTCATTAGCTCCCCCTGCCCCACATCTCCATTCATTCCTACTTTGAGAGGTAACTGACACCATTAACTCCTGAGCATTTTGGGTATTCTAGAGTGTAAGTCAGATTGATTCTTGGCTTTCCTATTGCTAGCTTAGAATTTAGTATTTTGGAGAAATCTCATATTCTATGAAAATATAAAAAGAATTTAGTGTTTTTTGAGTCTGCTAATTCTTTTAAACAACTCATATGCTTTCCAGTTTTCAAAATGTTGTTACTATTGTCCCTCCTCCTGTTCTTATATACTTATGCCACTTAAAAACCTTTACTATTATTTTAGTAGGACTTGTCAAGGGAATGAAATAGATGTGTGTGTGTGTGTGTGTGTGTGTGTGTGTGTGTGTGTGTGTTCAGTATACCATATTTATCCAGAAGCCCTATAATTTGAATTTTCTGTTATTTTATTTTGGCATTTACAGTGAGTGATGGAGGTGTTGATCTTTTACCTTGACATTTCTTTTATGTAACTGACTTGTTGAGGTACAGGAGAATTGCATTATCACTGGAACAGATTAGAAGGCTGATTTCCTTGCCAAAACACAGAATAGCCTATCTACTTCATATTAAGTGACGCAGTACCAACGGCTTGGGATCCGCCTGGTTGAGAGCATTGGAAGTTAGAGTTAGTTCTTAAGAATCTTTGTTTGTGGAAGGTTCTGAATAGCTCTACCAGATAGTCTTATACATTTCAAGGTGAGGGAATCTATATTATTTCATTTTTCTTTGTCTCAGATTAATTTAAAACCTAGGTCCCTAGCTGCCTAAGGAGAGGGGAGAAACAGAAAGGATGAACAGAGAAAGAAAGACAAAGATACAGATACACAAATAGACATATACAGACACACGCATATACAAGTCTCTAAAGAGAATGATGCACACAGGACAGGAAGAATTGGGAGGTGATCAATTAAGACATTAAGTGTTTTGTGACACATGGATGCATCTGCATTTTGCCCTGGGAACAAGGGCCATCAGCTCATTTTCAGAGGGCTGCTGGCTTCTGCAGCTCACTCCTCAGATCAAAGCAAAACTGTCTGCTCGCATTTGCCAATCAGAATAGGGATGCTAATTTATACTCCTTAATGTGTGATGGTAAGAGACTCCTTCAATTAACTGAATTCTATAGCCAGCAAAATAAAAGGTATACAAAGAGGCGCAGGCTGGAAGAGCTGAAATTCTCATTAAATCAAAAGGTCCGGTATTCATTACCTCATGCATCTGGGGCTAAACACTAAATATTGGGATCATCAAAGGAGGTTTAATGGGTTAAATTGAGAATATAATCTAATTAAAATATTAGGCATGGCTAAATAGTTCTTTGATATTCATCTAAAGATTTCATTAAAAATAGATGCTTGAGGTTTGTATCATAGGAGATTATCAATTTTAAGCAGAAACAACAGATTTGGGAACCTCATCAGCACTGCTTCAAAGTGTCACCACTGTGTGGAAGCAGGGGAAGTGGGAAAAGACATCACTGCCAGGTGACAGGGTGGAGATATGATATGAGGCAGGGCCAACCAGGCTTCATGATAATGATTTTGATAATTGTCTGGATGGTAAAAAAATAAAGTGTAAGATTAATTTGGGAGATGATTTTGCCACAGAGGAAAGAGTAAAACATAGAGATCTGAATTTGGTTTTATTCAGTGTGTTCTTGACTTCCTTCCTCTGTTTAGACAGCTTCCCAAAGGACGGCTGATCATATTTTCTGGGTTTTAAATTTGGGGCAGTTATTTCCCCTGCTATGAAATTTGAACCATAGGGATATCTAGCACTAAAACCTCTCTTGCAAAAGCTTGAGACCCTAGTGACAGAGTGTGCCCTGAGTAGCCCATTTAGCAGCCCCAGTATCAGTGCTGGACTCTACAAGCTGCCAGTTCAGCAAAGGGTATTTATGAAATCTTATCAGAGATTTCCAAGGCTTCACTAAATACATTTGCCTGGAATGCTCACATCACTGTAAACCTCTCAACCTGTTAGAGCTATTTAATAGCAGAAGACCATTTATTCAGCTTATTGAAAATTAATTACTTACATTACCCAGGTTTGCAAGGGGGAAATGAAAAGGCAATGGAGAGGCAGCAAGGGAGAGAAATCCTGTTCACCAAATTCTTTTTCCCTTTCTTCATATTTTTCAGAGCCCCTATATTGAGAGGTGGAGAGAGCTGAAAATATTATTCATTTTGTATCTTATTGTATCTTGCAATGTGTTGTCTAACATTTTGGAAAAGTGTCAACTTTCCAATTATTTTACTGAGCCAAAAGTAAATAACCAAACATGGAAAGTGGGAGTATTTCACACTAGGAAGTAATTTAAAGAGTTTGATGAACGAATGAACGAATGAAGTCTTCCATCCGAAGCCTTTTGCTTTCCATTGGCCAGGTGTTTGCTTAGGAAATTGGGATGTTTTACATTTCCTCTGTCTCTTTGTGAGATAGATGAGTGGTTTTGCTTAATGAAGCTAGAGGGTGTGTAGAAACAAACACTGCACTTAGTCTGGAGGCAGTAGGGTGGGGGGACAGTGCTGAGCATCAGATTTTCAGCTTCTGGGACCCTCCTTCAATATATTTCAAAAAAGTGGAATAAACATCTAAACATAACTTTTTATTAGAACATGTGTCCTTGCTTTTATTTTGCCTTTATAGTATGGAAATAATATTATTTTGACAATATCTTATCATCACTGATGTAGGGAGAACAAGCACAACGGATAAACAAAATCCACATTCATTCAAAAATTTCACTTCATGCTACAGTTTTAAATCCTTTCCTGACTGGGAAAACAACTAAAGAGGCAAATGGAGCATTTCTGTATCTTTGTGTCTCCCTGTTTTTACCCATTGGGAATAGCAATTGTGGAAACACAGCATTAGGGAGGAGAATTCCTATAGTCGTCCTATGAATACTTGACTGTTAGAATGAAATGTATATTATTCAAGTCTGATTCTTACTCTAACAGGAAAAGGTAATCTTAAAAAAGGCATATTTAGGGAAGCAACCCTGATTTTTACTTAGGAACTTCACATTTTCCAATGCTACTTCTAATATAATGGTAACAGATACATTTTGAAGCATATCTTGGGATAGAATTAGCGAAACTTGTCTTGATATCTGCAGACTATCACCCACATCCAATTCATTTTCTGCTATTTTTCAATAAGTAATTAAAGAAGAATCCCCCGAGTTATCTAGTCTGCTATTGTGGGCCGTTTGCTATCAACTCAAAGTTCTCAATTAGCTCCAGTGTTGTTATAATTACCAGACGTGTTTTCAAACAACTCCCAGTTAATAACTGTTGGGATGAAGAGTCATTTTCTCACTATAGACTAGACTGTGCACGTTCATGCTTGCTGTGATGTTTTGACAATGATTCATTAACCAATAATAAGGCCCCAATTGGAACCATTAGGCATCAGTGCCTTTGCTAGGCTTACCTTTTATTTTGTTCCTCAATATTGTCTTTTCTTGACTTGGTTTCTGGATAACTCCCAAGAGACTCCTTACTATACAAAACAATATCAGGAAGACAGCTGTCATTAAATTCAGCTACTTGTAAAAAAAAAAAAAAGCTCCCTTTAAGAGGATGCTCTTGTTGGAAATTCAAGATGGAAAAACACAATTAAAAGGAGGCTTTAATAAGAGAGAACACATGGTTTAAATGTCTTTTATTTGCACCAGTTTATAGACATTAGGCAGATTAGGTACTACGTCTTTCAACGGCATGTGTATAACATCTAGTCAAATACAGGTGCTCCATCATTACATCACTCAAGTTTGAAGTTTTTTGATTTCTAATTGGCAGATTATTTTTTGCTTTTGAATATTTGAAACAGAAATGCTATAAAATTGATCACTGATCCAACTTGGGCCTATAAAAGATCACTATTGTTGTCATTAGTACAATTTACTTTAAAACAGGAGCAAAAAACACGTTTGTCGTTCCCTGTTTTTGCAAAATCTCTCCCCTTAGTTTTATGGTAGTTTAGTGACATTATGCTGTATTTCACTATTGTGAGATGACGTGGAGCCAAATGAAGGGCCACTTTGATCCATTCTTTGATTTCAACCCCAAACTTTCAGCAAATATGTTTTATTTCCTAGCCAAAGTGATTTTAGATGCCACAAGGCACTATATAAAGAATTTTAATGTTCTAGAGTCTTATGTACTGGATAGTAAAGAGTTGCCTTGCGGGTAAGAATCCTGTGAAATGTTGTTTGACATGAACTGAATCACTTAAGCTGCTTCAGCTAAGTTTGGGTTCTTCACACTAGGTGTGAAAGTGAGGGATTTAACAATGCTTAAGCTAACAGAAAAACAGTATGGGAAGTTTTTGAAATGTTCTGGAAAAAAAGAAAATAAATAGTGTCTCTTTTATTGGTCAGTTTCTGAGTTTGAGTTGGTTTATATGTGTATTCTAATTTTATCAATGTTGTAAGGAAGTTGGCAGATTGTACACGCTAAAAAACTATTAGGTACGTAGTAATGCATATTTCTAAAAATTGAACTTGGTGGAAATTCAGGTCCAAAATAGAAATTCACAGCACCTATATGTTGCTTGTCCACACAGAGAAACAAGGACAACCTCCTTCCATAGACAAATAAACAGCTATTCCTGGCGTTGAAAGATGGGAGATTCAGACCTGGCTACCCTCCAATTACTCTCAGTAGGACTGATGCACTTCTGAGTCATGTAGCCTTTCTCTTCACCTCCATTTCCTCTTCTGAAAAACTGGCAGTTGAATGTGATAAACCCTTTCCAAGCTCTAAATTATTTTAAGATATTCTAACTTCAAATGGAATATTTAAAAATTTTACCCTGTCCCTTTAAATATGAATGTCTCTATATGCATTCTTTTTCTCTTCCAGATTAAGTTCGAATTTAATGCCATTTCGGAAACAATTAATGAAGGTTATTCATTCTACCTCATATTTCTAGAAATGTCTTCATGCACCCAGAAGGGGCCTCTTTTCTTATAAATACATTTTAGGAGTAGTTTTGGCCTGTGATTTTCCTGAGTCTAATGCCTCATATATTACATTTTCCAAATCCCATTGAAACATGATTCACCAGTTTTCTGTTTATCTTCAGATACTTGTTATCTTTGCAGACTCTCAATTCTAACTGCTTTCAGTTTTAAGAGAAGGTTTCATATAGGCACCTTTTATGCTACATTTTGGTACATGTAAAATGTATACAACATAGGAGTAAATTTCCAAAGCTAGTCCTTACACCACACGTATAGATAAACAGATTTGCCCCAAATTGATGTTCAAATTATCCACTTCTGGATATGCCTATCTAAAAATGTAATGTCCATCTAATATAAGGAAGGAAGTAAAAATTAAACTCTCCAGTAATTATTTTAAGACTGGGAATTCTTGCAACATTAAAAAAGATTAAAAACTAAAAAATATTTATTAACATTTGTATTCAGTAGTAAACTATGGAATGCTTTTGCCTTATCTATTTGTGTGTGTGTGTGTGTGTGTGTGTGTGTGTGTGAAAACACACATTTGACAATATTTTAAGACATTTGTGATGGCAAGATGGCCAGCAAATTTATGTACTTGGAGTAAGGAGCTTTGATAAAGTGTGTCTCTCAGAGTTGCCTGCATTGAGTGTTTCTGGACTTGTTAGAGGGTTTCTAACTAATGTCTTGATGCTCTGTTAGAACAACACTAGGATTTGTTCTATCTGAGCAGGCACAGCCAGATGTGCCTTCATTTTTTTCAACTTTATTCTTTATTTATTTGTGTTTCATTCAGTTGTCACTTTATTGCGAGATGGTAGAATTAATTACAAATTTAAACTATAACCCGGTAATCTTTAGTCAGGCACCAAGATTTAATAAAGGCAAACTGCTTATTCAAAAGCAATCATAGGGCCAGGCGTAGTAGCTAACGCCTGTAATCCCAGCACTTTGGAAGGCCAAGGTGGGTGGATCACCTGAGATCAGGAGTTCAAGACCAGCCTGGTCAACATGGCGAAACCCTGTCTCTACTAAAAGTATAAAAATTAGCCGGGCGTGGTAGTGCATGCCTGCAATCTCAGCTACTCGGGAGCCTGAGACAGGAGAATCGCTTGAATCCAGGAGGCGGAGTTTGCAGTGAGGCGAGATTGTGCCACTGCACTCCAGCCTGGGCGACAGAGCAAGAGTCTGTCTAAAAACAACAACAACAACAACAAAACAACAATAAAAAAGTGATCATGGAACAACTCGAAGGCTGAGTAAGAAGGACGGGAAACATCTGACTGCCCAATAGATTGAGTTCTTTCAGTATAGGGAACACATGTTTCATTTTTAGGAGATATAAACTATCTACTTCAGTAGATGGCAATACAGAAAGATTTTGCCACATAGACTAGTTTCCATTTAGTCAGTCAACTGTTTCTGGCTGTCTCAATTGGGATAGGTACATTTACATAACTGGCTGTGTGTGAGCCTTCTTTGCCAACAGCTTTAGGTCCCAAATGCACTTAGCAATTGTCTCCTTTTCCTACTGTGCAGAGATGCTCTGCACCCAATTTATCATGTGCTCTTGTTCCTTTCAACGCATCATGTTCTGCCCAGATATATGATAGTCCAGGCGATTCTTTACTTCCTTATACACTCTATGCAGTCATTCCCAGTAAGCAACCTCCAAAGCCATAGCAATGTTATTCCTCTGCACTCAAAAAGGTAACGGCGCTTCTGAACCAGTGAGCGCTGCGACTTCTCCAAATCAATTGCATCCTGGATTTGTTTGATGGAAGCCTGCTTCACCTCTTCTACTTGGGCAATGTTTTGCTCATTGAGTTTATAAGCAGATTCTCCAATAGAGGCACCATATTTTTAAATTACATAGACAAGTAACCTTACTATTGATATCGTAGAAAAGGTCTCTGGGGTAATCATCTATATTTCTTTGGATAAAGCATACAAGATAAGCCCAGTTTGGAGCACATAGGGTCCTGTTACACTGGTTTTAGGATAAAGAAATTGGAAGAATTCCTCAGGGATCAGCCCAAAACGAACTTTTCCTCTATAGGAAAAGAAAGGAAGAGGTGGTAGAGGGGCAAGGAGTGGCTGCCCTGTGTGAAGGGTCCTTGTTGCCTGCAATACCCCTGGACCTAAGAAAGCTGCATTCTACAGAGAGGGGGGCCACTGTGGCAGTGGCAGACAGTGCCACCCAGGACAGCATGGTCAGTGAAGACCCAGGCAGCCAGCTGTCTTAACATCCCTATGACCCCGACCAGACAATCTGTCAGGGCAGGAAACTTTTGTTGTTGTTGTTTAGACAGAGTCTTGCTCTGTTGCCCAGGCTGGAGTGCAATGGCACAATCTCGGCTCACTGTAACCTCCGCCTCCGGGGTTCAAGCGATTCTCATGCCTCAGCCTCCTGAGTACCTGGAACTACAGACATGCGCCACCGCGCCTAGCTAATTTTCGTATTTTTAGTAGAGATGGGGTTTCACCATGTTGCCCAGGCTGGTCTCAAACTCCTGGCCTCAAGCTATTCACCTGCCTCAGCTTCCCAAAGGGCTGGGATTACAGGCGTGAGCCACCATGCCTGGCCTCAACTTTATATATATAAACCCTTTGCCAAACTTGGAGATTTTAGTAATATTTTGAAACGTTATCACAAAATTTATGGATGACTGAGTTCATTTTAGGAGAAACTGAAGTGTTTATACTTGTTTTTCTTACTAGGAAGGTAAGAGAGAAACACAGCTACATTTATTTCTGGGTAACTTTAAGGTTTCCATTATGCTAAGGAATGGGGTAGAGATGAAGAATCAAAAGATCAATATAAAACCAAAAGCTTTATTCTCTAGTTATTATTCAGCTCCAATTCTAACTGATTTGAAAATAAATAATTTAAAAAATTTTCTTCCTAGAAAGTAAAATATGGCACCATAATCCAATTGGGCCTCATATTTTAAATCCTGCAGAAAGCAAATATGGACAGCAGATAGATGATAATAATAGGCCATCACTCTCAACGCAGAGAAGGTGGTTGGCGTTTCTTTTCTCCGCGTCCATTCCTGGACCATTTTTGCTCTCCTTCCTATCAAATGTTGTCTACATGACGTGAAGGACTTTGAAAGCAGCCACAGCCTGTTTTTCCCTTTCGTGTCTGTTCTGCAGTATTTCCAGCAGTGAGATTTCAGGTAAACTTTCTTCTTTCCCAGCATAGGTTGGATTTTTTTGTTCCTTTGATGCTTGATGAGTCAGATTTGATGGTTTGGGTTTGGGGATGGTCTTAGCGTATTCCAAAGCCTAAACGCATAAAGACGAAATTTTATTTGAAATGGGAAGTGAGCCTGGATTCCTTAAATTAAATCTAGGAAATGTTTATTTATAATATAAATGGAGACTATCCCTACAACTTACTAAGACATTGGTGGAAATGGAGATCACATAATGCAATATAACACACAGTTTAAACAAAATACATTAGCCACAAAACAATATATTGTGGAAAAAAAGACGTTGAAGAATAATACATACAGTTGTGTCCCCTGGATGCTTTTGTCATAAAAGTGAGTTTCCTTCAAGTGTTCCTTTTTATGTGTTTGGTCTACTTAGTTTCTGGAAGTCTTAGTAAAACCAAACTTCTATTAAGGAGATATTAATAGACCTTTCTATCCAAAGAAGACTTGTTACAGCTTGAGACCAAAGACATCACTGTAGTTTACATACACTTGAGCTCCCATCATTATACCAGCTCTTCTTGTTCCTAGCATCTAGAAAGTATTTGAGGTTGAAATTTTTTTCTTTCTATAGCAATCTAGATGCTGAAAAAGGCAGTCTTTTTCTCAGTGATGTCAGTTCTGAAAGGCATTACAATAAAAATGAGATCGCTAAATATGATTCCTAAACCTGCCTTTATAACAGTTTTGCTTTTTAGTAAGAGATTGTTGATAGCTGAAATACAAATGAATTGTTTGCTTTCAGTCCTGCAAGGGGGAAAAAACCCCTCTAAAATGCAGAAAAGAAAAGTCTAGACTTCTCAGTGCACGTAGGTGAATGCTACAGATATTTCTAATTACAGGCTTGTTGCCTTGAAACTCTTGATGAAAAAAAATGGATTGGAGAAAAAAGAAAAAGTAGCACCACAGAAACTCAATCAAGTGGATTGAGGTCTTCAAGTTCTGAGGAAGAAAGGCAATAAATAGAAAATACGATGGTCTGTGAAAGAGAACATGAAGTACAAATTCCTGCAGGCACCAAAGGATCTCTTGTTCCTCATGCAAAGGGTCCCGTGTCCTTACAGGGACTGGACAGATCAATTGAGGCAGAGACTTGTACTGCAAAGCTCTGTGTACATATTTCATTCACATCACGACTGATGGTTGATGCCATCTGAGAGGGAGAACATTCTGTATTCCATGAAATCATTTTTCTTCAATAGAGGAACCTATATATTACAATCCCTACGGAAAGTGTAGGGGAATGAAGTTGAGAGAAACAGTGATTATATGTCTTTTCTTTGACATATAATCAGCAAGAAGACAACCGCCTTAAAGCTTATTTAATGATACAAAATAAAATTGATGATGAAGCTTGCTTATTTAAGAAATCACATTATTATTTAATTTTTATGTGTGACAAATTTAAAATACTATTCCTGGAAGAAAAGACATGGAGACAGTAACTTCAGGAAAAACAAAGGCTAACTTTACAGCATCGTGTGTGTGTGTGTGTGTGTGTGTGTGTGTGTGTGTGTGTGTGACTGACTGTGTGTGTCACTATTGCATTGCTATCTGTGAATGATGGGTAGCTACAGGAATGGAAGTAGCTAAAACACTTCCTGTGTTCCAAAAAATATGGGAAGGTTTTTTTTTAAGTTACAAGAAAACAGCCTGGGTGTGGTGGCTCTGCCTGTAATCCCAGCACTTTGGGAGGCTTAGTTTGGAGTATAGCTTGAGCCCAGGAGTTTATGACCATCCTGGCAAGACAGCAAGACTCTGTTGCTAATTAAAAAAAAAAAAAAAAGAGCAGTAATAAAAGTTTCCTTTTAATTCTGATTGAAAAAATAAATACCTTGTTGAGAATTTCTTACCTTCTGCCGAGCGATAGCAGATTTATTTTGAGTTTTTTCTGTTTGTGGTTTTGATAGAATGGATAGTGTCTTCATGTTGTACTCCTTGACTTGTTTTGCATATTCCTTTTGCCGTATTAATTTTTGCGTCTGTTCAGAGAAACAAAGTTATGATGAATCCAGGTGCTGCTAGTTCTCTCTGCTCTCTATTTAAAGCAATGCCCTGGTTTCAGTATACTGGGCATATCTTATCAGCTGTACAGGAGCAATGGGATCACCTTGAGTAAGGTGGCTGCAGTGAAATGGTTAATTGTTTCTCCTTGAAATAGTCTCTCTGTGAGGAGGCACATCACTGCAATAGCACACCCAGTATTCCCTTAACAGGGGCTAAATCACATTCAGAACCTTCTTTGTTGCATTTACCCAATTTATTTTCATTTTTACTTCCAACTTTGAACTATACTCTCTTTTTTATGCCTTGAGTGCAACTGCAGTTAAAACACATTAAATGAAGATCTCCTTTCACTAGAGGAAAGAGAATAAAGTGGATGCACTTTTCAGGGGTTGGGAAACTCTTCCCCTGAGTGTCTTCTCTGTGGCCACTCTTCACAATTATCAAGATAACTCTAGTGGGAAAGACCAACAACCACATAACATACACATTTCTTGCCATGTGCACGTGCCCCACTTTTCCGTGCAGGCCTTCAAAACTAACTGAAAGACAGAGACATATAACAACACAGGCTAAATATTTTTATTTTAAGGCAAAAGGCACGTGTCCGGGTCTCTATACCATGTTATTTCGGAAGGTCTCTATTCAGAGTGAGACATTTGAATTAGGGCTTAATTCTGGGGGGCGTCTTCATAAAGTTTCCCAACAGACAGATGGGCTGAGTCAGGTCTGGAAACACTGTATGTGCATCTCACTCACTTTGTCTCTGATGGACTCAAAGTCAGGTCCAAGGCCTCCAAGCTTCACGTCTCTTTTCTGATAACCTTTCAGCTTGGTGTTCTAAAAATACAACCACAGAAACAGTTTCTTTTAAGGACTTGTGTGTCCCCGCACTCCTACCACCCTGTAAGGTGTCATAGCCACATAAAGTAAGAAAGAAAATAATGAAAGCCTGTGTGCACTGTCAGAGAATGGCTGCATTTCCTGACAATGCTTCCATTTTCATGGTAGTTATTGGTAATAGTCTCTTTGGTAATTTGTAGCTGGTTAGCTAACATGTTTTCACTTTTCCACTTCTGCAATAAAGAAACTTGAAATTCTGAAATTACAAATAAAAGTTTTCAATCTAGTGATGTCCTGTTTTCTTATGAATGTTTTTTATTTTAATTTTTTTGGAGACACCTGGTTTTGCTGTGTTGCCCAGGCTAGTCTTGAACTCCTGAGCTTAAGTGATCCTCCCACCTCAGCCTCTTGAGTCCCTGGGATTACAGATGTGAGCCACTTCACCTGGCCCTTGCTATTAACATTTTTAACACAACATATATGTTCTTACTTTGCCACTGCTCCTATTACCATTTTGTCCAGTCTTAGTTTGCTGAGCCAAATGACTTCCCTGGAAGAAGGCATCTAAACGCATCAGATAAACACAGTGCTTCAAAAAGAGAATACCGTGTCCAATGATGTCACAGCATTACCCGTTAAAGACAGTCCAGAAGAGAAGTGAAGAAGGTAGCAACCTTTCAAGTTTTGCTATTGATTATTGGGGAAACAGATAATTTTAAGGGAAAAACAATGATAATCCATTTGTAATATTCGAAAGAAAAGTAAGGGTTTGAAAGTCTTGGCAAGACTCACTAAGAAACTCATTTTGTTCAGTCAGTGTGATTTCAGCTATTTTGAAGGGCACATAGAATTTAATATGACAACTCTTATTAGTATTGCCCATTTAAAAGGACCGACAGCAAGAAAGTGAGACAACTGACTGATTAGATTATGGCACCTGAGCACAATAATAGGCAGGAAAAACCCCTAATATTCTACTGCCTATCTGTCTCCTGATAGATTAAGATATTCCCCAAACCACTGCTTTCAAAATTAAAACGGAAGTTTAGGCTGGGCGCGGTGACTCACGCCTGTAATACCAGCACTTTGGGAGGCTGAAGTGAACAGTTCACCTGAGGTTAGGAGTTCGAGACCAGGCTGGCCAACATGGTGAAACCCCGTCCCTACTAAAAATACAAAAATTAGGCGGGCGTGGTGGCAGGCACCTGTAATCCCAGCTATTCGGGGGGCTGAGGCAGGAGAATCGCTTGAACCTGGGAAGCGGAGGTTGCAGTGAGCCGAGATCGCACCACTGCATTCCAGCCTGGGTGACACAGAGAGATTCTGTTTAAAAAAAAAAAAGAAACAAAAACAACAACAACGACAAAAAACCCTGAAGTTTAGACTCGCTACTTCCCCTTACAGGGAATTCACATCCTTTTTAAATTTCAGTTTGTTAATTAATTTGGTTTCCTTTTTGGGAAGGATAGGAAAGACAATATAAGAGGTGGCTGGATGACAGTAATTTCTTAGGGCACATGTAAGTTACTACTTAAAACAGAGAAAAATCAGCCACATTGAAGAAGCAGCTGTTGCGTACATAACTGTGGATGTTAGTCCCTGTCTATATGTTAATGACAAAGCACAGGATTTTTATCAATGTTGAAATCTCCTGTTAATTATTTCACTTTAAAAATTTTATCTGTTTATTTAGTTTGAGGCCAGGTTATGAGACTGTCTAATTTTTGTACTTTTGGTAGAGATGGGGTTTCACCACGTTGGCCAAGCTGGTTTCAAACTTCTGGCCTCAAGTGATCCACCCACCTCAGCCTCCCAAACTGCTGGGATTACAGGTCTGAGTCACTGTGACCAGCTGAGCTCCTGTTAAGTATTAAGTCCTAAGATATACATCTAACTTGCCCTTTTCTAAGACAGAATTTAGCAGAGGTGGTCCAGAGACTCAAAATAGGGCATTTTGTCATATTAGATATAATTATTGCATATAACTTTCCAATCTTAAAAACTTGTGTAAACACACTGTGTCAACCACCACAAGAACATGTCCTACTCACTGTGGTCTACTGAGCACCCAGAGTCATCCCAATGCACTTCTCCACTGCCACTTCCCACTGTAGATGTTCAAAAGACAAACATTCTCCAGCACTGACTCCTCAGCCCTGAGCTCTTGCCCATGAAGTCTAAGCAAAAGTTTGCTGGGCTACAGTGTATATTTTGGAAAGCTTTAAGGCTGTGGTAGCCCCTTCCCCTTCCTTTTTTTCTTGGCTCAAATAAGGATGTGATTCCTGGAGCTGGAGCTGCAGCAGCAATTTTGTAGCCAGGAAAAAAGGGAATCACAACAATACTGGTTCTGATGTTCTGAGCGGTGGAACCACCAGTGCTAGCAATCACCTACTTGTGGATTAATTGTATGTAAGAAGAATGAACTCATATTTCAGAAATCACTGTAAATGGTAATTGTGTTACGTGCCCACTGAAGGCAATGTTCCTAACATCTCAGCACTTTTATGTTGCATTAATAATTTAAAAGGGCCAAAATGATGTGCTACATGGGCAACACTTCTACACTGCAAGGATTCAAAGTTCTGTAAATAGAATTTGCCCCATTATAATGTTAAACATTTATGGCCAATACTCTAATTCTAATTCTAAAAAGTAAAACAAGATTCTTAAGGAAGCCTTTGAACTAAAATCATTAAAAAGTTAGTAACATTAAAGTATGCAGAAGACACACTGTTCATTGAAGGGTATTTCAAAATCATACATCTCCCTTAAGAAAACAGAAGTCACTACTCAGCAAAACCATGATAGCTGTCTGTTCATACTTTTATACAATTGTCCATTCACCATGAATTCTTATTTTTTCATTTCATTTTTTTTTTTTCGAGATGGAGTGTCACTCTGTCATCCAGGCTGGAAGTACAATGGTGCGATCTCAGCTCACTGCAACCTCCACCTCCCAGTTTCAAGCGATTCTCCTGCCTCAGCCTCCCAAGTAGCTGGGATTACAGGTGCCTGCCACCATGTCTGGCTAATTTTTGTATTTTTAGTAGAGGCAGGGTTTCACCATGTTGGCCAGGCTGGTCTCAAACTCCTGACCTCAGGTGATCTGCCTGCCTGGGCCTCCCAAAGTGTTGGGATTACAGGAGTGAGCCACCATGCCCAGCCCAAATTCTTATTTTTTCTAAGCATTTTAGTACTACAGTACATTTTTTCTGTCAGTATATATATATTTTTTTAAATGTGAGTTTTATGCATAACATTCTATTGTCTAGTTTTGTTGGACTGTTTAGCTATTCCTCTAAATGTTGAACATTTAAGATGCCCCAGGGTAAGCATTGTTTTTCTGGGCTACTTTGATTATTCCTTTGAGATAAGTTAATAGCAGTAGAATTATTGAAATAAAATGAATATGTTTAAGGCCATCAATTAACACTTCCATTAGCAATGGAGCCATAAGATCGCTCTTTTTGTCCAAACCTTGATTATACTGGGTATTTTCACATTTTAAAACCTTTACCAATTTTCAATAGGCGAATGAACTCAGACAACTTATATTTCACAATTGCAAATTTGTTCTTTCTCTCACGTATGCCATCTGTATGGTTGTTTTGCAGTCACTGAATTAGTATCTATTTGCCAAAGTAAACCAATGATTAAAAGGAGGGAAAAAACCCTGCTCATGTCCAAGTCATAAATCCAATTTGTCCAAAGATGATGAGAAAGAAATGATCAGTGCTCACAAATCACATCCTAAGTCTGAAGCAGCTTAACTTCTAATCATTCCACTGACTTACAAAAGACACATTGTGAAGCATGAATAATTGCCCAGTACTCTCCAGCCACAGTTCTTACTATCACCTCCAATAAACATGTTGGCTATCACAGAAAAACAGAGCCAGGGTCCAGTATTACACCTCGATATGAAGGGACAGAGTGTGGCCCAAAGGGTGATCTCCAAGTGCTGCTGATCCCTTTACAGGATGGATGAAGTGCTTATAGCAACAGGACCTTTCTCAAGGGATGGTGATGGCTCCTAACGGAGTTTGTTCTGGGTGACTGGCAATGAAAAATCTTGGATTTACTTAAGGTTGGCGCAAGTAATCTTGATTTGTTCTCAGAGGTGCAATTTTGTTTGATCTCTCTCCATCAAAAGTCTTTTTAGCAGCTTATTGAGATATAATTCACATACCACAAAATTTACCCACTTGAAGTTGTACAATACAATGGTTTTCAGTATATTCACCAAGTTGTGTAAACATCACCACATTCCAATTTTAGAACATTTTCATCACCCTGAAAAGAAATCCTGTCCCCATTAGCAGTCACTCCCTTTGCCCCCTCCACCTCCAGCCCTAGGCAACCACTAATCTACTTTCTGGCTCTTCAAAAGTCTTTTATAGTAAAAATAATCCCCAGAATTTACTTTGATTTACCTCTCCATGGCTGTTACAAGACTAAAAGGTCATAGTAACACAATACTAAAAAAAAAAAAAAGTAAATCAACAATGATAGTCTTGTTAAGTCTCCAAACACAAGGGGAACAAATTGGAAAATACAGGCATGCTCTCAACCAATCCCTGATGAGATTTGCTGCTAGTCTTTGCATAAGATGCACACGAGCTGGCATCGACCGACTGGCACCATCTGAGGATCGTTAGGGCCAGATCAGCCCCTCTGCACTGGTGTTCACACTTGATCGCTTTAGTGGACAATGGCATAGGACTTTCCTGATGTAAGGTTTGTACCAGGAATTAACCACAGTTCTTCTCAAGACAGCAGAGTTTTTAACTGTAAACTTGGGACACAGTGTGTCCCGACTGGAAGTGACATTGACTGTTCTGTGAGGACCTGTTTCAACTCTGAAAGGTGGTACCCTGCTGTGGGGGCCACTGCAGAGCTATTCTCCAGAAAATTCCTCAGATGTGTAAGTGTGAGAAAGTTACTGAAAAACACGACAAAAAACAATGCCTCAAATACTGTGGAACAGCAAGTGAAGGAAATTTGCTCTGCAGTTGCTAAACTTAATCCAAATAAACCCCTTCTTAGAAGCAGTCAAGCAGCAATGCCCAGATTGTCTGTGACAACAAACACGAGTTAATTACTTCAGCTCAGCACAGTTAGCTGTCAGCAAACTCCTGAAGCAGTCATTTTGTGGTGGGTTGCAATAGATATTTTTATGCCGTTTGTCATCCCTTGATCCCTGACTGCCTGACGTCTAGATTTCATGGCATGGACAATGCCTGGCATTCAGAACTCAATTACAACAGAACTGTCAGGAGAAGAGGAAGGGTGCTTGGGCCTATTATCTTTACAAATCCTCCAAGTTTTAATGTGATTCAGGGCGATTCCCTTGGAAACCAAAAGATTTGATGTGACCAGCAAATGGCCATGACCTGGATAATGATCCCCTCTGTCTGGTGCCTGGACTACCTGCTGTCCTATACAAATAGCTCATTTCTAAGTCATTTTAGCTTCTGGAATAGCTTAAAGGACAAAGAGCACTTCTGTGAATTTGTCAGATGTAAGCTGAAGGTGTGGGATTGAGAAAATGGATATATAGATTGTAACATTCCTGATAGAAAGCAGGAAGGGGGATGTCCCCAGTTGGAAAGATGGCTGGGAAGGCAGCAATTGAGAATTTTCCTTCCTCTCCCCTGACCTCCCATGTGCTTAGATTTCTGGTGACACACACTGTCGTCGGAGTACTTTCTTCTACTTCTCTCAGTAAAACATAAATTCAATTACCTAAAAGAAGGGGAAAGGAAAAGGAAAAGGAAACTAACATTTAGTTGATGTCTCTTCTTTGCTAGGGACTAAGCTATGATTTTAATACATTATTTCACTTAATATCACACCAAATGTACAAAAAGAAAGAATAATTCTGATTGTGCAGATGAAGAAATGAGGGCTCAGGTGAATTAATAACTTGCTCAAGTCATAAGAGATATTGGGAACAGAGATGAGAACCTAGGAATGAATGGGTCCATGGCTTCCTCTAAATCTTGCCGAGTGAGAATTGAGTTCAAAAGCTTGCATTTTCAGCAACAACCCATCATTGGCGAGAACCCCAACCTAGAAGATTCTCTTGTGGGCTAGTGTGTTTGAGCTAAATTTAGTCCCTGGTAATCTATGTGTACTGCAGTGAACAGGCTGTCCTCACCTCAAAAATGTGTTCTGAATACATGTCCCTATAGAAATAATACGGATGATGTCCAGCTTGCTAGTCAAGTCTTCAAAACCTACTTTATTCACAAAACTCTTGAAAACAGTACTAATAGTACCTTACAGCCTAACTACCATGTAATGATGTTTCTGTGGAAAAAGAAGTTACCTGTGATTTAAAAAACACATTTGTAGCTGGGCGCAGTGGCTCACACCTGTAATTCCGGCAATTTGGGAGGCCAAGGCAGGTGGATCATCTGAGGTCAGGAGTTTGAGACTAGCCTGGCCAACATGGTGAAACTCCATCTCTACTAAAAATACAAAAATCAGCTGGGTGTAGTGGAGCGCCTGTAATCCCAGCTACTCCTGCTGAGGCAGGAGAATCACTTGAACTCGGGAGATGGAGGTTGCAGTGAGCCAAGATCGCTTTACTGCACACCAGCCTGGGCAATGAAGCAAGATTCTGTCTCAAAAAAAAAAAAAAAAAAAAAAAAAAGAAAGAAAGAAAGAAAAAGGAAAGGAAAAGAAAAGAAAAAAGGAACACCTTTCTCCTTATTTACAGTGGAACCGGGGATTCTCCCAGCTCCAAGTCACTAGTTGCGGATTCCACAGTGTGGGCACGGATAGGGTCCCATCCCCAGCAGAGGGGAGGACATGAGAGTGTGAAGTTGGAATGAGGAGTTCAAAGAGCCCCCAGGTGGGGGTATGTGAAAGAGCTGGGGTAAGAACTCTAGGGTTGTGAGCTGAAGACCCAGGGTACACAGAGGGGCTCAAGATGGGAGCTGCGGGATTGGGCTGGGGTCATATCTCAGCCCTAAGACATCCTCCTTTTCTTCTCATTAGTATCTCTCGCTGCCTGTTCCAGGCCAGTTTCACTTTCTCTTTGAGGCCACCCCTTATATTTTCTCTAAAGGCCCCACTTGAGGATCCACAGACTTCATAATCCCATCACTTTCTGGGATGTCTTGCATCTGCCCTGCACACCATAGCCAGAGCTGCCTTTCTAAAATACAAATCCGACCATGTTTAAAATTCCTCCATGATCCCCCCTGTCCTACAGAATAAAGTACTTCTTTGAATGGAAAATGAGATCTTCTAAGACCTGGCCCCTATCCACCACTCCGCTCCCATCTTTCAACACTCCTTGCCTCCCAGGTTTAGTCACAAGGACCTGAAATGCTCTCATCCCCAGCATGCACCATGTTACACCTTCAGAACCTTTGTTCGTGCTGGTACTCCGACCTGAATTGCTCTTGCAGTCTTCTTTTTTTTTTTGAGATGGAGTCTCACTCTGTCGCCCAGGCTGGAGTGCAGTGGTGCGATCTTGGCTCACTGCAACCTCCACCTCCCGGGTTCAAGCAATTCTCCTGCCTCAGCCTCCCGAGTAGCTGGGATTACAGGCGCCTGCCACCACACCCGGTTAATTTTTGTATTTTTAGTAGAGACGGGGTTTCACCATGTTGGCCAGGGTGGTCCCGAACTCCTGACCTTGTGATCCGCCCGCCTCAGCCTTCCAAAGTGCTGGGATTACAGGCATAAGCCACCGTGCCCGGCCTGCTCTTGCAGTCTTCTTTGCCAACTCTTCACCACCCTCTAAGACGCAGTTCTGAATTATCTTCTGAAGCTTTCCCTGACCCCAGATCAGGATATCGGTTTTCCTTTATGTTTCTCTGTGCTCCCCATGCATGCCTACATTATTATCATTACTTTTATTATTAATTAATATCATTATTTGTTTTTTGCTTGCAACATTATACTGCAACATAATAAGCATTTACACGTCTGCCTTCTCAAGTTCCATGCAACTGGAAGCTTCCTCTGAAAGGGTCATGGCTCATCTTTATATCCCAGCACCTTCCAAGTTCCTGGTAGAAATCATTATTATTATTATTATTATTATTAAGACAGAGTTTCACTCTTGTTGCCCACACTGGAGTGAAGTGGCGCAATCTCGACTCACTGCAACCTCCATCTCCCGGGTTCAAGTGATTCTCCTGCCTCAGCCTCCCCAGTAGCTGAGATTACAGGCACCCACTACCACGCCCGGCTAATTTTTGTATTTTAGTAGAGACAGAGTTTCACCATGTTGTCCAAGCTGGTCTCAAACTCCTGACCTCCGGTGATCCACCCACCTCGGCCTCCCAAAGTGTTGGGATTACAGGCGTTAGCCACCGCGTCCAGCCTAGAAATTATTTAATAACAAACTGAATTGAATTTAGGAATGATTTGCTTAATTCCTCTCAAGTTGTCTTAGAGTGGAGGCCCTTCTGGACTGAGGCACTCATTTCCCCAGATGCTGGGAGTGTTGTCTGCTGATGGCTTACAGCTGAGTTCCTCCCTAAAAACTGCCTCAGCCACATGGAGCTGCTGTGCCCAAAGTCACCACCCTTCCCCAGGGGCAGTCACTATCCAATGGCAGGTTGGTATGGGAGAACAAAAGCCTGGGTCCCTTGCCTTTGAAGGGCCATCCCAACTTTAGAACCCTCAGAACCCTGGCCAAGGCTATGGCTGTGATGCAGACACATCTCTGCCCAGCCCTGCTTCCCTCACTCCCTTAAAGGGGAGGTTCCCCAGGTTGCTCTGCTATAGACCTCCTGCATGCAAATCTCCATTTCAGTCTGTTCCCTGAAACCCCAACTCACCACGGGCTTATTGCTTTCAACCAGGCCTTTCCCTGTTGCCTGTAAAACAGAATGCATTTCCAGCTTTTTTCTTATTATTTGACACTGGAAGCAAGTGACCTTTCCTGAGGGCTTTTTATTGCCAGTGACAGAAGAGAAATACACAGGACATAAAAAATCCCCTTCCTAGGCTCCTTCATTTCTTACTGAAAACATTCTACTTTGGGTCCCCAATTTTACTTGTTAAATCATGTAGGCCCTGTGAAAAAAGATTTAAGTGCACAAAAGTGCTAGTAATGGTGAATTTATTTGAGACAAAGAACTCAGTAAAGGTCAGCTAATGTTTGAGAGGAAAGTTCAATCACTGATCAGCCCAGGTATTTTACTGCGGAAGTTGGGGTGAGATTAGGGCCAAGATGAGTCCTCATAGTGGCGGATGGTGGGAAAATGCAATGGCAACAGGAGCTTTCACTCACTCAGCCCTACTTTCTCTACTTTTTAAGATATGAGAATGACCTGGGAAGAAATAATTTAATAACCATGAAGACTCAGGTTACCATGGGGCTTGGGGTGGAGTATGGAAGCTTTCCTGAGGAAGGGATGTTTCAGCTGGGGATGAAAGGAGGAGTTTTGCCGCTCTGCAAATGGAGACTTCTTGCCAAGATGACTTGAACAGGAGGGAGAAATGGGCATCCCTGGCAGAAACAACTTCTAGAAAGAAGGGGAGGGAAACCCCAGGGAGTAGCAGGGGCAGGAGTAAGACACTCCTTAGGACTCTGGGCCACCCAGTGTGGCAGCAACTCAGTAATGACCATCCCTGTTCCAGGGCTATAATTACATCAAGGTCCATCTGTATTCTCAAAATGGAAGGGTTACCTGGTAAAATGGCGCTTTTATTACCTTACTGCTGCTTCTTTTCTTATGCTTTTTTCCCTTTCCCAGTTGAAACAGATAGCCTTCAGAATTGCTACGGCTAATTTTCACTTGGTTTCTTTGGCTTCTCTCTGAACTGAGTTGGGATTCACTTTCTACCCTTGACAGTATAGGTGGAAGCGTGACTCTAGATAAGGCCCCTTCACTGGGCTGCATGTCGGTCAGCTGCACCAAGGCTTGCTGATGCTGCTCCATTATCTGGGTGAGCCATGAATCTGGAGAAGCTCTAACCGGCTGGCTGTCAGAAGAAGAATGGAATTTCCTTAATGAAAAAAGAGGCACAAATCTATTAATAAAATCCAAATACATAAGACATCTAGCATTACAAGTCTTTATGAACCATTAATTTGATGTATTTATCACTCTCAAATCAATGACCTTTAGCTTAATCTTATCATGAATACATTAATTTCTTATTTATCTTAAACTCCTCCTCTTTTTCCTTTAAGACAGTATACATTTTATTTAGAACTTTTGTTTAGTGCATTCAGAATAGAAAAAAACACCATTTTGAAAAATCAAAGACCTTCCCACTGCAAAATACCTAGAAATGTTGCATTACATTAAACATCCTTTAAATACATAGTTGAATTGGTAAGATAAATAGAAATCTCCAAAGACCAAAACGAACAAAAGGAATAAAAACCAAAGCAGATTTTAGATTAGCTGAAGTTATAGCTTTCTTTACAAGAGTTTTGGGTCTACAGGCTTGAGTTTTAATAGTTAATGCTGGTATAGGATATGCAAGATCTTGGTACTGTGTGAGGCAAGGAATCAGAACTAAGATCATTGTGAGAAGACTATAACTTGAGGTGCTACATCCTCAGTTAAAAGCGACATTAATTAAAAACCCATTCACCAGCCATGAGAAACAACAAGTAAGTCTATCTGTCTTGGTCTCCGGGCTCTGAATAGAAAAACAACCCCCACTCCCTTCAAAAAACCCAACAACAACAACAACAACAACAAGCTCTTGTGAATATCTATAGGACACTATTTGGATTTCAAATTTACCTTACCCACAAAATCACGGAAATCCAACATAAAGAAACTAATATAACAATGATCTTGGATGAGGGATACTTCTGCAGTATCTGGCAGAAGCAAATATAAAACTTCTCTGGAGAAATACACTCCCACCCAAGCCTGCCTAGGTTTCCACAGAAAAGGTGGCTAAATGTAAGTTCACAATCCAAAGTCCTTGCCCATAAGAGAAACAATCTACCAAGTATGAGAGTGAGCAGACACACATGCACACACATACGAATAGCAACAGTAGACTTCCAAGAACTTCAGATGATAGAGATATTAGATAACATTCATAAGGTAGTTTAAGATGAGTAAAGACATGAGAAAAGAAGTTAAGAACCTGAGAAACATATTTAAAAATCCTGTATTTTGGAAAAAGAACAGAGAGGTTTTAATGAGAACCAAATAGAAATTCTAGTCATGGAAAATACCATCATTGAAATTTAAAACTCAGTGGATACATTAAAGAGCATATATTGGACACAGGTAAAGAGAGATTTATTAAGCTGGAAAACTTATTTGAAGAAATTTTTCAGAAAGAAGCACTGAGAAATAAAAGGTGTAAAATAAAAACAGTTAAAAAGGCACGAAGTCTAGAATAGACAATCTAATATACAGCTATTTGGGGTTCCTACAGGAGAAAACAGAGTAAATTTGAGAGACATAATATTCAAAGGGAACATGTGTGATAATTTTTCAGAATTTATGAAAGAGATGAATCTTAAGATTTAGGAATTATAGAAGAGTCTCAGGCAGAATTAAAAATTTCATACCTAAGCATATCACAATGAAACTTCAGAACACCAAAAACAGAGGAAACACTTAAAAACCAATAAAAGAAAATAAAAACAAAACAAATGTTAATTATATTGACAAAAGACTTTTCAAAGCAATGCAGAAACCAGGAGACAGAAAAGTAATATTTTCAAATAGTTGAATTCTTCACAATATTAAACTATAATTCAAAATAGCAAAATAAAGAAGTTTTCATGTAAATTTACCATACTTGCTAAAAGAACTTCTAAAGGATTTACTTCAGGAATAAAGGGTAACATGGAAGAAAGGATGTGAGGCAAAGACATTAATAAACAATTGGCTAAATATAATACAGTATTAACTCTAGACAACAATAATAAAAGCAGTGACTAATTTTGAATATACAAGGTGATAGAAAAGTTGCTGAACAAAGTAATATGTATGACAGGAAAGGTGACTGGATTAAAACAATCTAATAATTTTGAACATGTTCTAGAGGAGAATGGGAATATGAATTTAATGCTAGACTAGTTAAGTACATGAGTTACAATAAAATAATATAAAGAGAATATATATTTGCAAATCAGTAGAAGGAAAAATAAAGAAAATTCTATCAGGTTAATAGAGGATATAAAAGAAATAGAGAAGTACAGAGAAAGTAGGGTGATTCGGAAGGACAAATTAAGATGGTAGAAATAAATTCAAAGGTATCAGTGCCACAATAAATGTAAGTAGTTTTTTTGGTTGGTTTGTTTTTTGAGACAGCGTCTCAGTTTATCACCCAGGCTGGAATGCAGTGGCAAGATTTTGGCTCACTGCAACCTCTGACTTACGGGTTCAAGTGATCCTCCCACCTCAGCCTCCTGATTAGCTGTGACCACAGATGCACCCCACCATGCCTGGCTAATTTTTGTAGAGACAGGGTTTTGCCATGTTATCCAGGCTGGTCTCAAACTCTTGGACTCAAGCAATCCTCCCTTCTCAGCCTCCCAAATTGCTGGTATTATAGGTGTGAGCCACTGCACCTGGCCTATAGTTTTAAGTCACTAGTTAAAAGTGAGTTTAAGAATGAACAAAGAAACAAAATCCAACATACTATTTAAAAGAGACACACTTAAATCCAAGAAGACTGAAAAGTTTGAAGATGATGGAAAAAATACACCAGACTCAACGCTGAAAAGCTGGTGTAGCTGTATTAGTATCAGAAAGCATAAACTTTAAGAAAGAAGCATTATTAGGAATAAAAATATTGATTACATCAGGATTAAAAGAATTCATCAGGAAGATGTATCAATTATAAATCTGCATGTACCTAATAACATAAGTTCAAAATATATAAAGCAAAAATTAATGGAATTGTGAGGCAAAACTGACAATTCTTAAAGAGGGAGATGCCAGCTCAACAGTTTCAGTAACTGATATATCAAACAGAGAAACCTAATTAGGCTATAGAAGACTTAAAAGACCTATTCAACAAGCCTACTCGTACACAGAATGTAAGTACATAGAATGATGTAATCAACAACCGCAGAAAACAAACGAGGAACATTTGGTTACATTGACCAAAACATTAGGCCAAAAACAAGTATCAAAAAATATCAAAAACTTGATATCATGTGAATGATGTTTTCTGACAATAATTGTTTTGTTAGATATATAACAATAAAAATATCTAAAATAACCTTATATGTTTTGAAATTTATAAACATACTTCCAAATAACTGATCATCCAAGAGGCAATTATAATGGAATTAGAAAATACTTAGAACTAGATGAGCGAGGTGGCTTGTACCTGTAATCCCAGCAGCTCAAGGGGCTGAGGCAGGAAGGCGGCTTGAGCCGAGGAGTTTAAGACCAGCCTGAGCAACATAATGAGACCCTGTCTCTAAATAAATTTTAAAAATTAGTTGGGTGTGGTGGAGGCTGTCTGTAGTCCCAGCTAGTGGGGAGCCTGAGGTGGGAGCATCACTTGAGCTCAGGAGTTGGAGGCTGCAGTGAGCTAGGATCACTCCATTGCACTCCAGCCTGGGCAACATGGTGAGACCCTGCCTCTAAAAAGAGAAGAAAATACTTAGAACTAAACAATAATAAAAATACTACATTTTAAAACATGTGGGAAGCAACTAAAACATACTTAGAGGAACATTTATAATTTTAAATTATATTGGAAAAGAAGAATGCCTTAGAAGTAATGAGCTAAGCATTTAAAACAGAAGTTAAGGGCCGGGAATGTTAGCTCATGCCTGTAATCCAAGCACTTTGGGAGGCCAAGGTGGGTGGATCACATGAGGTCAGGAGTTCGGGACCAGCCTGGCCAACATGGTGAAACTCCGTCTCTACTAAAAATATAAAAATTAGCTGGACGTGGTGGCCCACGCCTGTAATCCCAGCTACTTGGGAGGCTGAGGCATGAGAATCGCTTGAACCTGGGAGGTGGAGGTTGCAGTCAGCCGAGATCACAGCAATGCACTCCAGCCTGGGCAACAGAGTGAGACTCTGTCTCAGTAAATAAATACATAAATAAATAACATAAGTTAAGAAGTCAAAAACACTGAAGTAAATTCAAGCAATATCAAAGAAAGGAAGTAAATATATGAGGACAAAGATGGATAAAATAGAAAACAAAACCAAAACATAGAGGAACAGTTGTTGTTTTTGAAATGACAGATGAAATAGACAATCCTTTTGTGAAGCTGATGAAGAAAAAGAGAGAGAAAACACAAACTATGGTGGTTTTTTCTGAGTTAGAAGGACAGAATAAATTTCTGCTTTGAAAAAGGAATTTCTGGCCAGGTGTGGTGGCTCACGCCAGTAATCCCAGCACTTTGAGAAGCCGAGGTGAGTGGATCACCAGAGGTCAGGAGTTTGAGACCAGCCTAGCCAACATGGCAAAACGCTGTCTCTACTAAAAATATAAAAATTAGCCAGACGTGGTGGCACGTGCCTGTAATCCTAGCTACTTGGGAGGCTGAGGCAGAAGAATCACTTGAACCTGGGAAGCAGAGGTTGCAACGAGCCGAAATTGTGCCACTGCACTCCAGCCTGGGTGACAGAGCAAGACTCTGTCTCAAAAAAAAAAAAAAAAACTAAAACAACAAAAAGGGAATTCCTATTTCTTGTCATGGTCCTTACCAAACAGGAGGCACCCACAGTGACCTGCAGTCACACAGGCAGCTGGTTACCATGTAATGTTTTACATATTCAAAAAATAAAATAAAATTTAAAATCAATGAGAAGAAAAGAAAATCCTAACACTGACTACAAAGCAAAACAAATGAATCTAACTGTATGTTAAACTGATTACCGCTACCAAGAGAAAAGAAATAATTTCTGAAGTAATTTTGAGTCAATGTAGTTTGCTTGTACACCCTTAGAAGGATATAGAGGGAGGAAAAAGAATGGCAAAGAAATCATGAGCTTTACTTGGACTGACTGTTTGGTAGTGGTACTGGCATTGTAATTATAAAACTATTTGTACATATACTGTAGGGAAGGGTAAGTGTGTTAACATATTGATGTTTTGGTAAACTAAGGTTTTCACTGTTGGAAAAATGAGATACAAATATGGAAAAGGAGAAGCATGAGGAAGAATCCAGAGCTGTTGGATTTGAGGTATCTGTGTGACCCCAATAGTATACAGAAATATGTATTGGTATAGGCATACTTATAGAAAGAGGTTCAGGTACAGGTATTTTCTAGCTCTAACTGCTGAGATCTTGGGTCTAGAAGCAATAACATTTCAGTGGCAATGAGAACACATAGCTCTCAAATCTTGGTTTCTAAATTCCATTCCTTACTAAAAAGAATTAGGGCTTTTTGGAGAAACTGATGCTTCCGCATGAGTCCAGGGAAAGTCCAAAGGTAAACCTAGAACATATTACTATGCCGGAAAACAAAGAAGTGCTCAAAGACAAAAGATGTTACATCAAAAGGACCCAGGAGCTGGAGTGAAGGGGCTCCCACTGCTCAAATCCAAGACAGTGAGAACATATACAGTATAATGATGGTAATAGACTTTAACATGTTTATAGAAAAAGATTTATGAGCCCATAATGATACTAGAGAGAGAGAGAGAGAAAGAAAGAAAGAAAGAGAGAAAAAGGAAGAGGAAAAGGTCTTATTTCAACAGCCATGTAATGAATGTATAGGTATTGATAGAATTATAAAATCACTATTTTGCAACCCAAATGTAATCAATGATTTAGGTAAGCATTGTCAGTGGATGCTAAAACCACTGTACAAAAAGCTGTTGAAAACTAGGATATTTACACTGTCTCAAATATTAATTACTTATAAAGGGAAAATGTTCCTTTACAATGGGGAGATCTGGTAGTCACTACCTTAATCAAAAGGTTTAACTTAGCATCACCAATAATATGATAGCCTGATAGTATGTATCCCCTGGTATAATGCAATAAAAAGTACACCAAATCACATAGGCAGTATTCTTGCCTGAAATGTTCAACCTAAATATAACTATCCAAAAACAATAAATTTTTTCCAAAAAGGCATTGTTATAGAAAACAATGAAAAGTGAGCATTGGACAATTTGTTCTAGATTTTTTTTTTTTTTTTTTTTTTTTTTTTTTTTTGAGACAGAGCCTCATTCTGTTGCCCAGGCTGGAGTGCAGTGGCATGATCTCAGCTCACTGCAACCTCTGCCTCCCGGGCTCAAGAGATTCTCCTGCCTCAGCCTCCCGAGTAGCTGGGACTACAGGTGCCTGCCACCACACCTGGCAAGTTTTTGTATTTTTAGTAGAGTGGGGGTTTCACCGTGTTGGCCAAGCTGGTCTCGAATTCCTGACCTCAAGTGATCCACCTGCCTTGGCCTCCCACAGTGCTGGGATTACAGGCGTGAGCCACCATGCCCAGTCTGTTCTAGATTTTTTTTTTTAATTAAAGAGACAAAAAGCAAATTAAATGTATGAACACTGAATACTGGATCAGGAATTTTTTAAAAAAAAAGCTGTAAAAGACATTTTGGAGACAAGTAATACAATTTAAAAATGTACTTATTATACATGATACTGTGTATAATAACGTCAATATTCTTAGATGTGATAATGGTGTGATTGTTGTATAGGACAATGTCCTTATTCTTAGGGGCTGAATATTGAAATATTTAGAGATAAAATATTGTGATTCTGAACTTCCTTTCAAATGGTTCAGTAAATAGATAGCAAATGTGGCAAAATTTTAGCACTGGTGAATCTAGATGAAGGACTACAGGTGTTTATTGTAGATATTTTCCCCCAAGTTTTTATTAGGTGTGAACAATTTCAAAATGAAAAGGTGGTAGAAAAAACATGGCAGAATAAACATGTAATTTAACTCTCAAATGCAAATCAAAATTATATATAAAGAGATTTTTAAAAGACATCAACCCACAAAGATAAAGAGAACAAAATGGGGGAAAAAGAGCAAATATTTTGGAAGCAGAAAGCAGATGGTTGAATGGTAACTGTCTTAGCAGACTCAAAAAAGTGGAATCTAAGTTAGCAGCAGGTAAAGCAGAGAAGCCACAGTTTACACCATAGAATCCTGTAAGGCTCATGAGCTGCAAGTGGGAGTGGTGGTGGTGAAAGTCTATGTGAGAGTTACTTAAAAAAGATTTGGTTGAAAGTCTGTTTAAGAAGCAGTCAGGGTCGGGTGTGGTGGCTCTCGCCTGTAATCCCAGCACTTTGGGAGGCCGAGGTGGGCGGATCATGAGGTCAAGAGATCGAGACCATCCTGGCCAACATGGTGAAACCGTGTCTCTACCAAAAATCCAAAAACTAGCCAGGCGTGGTGGCGAGCGCCTGTAGTCCTAGCTGCTCAGGAAGCTGAGGCAGAAGAATCATTTGAACCTGGTAGGCAGAGGTTGCAGTGAGCTGAGATCGTGCCACTGCACTCCAGCCTGGCGACAGAGTGAGACTCCGTCTCTGGAAAAAAAAAAAGTAGCAGTCACATCTCCAGATCATCTTCTCCATTTTGTGCACCCAGGCAACTGTCCCTTCCCTCTCTCCGCAGCTCACTGGAGGTTTTCATTCTGAAGAAGCCAACGAGTCTTCTGCCTGTGAAGCACTAAGCACAGATAATAAATCTGACCACCAAGAGAAAAGACCTAAAACTTACAGGAAGGGCTTCCTATCACATGGCCCTCACAGATCATTCTATAGGCACTCAAAGTTAACAAGCACTGTCACTCAGAGCTTCCAATAAGCTTTCTAGTCCCTCATACTTGATCAGGAGAAGACGATCAAGAACTGCCAGACATCTGACACAAGCCCTAAGGTGGAAGGCAGCAAAATAGGAGAAGAGAAACAAACATCACTGACAAAGACCTAGAGGAAAGAGAAACAAAGCAGGGAATTAAAAACACTTAAAAATTCAGTCACAAGGGCCCTCGTTGAAAATCTAAGAAGATGTTGAGAAAAAAGGATGTTGTATCCACGAACAAAGACATGAGGCTATAAAACGAAGAACATTCAGAAACCAATAACAGAAACAACAACAAAAAAATCCTGTTGGAAATTAACAAACATGATAGCAGTAGAAAGGCTGGAAGCTAGGACTGAGAAACCCTCCCAGACAGTAGAACAAAATTACAAAGAAATGGAGAATGAAAGAGAAAACAAAATCATAATAACAGTCCTGGAAAAACACATCTGAATCACAGGAGTTTCTAGAAAGAGCAAACAGAAAATGGTTGAAAGGAACTACCCATAAGATGACTCAAGACATTTTCCCAGAACTGAAGGTCACATGTTTTCAGGTTTAAAAGCCCCGGCTCAATCTATGAAAATAGACCTATACGAAGGCGCACTATTATGAAATTTCACTTCAGTAGAGAAAAAGAAAAGATCCTAAAGCTTCCAGAAAAAAAAACAAAACAAAACCAGGTTATACACAAAGGATCAGGAATAAGGTGGCTTCAGATTTCTCAACAGCAACACTGGATGCAAGAAGGCAATTCTAGGGACAATGATTTTCCATCTAGAATTCTACAATCCTCTGCCAAGCTGCCAATCAGGGGCGAGGGCAGAAGAAAGATAATTTCAGCAAGATCTCAAAACATTTACCTCTCAAGCAATGGAGGATGTTCTCTATCAAAATTAGAGAGGAAACTGAGAAAGAACGGGGATGGAAAAAACAGGAAGGGTGACGAAGAAGAAGAGTGAAGAGGGTCTTCATGAGGACATGGAGATTCTCAAGGATAATATGAGCACAACAACAGCGGAATGCAGTCAGAAAACAAGTGTGGCACAAGACACTGGCACGCTGAGAACTGCCCATCACCCTGTCCCCTGTCCTTGTACCATGTTTTCAATCTGAAAAAAATGCCGGAAGGGGTGCTCAAACAAAATAAGGAAAACGTGAGATACTGAAAAAGAGAATCCTATCAGAAGAAAGGCAAAGGGAATCCTCAGCAGGACAGCTGCATAGCAAGTCTAGAAAGAGAAAGAAAGTAAAGGTGTCTAGAAAGTCTGGCTCCAAGAAAGAGACAAGAATTGAGAAATTGTCCGATGGGGTTGTCCTTATGGAAACTTATACTAAGAGGCTACTCATAAGTGTAGGATCGATTAGCTATATGTACAGAGAAAATTAAGCAAAAGCAGCCCAGGAGGTTGAGGCTGCCAAAAAAATTAAAAAAAAAAAAAAAGAAATGAAAACAGGGACATGATTATAGATATAATAAAGGTGGAATAATATTAAAGTTATTTAAATACTACAAAAAGCTTTATGACAGTACATTTTAAAACTTGGCATAAAAGGAAAATTTTTCCTAGAAAAATATAATGTATTAAACTGACTAAAATGAAAATGAAAAGACTGCAAAATCTTACAATGATTATAGTAAATGCATCAGGAGTTTAAAATCTGCTCACAAAGAGCAAAAAGCCAAACAAAACCCACCAATGGCCCAATAGTTTTAGAGGAAAATCCTATCAAACCTTCAAGTGACAGATAAGGCCAATTGTATATCAAGTGTCCCAGAGGATGCAAAAAGAGGAAATAGTCCTCAACTCATTTTATAAGGCTGGTATTTTCTTGATAATCCACCCAGTCAAGGCCAGTGGCAGATAGGAAAATTATAAGCCAATTTCACTTCATGTATATGAAAATGTTAAATCTTAAACAAAGTGTTAACACATCAAATCAAGCAACTTATTAAAAATGCACTATGACAAATTGGGTTAACCCTAGGAATAAAAGGATAGTGCATCATCAGAAAAATCTGTTAACATATTTCATCACATTAAAGGATTAATAGAGAAATGTTTCAACTAATGCAGAAAAAGTATTTGATAAAATCAAATACTCATTTATGATAAAAGTTATTTGCAAAGAGGAATAGGAGGAAATTTCCTATCTATCATCTATCTATTACCAAAAACTAAATTTTTTTTAATGGTAAAAGTGTTAGAAACAATCTTTCTAAAATCAGGAAAAAAAAGACAAAGATGCCTGCTATTTATCATTATCTCTTCTAGGAAGCTAACCTTAAATCTTATTAAATCTACATTCCATACCACCAAGTGTAGCACTTAAATGTTCTTTGATCAACTCACGAGGGAATAATTGTCTCCCTACTTTGAAAGTTAAGTTCCTTGAAGGTGCCTCACACACCATACTTCTTTTGTACCTTGTATAGCATTTAGCATTGTAGCATTATATTCAGCATCTTAGGTATGTAGAAAGGACGTTTGATCGAAGAACACCAAGAAATAGTGCCTGAAGTAATTTTTAAAATAACTTTCATTTTCCTGTTTATAGAAGTTATACATTGTAGGGAACTTGAACTGTTCTGAAAATATAAGAATTCATTTTTAAAATCCCAATCTCTCTCGCTAGAGATAACCGCTATTGACATTTTGGTGAATTTTTCTTCTGTGCATATTTTAACACAGTAGAACTCATACTCCTGAGATGTACTTTTTTTTCCACCAGTGTCATTCAACCCAAGGTGTAATTTTGTACCTTACTATTTTCTTCCTACAGAAGCATTTCCTCATAACCATAATTTTTAGTGGTTCCATGATACCAAATATCATAATTTACCTAAACATTCCCTATTGTTGGATTTTTAGGTCACTTTATAAATGATGATTTTTTTTGTATGTGCATATTTTTCTGTATTTTAGATTATTTTCTCAGGATAGGTCATGATATTGTTGGAGATCATTTGTTTCCTCCAAACATTACTTGTGACCCTCAAAACACACGGATGTTTTTTGACTGTGTCCCTCTGTCCTCCTCTCCCTCCAACTTCTAGTTTAACTACAGTGGAAAAACAGAGGAGACAGGGAAGAGGAAAAGAAATCCATCAAAAGTAGACTCTTGGCTGGGCACGGTGGCTCACACTTGTAATCTCAGCACTTTGGGAGGCCAAGGCAGGTGGATCACTTGAGGTCAGGAGTTCGAGACCAGCCTGGCCAACATGATGAAACTCTGTCTCTACTAAAAATACAAAAATTAGCCTGGTGTGGTGGTGAACACCTGTAATCCCTGCTACTTGGGCGGCTGAGGCAGGAGGATTGCTTGAACTCGGGAGGCGGAGGTCGCAATGAGCCAAGATCATACCATTGCACTCCGGCCTGGGCAACAGAGCAAGACTCTGTCCAAAAAAAAAAAAAAAAAAAAAAAAGTGGACTCTTTGAGGCAGGAATCAGAGTTAAGGAAGTTGTTAGGTGAACTCTTCTTCTCACCTAGCCATCCTTATGGATTCCTCTTCCCCTTCTCCATCTCCTGTCTTTCTGCAGCAGTCTCTCCTTTCTCCTCTAGAAAACCACTCGAGAAAACGGAATTCTTACCATAACATTTCTAAGTTCCTGTATTTTGTCTCTGTATAAGGCTGTTTGGGTTGTTTCTTATTTTCAGTTGATCCATGAGTATTTACGTGATAAACAAACTGAGACACTTTCTGGCTTAGGAGCACATGTCTCTTAGAAAGTTCATTAAGGTGGTTCAAATCCATGTCAGAAAGGGTGTGTAGCTGCTGATATGAACATCTTTTCTCTTCTTGGTCTTCATGTCCTCTTTCTTTATTAACATTCAGCCCAGAGTCATATCCAGTAGAGTTTTTATGTAAGACCTTGTCAAAAGCCTGTTTTGGTGGAGCAAATGTATTGGAGGTTTCTTTGAGATTCTGGCTCCTAAATGTCCTTGAGGCTTGTACATCACTGTTAGAGGCATGCATAATGACAATGGATTCAGGCTTTCTTGAAGTATTAAGAGGCTTATTTTGGTTTTGTTGCTGCCTGGGAGGGTTATTCTGATTCCCCTGACTGGCAGTCACCTCTTCCGTTGTGAAAGACTTCAGGTCATTCTGGTGCTTTCGAATCTTGAGCTTGGCTGGTCTTCTAGAAGGCTGATGGTCATTCACCGTGTCAGAAGGTTGCCCTCTTGGTACATTGCTTGATTTTGTACTTTCATATTGAGACCAGTGTTCCTGGTAATTCTAAAGAGATATTTTGGTTAATGTAAAATTAGAAGACTGGCACTCTTCACAAATCTTATTTTTTTTTTTATTATTTATTTATTTGAGACGGAGTCTCGCTGTCTCCCAGGCTGGAGTGCAGTGGTGCGATCTCAGCTCACTGCAAGCTCCGCCTCCCGGGTTCACACCATTCTCCTGCCCCAGCGCACAAATTTTAAATTAGTGTTTTTCAAATTGGGGGTTAAGACTTCTAGGAAGGTGAACATACAACTGAAAGCAGATAAAGAAAAAGTAAAGGATTTTTTTCCTAATTTCAGGAAATTGGAGAGTTAATAACTGAGTAATTCCTCCTGGAAATTTAGGATTATAAGCCTAGAAAGAAACAGAAAGCTTAGAATGGGCTTTATACTAAGGGCAAGTCTTTGGCTTCAAAGTTTAACTTTTAAAAGTTAAGTCTTTGACTCAAAAGTGTTGCCAACTTGGGGGATGGGGTGGGGAAGCTTTACTTTGAGACATACGGAGAAAGTACAAATGCGAATCTACATCACAGTATACAAGCTTATTTTAAGTAACATGAATATTTTTAAAAATCTCAACCAGAAAACACTAATAATTTGCTTTACAAACCAAGTACAAATCTAATATTAAATACAATTCAGATGATCAGATCTTTTTACTCATGCTGGTCAGAAGCTAGAAATGACCTCTTCACCAGATGAAACAAATTAGATTTTATTCAGAGGATTATAAAAGAGCCTGTGCTGTGATAGGACATCTGTGAAGCCACAAGGGCTGTTTTGCTTCTGTTCCTTAATATAGCCTGCGCTCAGGCAATCAAACATCTGGGGGAAATATTTCAATTTCAGAACAGTCTTTATGCTTTTCAAAGTCTGCTAACAACAAAATGTACTCCTGGTATAATAGATACACTATGTAACTATATTGTGCTATTGCCATTTAGAAATATTTTCCAAGGAATAAAGCACTCATTACTTTGTGAAAAACTAGCTGAGTTAAGAGGCCTTTGCAAAGAATGATTAAATGCTTATTGAAAACAGCAGGATGACCATATGCATCAGTGTGTTATATAACAGCAACATATTTCTTCCTTTCTGAACACATATACTAAAAAATCTCTTTAGCTTATATCTATAAAACATTAACTGAAAAATGCAACAGTTGGATGAATGATTATTTTAACTTGCTAGAAAGAATGATCAAATTACTGTGATAAGAGTTCAGCTTTGATTTCTCTTTTCTGATACATTCTGATACAACCACTAAGACTCATCTTATTCCTGTATAATATTAAGCAGTGTTCTATTTCTAGTGAAATCACGTTATAATAATGTTGAGATTGTTAAATTTAAAACAGTAATATACAATGTTACTTATCATATTATGTTTTTAAGAAACAATGACTTCTAATTTGAAATTTAGAAGCTGTTCTTATGAGAATTTGAGCTTTTTGGGGGATTGGCCAGGCTCTGATTAGTTCCTACATACTTTAAATTTTTACTTGTGGTGCTCCCAAAAAAGGGAAAGCTTCTTTTCTGTGTTCCAGGTAAATTCTAGGTATTCCTTCCATGCAGTAAATTGAGCTGCATGGGGAAATGTGGGCAGGAAGGCTCTGCAAATCCATAGCTCTAAGAAAATCCTTTCTTGTAATGGATCCAGAAAATAATTGCTATTTTACAATATTATAGGTGTGGTCGTGGAACAATAGAAGCTCTTTTTATGGCTGGCAGCACTGTTCGCGAAGGTCAAAAATGCCCCCCTTGACTGTGACCTAAAAATATTAATTGATGCTGAGAATGTCATTCTTTTCGATATCTGTTCAGCCTTTAACTCGCTAGAGAAGTAACCAGGATGCTGCCATCTAAATGTACTTTTCCTAGTTTTCTCTCTTTTCACCAAAAAAGAAAATACTTACTTCTCAGGAATTTCTTAGGTACTAGATCTGAAATCCTGGGTTACCACTTGATCTTAATCACGTTATTACCTTTGCTGCCGACAATCCAGATCACAATAGTACTCTTCACAGGGCGCTTTGACAACAAGGCCAAGGACCCATCATTTTATGAAACTTCAATTGTCTCAAGTGTTAAATCTGCTATTCACATAAATATAAGTGCCCAGAGATGGCATTTCAGTCCCCAGAAAGGAAGCCATTTATGGGCTTGATACGATTTTTCTCACCTTCCAAGCAGCCTACTTGAGATCTGTGGTTTACTGAAGATTTATTACCCTACAATTGGGGCATCAGGTGTCACTCTTTAGGTGGCAAGACCTGAGTTCCCTGAAGTTAATATACAAAGCCATTCTCAGATGATTTAATCTCCATCAGCACTGAAATCCTCTATTCCATGATGCTCTCACTGGGGTTCTTTTGTTACCAACACCCGCAATCAGTACATACTCCATGCACTTAGAATAACTGCTTAATGGCAGTAGGTTTTCACGTCACACATGGAGTGTTAGCATGGGGCAATCCTGATGCCTAATGCTGGGATGATAATTTCTTAGTGGGACTCATCCTTAGTTATTAATTAATGCTCATTCATACTGTGCCACCCAAGAGAAGTTTGTCCCCGACCCTGTGAAAGGCAGCACCTGGTTGTTTCTCTTTTACGGCTTTCCTTTTCACGTGTCATAAGCAGACAGGACAATGCCTGCTCTGATCTCAACCAGAAAGTTCATCTGTTTCAACACAAAAGCCACCCCTGCTCTTAGTTAACCTGACTCAACCACGGAGTCCCGAGAGTTGTGCCTGGGCTCTGAGATCAGCTCTAAAGTGGAGACATTTCTGTTGTGTTCTGCTTTTCTGCTGTGTTTATGAACAATAAAACATGAGTACTTTAAGCCTGAGATACAAATTCCATGTGATAATATTAAGAGAATCTCAAGCAAAAATATTAATTGGCTCTAATTTTCTCTGTGGGTAAGGAAGAACTCTGTGTTCAGATGAATAGAAGAAGCATAGATCTATTGATAGTGTTGGAGGCAAAACCAAATTAACAGCTTTTTGGAAAGGTTAATCAGGATTTGATTACAAGGGCTTTCATATTAATTAGTAAAAGGTCCTACATATCTTTAATACTATCATTACCTTTTCTTTGCCTGGAAAGCTAAGAGTTATTTTAGAGGGGTAAGAAAGAAAACATCCTATTTATCCTTTTGAAACATAATTGGGGAACTTTTAATTTTTTTCTACTGACATGTTGCTTTCCTGGTGCCATGGTTTGAATGTTTGTGTCCTCCCTAAACTCGGCCGTTAAATCCTAACCCCCAAGGTAATGCTATTTAAAGGTGGGGTCTTTTCGAGGTGACTAGGTCAGCAGGACAGAGCCCCCATGCATGGGATTGGTGTCCCTATAAAATAGGCTCAAAGAAGCTCATTCCCCCCCTCCACTGTGTGAGGACACAGTGAGAAAGCATCACCAATGAACCAGGAAGCAGATCCTCACCAGACATAGAAACTGCCAGTGTCCTGACCTTGGACTTCCAGCTTCCAAAACTGTGAAAAAAATAAACCTCTGTTGTTTCTAAGCCACCTGATCTATGGTATTTTGTTATAGCAGCAGAAACAGACTAAGATATCTGGGAAAGATCTTCTGCCAGTGGGAATGTGCCCCTCACACTGCCCAGCAAGAGTCCTGAGCCTTGAACATACTGCATTCAGTCTGGGCACACAACCTAAGCAGGATTCGGAAAACCCGTAAAGATTCACAGGCAAGCGCAAAGCGATTCAGGACGCTAAGGCCTATGTGGCAAAGGTTAAATGAAGAGAGATTACTTGGCTTCAAGTGAAGGCTCTAGGCATGGATAAGACTCTTAAATAGAATATGATGATGGCTTGGCTTCAAGTGAAGACTCTAGGCATGGATAAGACTCTTACATAGAATATGATGATGACCATCATTCTCAGTATTTTTAAAGTAAAAATACGTAGGCTGAAATGGTCTCAGGCATATCTTCTCTCTTTTCTCGCCCTCTCTCTGGTTTCTCGTTCTTTCTAGCATGTAAATGTATTTAAGTCTCTCCTATGAAAAGAAGGAAAGAAACATTCACTTGAATACATTCTCTGGTTAAATCCTATCTCTTTCTTGGCCGGGCACAGTGGCTCACGCCTGTAATCCCAGCACTTTGGGAGGTAGAGGCGGGTGGATCACTTGAGGTCAGGAGTTTGAGACCAGCCTGACAAACATGGTGAAATTAGCTGGGCGTGTTGGCATGCACCTGCAATCCCAGCTACTTGGGAGGCTGAGGCAGGAGAATCTCTTGAGCCTGGGA
The DNA here is from genome assembly GCF_006542625.1 of Nomascus leucogenys. Classification (NCBI taxonomy): domain Eukaryota; kingdom Metazoa; phylum Chordata; class Mammalia; order Primates; family Hylobatidae; genus Nomascus; species Nomascus leucogenys. Next base: position 11,923,012 of record NC_044395.1, read on the forward strand.
GGCAGAGGTTGCAGTGAGCCAAAATCACCACACTGTACTCCATCTTGGGTGACAGAACAAGACCCTGTCTCAGAAAACAAAAGCAAAGAAAAAGCTATCCCTTTCTCAGTTCACAGCCAGGCTTCTTGATGGTGTAGACTGCACTGGTCTCTGCTCCCCATCTCTCATGCTGACCTCTGTCCCCTGCCATAGACTGTTCCTTCTCCCCATCCTGCTGAAATTGCTCTGTTCAGGCCACCAATAAACTTTTAGTCACTAAATCCTGTGGGCACTTTTTTCTTGACCTTTTTATTTTCAAGTTATTTCAAACTTACAGAAAAATTGCTAGTATGGACAACTCTAAAGGATTCTTATCCAGATTGAACAATTTTAAACATTTGGTCACATTTCCTCATTTTTTCTGTCACTCCACCCATAAACACACAAATATACATCTATCTACATATATGTAATTATTATTGTTTGTATTTTTGGTATTTAGTTTTTTCAAGCCATGGAGCCTTCCATATATATGAGTTGCATGTGTAATGTCCCTTGCACGGCACCTCACTGCTGGGTACCTGCTTAGATTGCGAACAATCTCTTCTCCAGTCTGAGTCCTGGGATGCTTGAGGCAGACAGCAGCCCTTACCAACTATGTCAACTTTTCCCTCCCTAGACCATACAAACAGCAGCCAGAGATGTCATGGTTCCTCGTTCCTCCTCCCACTTTCACACCTTTGCCCGCATTTGTCCTTCTAGGGGCAGCTGAGATACTGACTCCTATGGAGGGTATTTTTCTGTCTTCTTAGGGCAGAATTAGGTGCTCTTTTAGTTCCACTGCATTTTGTACCCAGGTCCATATTACTGCATTATAATGATTACATAATGATTCCCACTAAAGTGTTTAACTCCTAGAGGGGAGGTACTGCTTTAAAAAAAAAAAAAAAAAAAAAAAAAAAACAAACCTTGGCCAGGAGTGGTGGCTCACGCCTATAATCCCAGCACTTTGGGAGGCCAAGGCGGGCAGATCACCTGAGTTCAGGAGTTCGAGGCCAGCCCGACCAACATGGAGAAACCCCATCTCTACTGAAAATACAAAATTAGCCGGGCGTGGTGGCGCATGCCTGTAATCCCAGCTACTTGGGAGGCTTGAATCTGGGAGGCGGAGGTTGTGGTGAGCCGAGATTGTGCCATTGCACTCCAGGCTGGATAACAAGAGTGAAACTCCGCCTTAAAAACAAAAAACGGGCCGGACGCAGTGGCTCACGCCTGCAATCCCAGCACTTTGGGAGGCCGAGGCGGGTGGATCACGAGGTCAGGAGATTGAGACCGTCCTGGCTAACACGGTGAAACCCCGTTTCTACTAAAAATACAAAAAATCAGCCAGGCGTGGTGGCGGGTGCCTGTAGTCCCAGTTACTCAGGAGGCTGAGGCAGGAGAATGGCTTGAACCCGGGAGGCAGAGCTTGCACTGAGCTGAGATTGTGCCACTGCACTCCAGCCTGGGTGACAGAGCGAGACTCCGTCTCAAAAAACAAAACAAAACAAAACAAAAAAAGCCCAACAACTACAAAAAACAACCTTTCTTCAAGTTTTATTTATTGTTTTAAAGAATTTTTGTTGTTGTTTGTTTGCTTGTTTTTTTTTTTTTTTTTCTCCCCATATCTTTTGGGCCAGGCACCTAATCCGCAGTGCCTGGAATGCAGTAGATACTCAATAAATATTTGTCATGTGAAATATTTTGATTTTACATAAAGATATTTCACATTAGTGAAGGTTATTGTTGTTAGGTTAGGTTTATGAAACTTTGAAAGTCATTTTTCAAGAAAAAAGTTTCAAATGAGACCCATTTTCCCCTGGAGATACACTAAATAATCTTTTTATCTGCATTTTGTATTTTTTAGAGACAGGGTCTTGCTCTATTGCCCAGGCTGGAGTACAGTGGCACCTGTAACATCGAATTCCTGGCCTCTAGCAATCCTCCCTCCTTGGCCTCTGAGAAAGCAATAGGATTATAGGCATGAGCCACTGTGCCTGGCCCATGATCTTTAAATGTTTCTTTAATCAGTCAGTAAATATTTACTGAGCATCAGCCTTGAGCAAAGCATTGTGGTAGGGGATGTAGAGAAAAATACAACCGGTACCTTAAAAGATCTTGTAGTGTAGTGGGTACAAAAGAAACACAGGCACGGTGGCTCATGCCTGTAATCCTAGCACTTTGGGAGGCCCAGGCGGGCGGATCACCTGAGGTCAGGAGTTCGAGACCAGCCTGGCCAACATGGTGAAACCCCGTCTCTACTAAAAATACAAAAATTAGCCAGGTGTGGTGGTGGGTGCCTGTAATCCCAGCTACTCAGGAGGCTGAGACAGGAGAATCGCTTGAACCTGGGAGGCAGAGGTTACAGTGAGCCAAGATCCTACCATTGCACTCCAGCCTGGGCAACAAGAGCAAAACTCCGTCTCAAAAACAAACAAACAAACAAACACACACGCACGGGCAGCAGCTAATGAGACACGGCCAAATACGGCAGGCCCTGAGCCAGTGATCCAGACTACAGACACAGTAGGAGCTGAAGGCAGAGGAGCGGGGTGGGAGAGGCTGGGAATCTCCATGCAGAGGTGGCCCTTGAGGAGGCACTAAAAAGAAGGCACTGGACTTGGGTAGTTGAAGAGGAAAAAGCAAGGCAGCCTGAAGTGTCTGTGTCCCAGAATGCTGGGCTGGTGTGTGGCACACAGTGGGCAGCCCATAAATCCTTTCCACCTAAAGAATGGGAAACATCCCTCAGGCCATTCATCGTTATTGTCATTTTAGGTCTAACACTTTTTAGATGTTTTGCTCCACAATGTCTTCATTCAGGAATGGGTTATAAGCGCATTAATTACAGTACACTCAGGGAATAAAAAGCATTCTTTTGGCTTTCTTCCGATTTTCTTCCATACAAAAGTTTTACTGCCTCTGTCAAAGGTCCTGCCATAAATCAAGCACTGTGATTTTACCTTGATTATTATCATTTTTTTTTTCAGTCTCCATAGAGACTATCCAAAATTGCCAATGCCGACTATATTTCAAGTCATCATGGCGAGTATTAGGAAAAGTTTTCAGTTAGCAATAATTGCACCTTGTATAAACCTCACTGGTTATGATGTTGCCACTGGGAAAAGCTTTTTACCTCGATCATTTTATCATTAGCTGAGAATCCTATGGTTTTCCTTAGTGACAATTATGAAAGCTACAGGTTGCAATAATCTTACATGCTTCAAATGTATTTTCTATAATAATTTAAATAACTAGAAATACATGGTCATAGAATTCTAGCATTTTGCAGCTGAGATGGACCTTGAAGGTCATTTAGACTAATCCTTCATTTAATAAAGGAGAAATTTAAGGCTTTGAAAAAGTTGAGATTTGCCCAGTCATGCATCAAGTAAATAGCAGGTTGAGGCCCAGAAATTCATCTCTCGTGACCCAGCCCATTACCCATAACGCATGGCAAATCTTAACGGTATTTCCTTTGTGCCTGGTTCCTGTTGACCAAGCTCCCCTGGCTCTCTATCATGTCTGGTAGTGGATCCTGTCCTCTACATCCCACAGCCACGAGACATTTCAGTCCCCATCCTCTCAACTTCTAGGTATGGCCTCACCGGCATCAACTTTCAGGAAGCTCTGGGTGAATGACTTTTTATTTCTTTTTTTTGCAACTCTTAAGAGCGGCCTGGAGGCCACTGGGGAGGAAAAGAGATGATTCAGGCTGTCCCTTCTTTCTAACCTCTCTGAAGCTGGGGTAAAACTTATTATTATTTTTACTATGTTTATCACTGTATATAGTTTTAACTGATGTCAACAGGCTCTATAGGTTCAGTAATTTCAAAGGACTCATCTCTTCTTAGGCAGGGATAAAGCCTGGTCCAAGGGTGGCTCCACATACACGGGTCAAGAAAAACCTGAGCTTCTAGTGCTTTTTCTGTTTCCTTTTTTTTTTTTTTTTTTTTTTTTTTGAGATGGAGTCTCGCTCTGTCACCCAGGCTGCAGTGCAGTGGCACAATCTTGGCTCACTGCAACTTCCACCTGCCAGGTTCAAGCAATTCTCCTGCCTCAGCCTCCCTAGTAGCTGGGACTACAGGTGAGCACCATCATGCCTGGCTAACCTTTTTTATTATTTTTTTCTTTTTTTGATACGGAGTCTTGCTGGGTCACCCATGCTGGAGTGCAGTGGCACGATCTTGGCTCACTGCAACCTTCGCCTTCCAGGTTCAAGCGATTCTCCTGCCTCAGCCTCCCGAGTAGCAGGAACTATAGGCTCCTGCCACAACGCCCGGCTAATTTTTGTAATTTTTAGTAGAGATGGGGTTTCACCATATTGGCCAGGCTGGTCTCGAACTCCTGACCTTGTGATCCACCCACCTCGGCCTCCCAAAGTGCTGGGATTACAGGCGTGAGCCAACGGGCCTGACCTAATCTTTGTATTTTTGGTAGAGACAGGGTTTCACTATGTTGGCCAAGCTGGTCTCAAACTCCTGACCTCAGGTGATCCACCCATCTTGGTCTCCCAAATTGCTGGGATTACAGGTGTGAGCCACTGTGCCTGACCTTTTTCTGTTTCTTCTAGAAAAACAGTGTGGAGAATTTCAGAAAAATCTTCCCTGAAATCACATTTATGATGTCAAAGTAGTAAACCTACGGCCAAAAACGATGTCATCATGCTCAATGACCAGTTGGTAAGCTTTTATATTCTGAAAATGACGGTTTGGTGAAGCTGTGGGAATTCCCATCCAGTTTTCAGGAATAGTGTCCCCATTGTCTAGGAATCATAAGTAACTGCCAACTCCAAAAGGAATCAGATTTGGGAGCAGCACAGAGTTGGACAATTCTTTGGAACTGTGATTTTTCCTGCATGTCTTTCCATGCCTTCCTTCTGTGTGGGGTTCTAACTCAGTATGTTGGAAGTGTGATATGATTATTTTCTTCCAGCAAACAGAACCCTTGGAAAAACAGGTAGGGTTGGCTGGCTGAGCAGGCAATGGCTCCTCTGAGCAGAAGCCAGTCTTACCCATAGGAAAGTGGGTAATTCTTCTCAGGAATAAAAATAAACCCTTAAGTGATAAGAACTCAGTCACGATCATTACTTCTATTCAGCGGTATCGCTTGAAACACACTTAAAATGCAATCTAGCAGGTAACCTTTAGCTGTTGTGCTCTTTGATGCCATTTGTCTTCAGGATCGATGGCAGCATTTTCAATTTCTTTGGCATTCTGAATAGAAGTCTTGTCTGTGACTCTGACGGGGTAGGAGATCTAGGTAGGTAAAACACATACAGCATGTTAACTGGACTCATTTTAGTCTTAGAGCTATGGGACTCAAGTCTGTGCACTCTAGAAAATGGTCCTGCCGGGCTAGGTTTTATTTTCAGTTAATTTCAAGGATTCATCTCATCAGTCCTCAGGGACCTGATTGTTCTCAAGGAAAATGGGAATAAACAATGTTTTCTCTTGCAGACACGGAGAGAAAACTGGTGCATTAAGGTCAAACTATTACTTACTTTACATGCTCAATACATACTCGGGGACCCAATTTTAGTACAGTTATCTGAACTGGATGCAGCAAGTAACGTTTGATCACGCCAACAGAAACACTATGAAATAACACTATACGCTAAGATGATGACGACAACAGAAATAACAATGTTTTCTACACATGGAATGCTCGCGGTGTGCCAGCATCTGTCCTAGGCCCTTAGCATACAATGTTCTCAGGTAATCCTCACAACCACCTTATCAGGTATGCATATATTATTACCCCCTTTTTGCAAATGAGAAAACAAAGGTACAGAGAGGTTAAGTAATTTGCCCAGGATCAACAGCTAGTAAGTAGAAGAGCTGGGTGGTCTATCTCCGGAGCCTGCACATCCAACAATGTTGCTAACTAACTTATTAGAAATGTCCTAGATCTACACAATTAGTAGGTTTGGTACTCAGAATTTGAATAATGTAAAGTTGGTGGTTCTCAACTTTAGTTAGATATTAGAAAAACTGAGGAAATTAAAAAAAAATACTAATGCCCTGATCCCACCTCAAACCCATTAAATCATAAGCTCTGGGGGTGGCCCCAGATACCAATATATTTTAAAAGTTCCCTATCTACTATTTAAAAAAATTAAAAAAGACCAGGTGTGGTGGCTCACGCCTATAATCCCAGCACTCTGGGAAGCCAAGGTGGATGGATCATGAGGGCAGGAGTTCAAGACTAGCCTGGCAAAGATGGTGAAACCCCATTTCTACTAAAAATACAAAAAAAAAAAAAAAAATTAGCCAGGCGTGGTGGCTGGTGCCTGTAATTCCAGCTACTTGGGAGGCTGAGGCAGACAATTGCTTAAACCTGGGAGGCGGAGGTTGCTGTGAGCTGAGATCATGCCACTGCACTCCAGCCTGGGCGACAGAGTGAGCCTCCGTCTCAAAATAAATAAATAAATAAATAAATAAATAAATAAATAAATAAAAATAAATAGATAAATAAATAAATAAAAAGCTCCCCAGGTGGGTCTAATCTGCAGCCAGGTTTGGGAACCATGAATGAAGGCAGCTACGCAGGACTTAGGTCCCTAAGTTATTTAAGGGCCCTTCATTGCCTCCATTAGTTACCTGTTTTAAATCAAGAAATTAGTGTCTGTGCTATGTGGCATTCTAGCCATCAGGATGTACTGCAGGAAGCAAACTTAAAGTTATGCAATCTTAAAGCTGGAAAAGATTGTGGAGATAATCCAGTTCTCCAGTACATCCACACCATCCCTGGTAGATGTTTACTCGCTGTCTGCCTAAATTCATGCCCCATTTCCTGGCAAGACTTACCTGTTTGTCAGTATTAGTATATGTTTAAAGATCTTCTATGAGTTGAGGAGGAGAAAAGAAATCTGTTTTATGCATGATGAACATATTGCTCCCTAACTGAGCAACCTGAATGCCAGAAAGCTTTTCTTCATATGAGCAGATATATGTCTCTGTATTTTCTATCCCTCTGCCCTCTGGAATAACACAGAACAGACTAATCCCTTCTTCAGACAACAGCTCTGCATGGGTAGAAGCTGACCTTGGTCTCCTGTGAGCCTGCTCTTATTCAGAGGACCGACTGTCTCATTCCCCTGTGCTGCAGTACTCAGGTCAGCCTCCTCTGCCCACTCTCTGCTCCACTGCCTAGAAGTGCTGTCAAGTCTCTCCCTTCTGAACTGATGTAATTAGTTTTAAAATTTAGATTTAGGACTTTACATGCGTTTTGTTACATTTCCTCTGGCGGGCGGGCTGTGTAGTGGAGAAGCAACAAGGTGTGTGACTAGAAAGAACTTGGGTTTGGGGATCTGTCCTGTTTGTGTTCAGATCTCCCCTCTGCTGTTTTTTTTTTTTGAGACGGAGTCTTGCTCTGTCGCCCAGGCTGGAGTGCAGTGTCACAATCTCGGCTCACTGCAAGCTCTGCCTCCTGGGTTCACGCCATTCTCCTGCCTCAGCCTCCTGAGTAGGTGGGACTACAGGCGCCCGCCACCACGCCCGGCTAATTTTTTGTATTTTTAGTAGAGACATGGTTTCACCATGTTAGCCAGGATGGTCTCGATCTCCTGACCTCGTGATCCGTCTGCCTCGGTCTCCCAAAGTGCTGGGATTACAGGCGTGAGCCACCAAGGCCAGCTATTTATCATATTTCTATCTCAGTCCCTCTCACCATGCTAGTTCAAGAGGAAACACTAGATCATTATAAAAGTATTAGATTTCACAGCTTTTCTCAACGTTATAGCAAAGGTTTCAATCCCATATGACCATGATGTTCAACAGAAACATGACTCATTTAAAAGAAAAATCGACTCTATTTTGGAGGAGAAATGAAGGTCAAGAGTCAAAAAACTAACTAAGCCGACTTAGCAGGCAAGGAAATCATCCTTCTCAAACCTCAAAGTGGGGATGACTGAGAGAAACTGTCGTCTGGAGCCTGGGAAAAAGGAAGTTGAACTCTTTCATAGATCTGCCATGAAGATGCTGATTCCCTGACTTTTGTTAAGTGTCTAAGAAATAAAGGGGACTTAGTTTAGTTAATTCAGGTTATTACTGTTGATACTGTTTGATTGACAACGATGGAATCTCTTATATAGCACTGGTGAAAAGTTTATAAATTAAAAAAACAGTGTCCCATGCTTCCTCTTCCAGAAAAGGTAGGATATACAATATTTCCCTCCACAGGCTGTTTAGGTAGAACACAGTGGCTGAATCACCCCAGTGAGATCCCTGAGCAAGTAAAGCATACTTCTACATTATCTCTTTCAAAGTGGAATGGGACACAACCTCTGCCAGCTACTTTTTTTTTTTTTTGTGAACCATTCTATTAATACCAATCAAATCGAGAAAATGATCAAATGAAATTGCATTTTGAGCATCATAAGCTGTGTAATGTCTATTCTGTTAAATTGGGGCCTATAATTGCTTCTCTACTGAAAAGATACAACAAAGACAGCAATCATGGCTTGTCATTATCCCGGACTAGAAAACCGGCCTTTGCAGGGAGGACTTCAAAGGCTTGTGGTTCTCGAATTGCATTTGGCTGCTATTGTTGAAGCACAGGCAATCTTGATGAGGTGTTTACACTGAGGTAAGGCGCAGAGCAGAGCGGCTGAGTGCCTGGGTCTAGAGCCATTAAAAAATTGTACATTATGTTCCTTGCTTTGAAGTGAGGGTTTGTAGGTAGGAAAGCAACTCAGATTGAGTACAGCTGAGCTAGATTGGGCTGCTACTTCTTGCTCAAAGAAACTCATCAGGTTCTTAGAGAATCAGAGAGCACTACAAAAAAAGTTGGTGCTTTACCAAGAGCTGTATGTGAGTCAGTGAATCCCGCGTAAAGACACACTGAAACATGTTTAAATAAGGATGTTACCGTTAAGTTCTGCAATCACTGGAGGTTTTGCCTTTTTTCCTTTATATTCTGTTTTTACTACTGACCTTATGTTTAGATGTTGTGGGGAGCCCCACATTAATTTATTGGGTTCTTTGTTACTCTCATTCTTTGACAGTATTGACAACTAGCACATATCCAAATTAAATAGAGTTGATTTTTTAAGTAGTATTAGCTTACCATCATTCCAACACCTATTATTCAATTCCTTGCTTCCAGGCATAATAGTGGATTCAGTGAGCATTTCTCCATTAACTTGGCTAAGGAGTGAGCTGAAGTATTTATTTCTCTACCCTATTTCTAATATACCTTGCTGTGTGTCAATTCACACCTGCTCATGCCAGCACTGCTGCCGCCTGTGTTTATACACAGCCAGCAAAAGAGGCGGAGACACGATGATAGAAATTGTCTGCCAGTCTGCCACTGTGAGGCTGCAACCCTGATATTTAGCACAGCTGTTTCAATTATCCAAAGGTTTGTATTATTCAGCTGTTTAGAGGCAAAAGACATGAAATATTTTGGCTCTGCTGTTGGCCATAGTCTCCATTCCTATAGATTACCTCATAATGTATTTAGCATGCACATGTTTAGTGCGAATTGGATGGCACTGAAAGCTTTTTTTTTTTTTTCGTATTTTTAGTATAGACGGAGTTTTGCCATGTTAGCCAGGCTGGTCTTGAACTCCTGACCTCAAGTGATCCGCCCACCTCAGCCTCCCAAAGTGCTGGGATTACAGGCGTGAGCCACTATGCCGGCACATGAAACTTTTGAATATATTTTTTTCTACATTCATTTTCAGCTTAAGATATTTGAACTTTAAAAAGCCCCAAGCTAATGGTCAGTCACCTACTTAAAAACTCTTCAATACTTTTCCATTACCCTCAGCCTTCAAAGATTTATAAGGCCCTGTGGCCTCAGGTTCCTGTCTACTTCCTCAGCCGTGGCCCCTTGCTCTCTTCCTGCTGTACCTTTCAGTTTTGCTGATGCGCCAGGGGCACCATTGTCTCTAGGTCTTTGCATAGGCCATTCTTTGCCTGGAAATTCACTTATTTAGGGAATTTCTTTGCCCCTTCACTTCACTTACTTTTTTTTTTTTTTTTTTTTTTGAGAGAGTCTCTCTCTGTTGCCCAGGCTGGAGTGCAGTAGCATAATCTTGGCTCACTGCAACCTCCGCCTCTCGGGTTCAAGTGATTCTCCTGCCTCAGTCTCCCGAGTAGCTGGGATTACAGGCGTGCACCACCATGCCTGGCTAATTTTTGTAATTTTAGTAGAAATGGGGTTTCACCCTGTTAGCCAGGCTGGTCCCAAACTCCTGACCTCAAGTGATCTGCCACCTGAGCCTCCCAAAGTGCTGGGATTACAGACATGACCCACTGTGCCCGGCCCACTTCACTTATTCTGACCCATCCCATCCACTGTTCAGCCTTGGCTGAAATATAACTTTTTCCAGAAAGCCTTCCTTGCCACCCCAGAGGCGGCTACAACAGCTGCATCTGAGCGCATGGCCTTAGTACTCTGTACTTTCCTTTTGTAACAAGTATCACCCTGGTAACTGTTTCCCCCCCTCCCCGCCCCCAACTTCTGGACTGTAAATTCCAGGAAGGCAGGAAAAAGGACGGACCATGTGCAGGGCTGTCTTGCTGTATAGCTCTAGGGGTACTACTCACCTGTGCTATGCTCCGAATGTGCCTGGCATCTAGATGGTCAATAAATACGAAGGCATGAAAAGATCAATCTGGGTTGCTCACTGAACTTGCATTTATATCAGAATACGTATACTCTACTTGTTTATCTGGTTAGATGTGTGGTTTATTTTAAAGCCAGGTAGCCGGCTATTGACAAAATAAGGTGGAAACTAGAACTTCATCTTCCATTCCACTCTCCCTTGTTCCCAGCTTCAGTCCCTGAAATTTGCATTTGCTACTCCCTCTTCCAGAAATCCTCTTTCTCCAAATATTCGCATGGCGTGCCCTCTCGCCTCCTCCATATCTTCTCAGGGAGACTCTGCCTCATGGCCCATTTAAAGTTGTAATTTCCCACCACCTCAGCAATCCTTAGCAGTTCTGCCCAGCTTTATTTGTCTCCTTACATCCTTAAAATATGGAACTTACCATGCACCAATGCACTGATTTATCTGTTTTGTCTGTTGTCCATCTCCTTCCTCAGGAGGCCTGGGATTTTTGTCTGTTTTTGTTCAGGGGTGTATCCCAAGCACCTATGACAATGTCTGACCCATAATCATCTCTCAATAAATACATGCTAGGCTGGGCGCAGTGGCTCACACCTGTAATCCCAGCACTTTGGGAGGCTGTGGGCAGATCACTTGAAACCAGAAGTTCAAGACCAGCCTGGCCAATATGGCAAAACCCTGTCTCTACTAAAAATACAAAAATTAGCTGGGTGTGGTGGCTCATGCCTGTAATCCCAGCTACTTGGGACACTGAGGCATGACAGTCATTTGGACCCAGGGGGCAGAGGTTGCAGTGAGCTGAGATGGCACCACTGCATTCCAACCTGGTGACAGAGTGAGACTGTGTCTCCAAAATAAATAAATAAGTAAAATAAAATAAATAAATATATGCTAAATGAATAATGGCCATTTTTAAGAATGTGAAAGAGATTTTTAGGACTATCTCATATTACCTACAGAAAGATTGATTATCCAGCAATCTGAGCTCTCCATAACAAACTAAGAATATGTAAGCATGACCTCTGAATGGACACATTAGCGATTAAAAAAAAAAAATCACAAAGCTCACACATTGCACTGAAATTGCTCCATTACTAAAATCCTTCAATGAATTCATATGACTTAGAGGAAAGGCCTAACATTTGAACACAGGGTTTTTAAAATTTGAGCATGTTTCAAAATCACTTGGAAGGCTTGTTAAAACACAGATTGCTGGGCCTCACCCCAGAGTTTCTGACACAGGAGGTCTGGCATGGGGCCCAAGAATTTCCACTTGTAGTAAGTTCCCAGGTGATGCTGATGCTCCTGGTCTGAGGAACACAATATGAGAGCTTCTGCTTTAAAATGACACACAAGGGCCTGCAGGAAAGACGTCTGACGATTTCTCTAACCTAAATATCCATATTCTCATCCTCACAATCTAGCCACATACAACTACAGCACTATCCACCTTCTCCTTAACTAACTCACTGGATGAAGTGACGTTTTCTAGTCTTGAAGATATCCTGAGGCCATAGCTAAATGCTTACGGCTGCTAGGCTCTCTCTGGTACACCTTGGTACTTCTACTTCCACTTGTTGAGTTGTATGTTTACCAAGAGTCTTTTCCATTTGTTCCCAAACCTGTTTATTCCTATTGTACCTGTTGTTAAAATTAGGAAATGTATTTAAAGATTAGATAACCTGAAGAAATCTAAGCATGAATAGAGAGGTGTTATGTTCATGAAAACTTAGTTAAATGATTTAGAATTACCCAATAAAGCAAATGGCAAAGTAACATTTTGGGGGCGGGGGGAAATATAAAAGATTAGGGGAAACATTCACAAAAACCTAGCGATTATGGCCAGGTGCCGTAGCCCACGCCTGTAATCTCAGCACTTTGGGAGGCTGACGTGGGAGCATCACTTGAGGCCAGGAGTTTGAGAGCAGCCAGGCAAAACCCTGTCTCTACTAAAAACACAAAATTTAGCTGGGCGTTGTGGCAAGTGCCTGTAATCCCAGCTACTCCGTGGCTGAGGCATGAGAATTACTTGAACCTGGGAGGTGGAGGCTGCAGTGAGCCAAGATCGTGCCACGGCACTCTAGCCTGGTTGACAGAGGGAGACTACATCTCAAAAACAAACAACAACAACAAAAAACAAACAAAAAACAAAAAACCAAAACACACCTAGAAATTATGTTCTTAAATTGTTTCTTAAGGTTTTTTAAGTTTGTACTTTGCTATCAAGAAATCAAAACTGCAAATCACAGATGCTCTCAAACTGATGCAAGAAAAACAATGAAACTCCAAACAATAGAATCTGCACTGGTAAAAAAGACCTTGGCCCCTTGGTAAAAAAAACTGGTGAATTAGTATATATTTATATACATTAAGTGAAAGTCAAGTAATTACGGTATATAGTTATCATTTTTCATATCTGCTTTAACCAATTTAAAAACAAAATTTTATTAATATATAATGTTTGTACATATTTATGGGGTATATGTGATATTTTGTTATATATACAGAATGTGTATTGAACAAGATTATGTGGGGTATCCATCACCTCAAGTATTTATCATTTCTTTGCATTGGGAACATTTCAAATGCTCTCTGCTAGCTACTTTGAAATATACAACACAGTTTTACTAACTACAGTCACCTAACTTTGCTATGGAATATTAGAATTTATTCATTCTATCTAACTGTATGTTTTTACCAACTGACCAACCTCTCTTCATCTTCCCTACCCCCCAGACCCTTCCCAGCCTCTGGTAACTACCATTCTGCCTTTTACCTCCATGAAATCTTTGATTTAATTGACCAACTACCAGTTCTTGACCAGCAGTATAGAAGTTCTTTCTGTACTGACAGCTTTCTACTTAAATAGTGTTCTTTCATGACTTGATGCCACTGCTCCTGCCCCCTTTGCCCGCAGTGCCCTTACTACCCACTTCCACCTGTTAACTTCTCTTTAGGGCTGGGTGCTGTGGCTCACACCTGTAATCCCAGCACTTCGGGAGACTGAGGCGGGCAGATCACTTGAAGTCAGGAGTTCAAGACCAGCCTGGCTAACATGGTGAAACCCCTGCCTCTACTAAAAATACAAAACTTAGCCAGGCGTGGTGGCGGGTGCCTGTAATCCCAGCTACTTGGGAGGCTGATGCAGGAGAATTGCTTGAACCCAGGAGGCAGAGGTTGCAGTGAGCTGAGATGGCGCCACTGCACTCCAACCTGGGTGACAGGGCGAGACTCTGTCTCAAAAAACACAAACAAAAATAAAAACAAAAAATTACCCTTTTTCATTTTAAAGAATCAGTTCCATGATTGCCTCTTGTGTGAAGCCCCCTCTGACTTCCCTGGACAGTCAGGCACCTTTTCTTCCGGGTTCTTGGGGACCTTATCTGATACTAGCACAGCAGTTTTCACTTGGTATTGACTGTTTACATGTCTGCTTCCCATTCTGCCACAAGCTCCTTAAGAGCAGATACAGACAGCAGCAGAAAATGACTGCAGGCTCATAGCAGTCTGGGTCATTTAACAAAGAGGCAAAGAAGCGATCACATTGCCACAGCTTTGTACTTTACTACAGAATGGCGCAATATGACCTGTGTAAGGCAGCATAGAATTATCAGGTATGGCAGGTACATTTTGAAAACTATCCTTAAAAATGATAGAAATTTATGTTAAATTTCTGGTTTTCAAAGGGGCATGCTTTGGTTATGTGGAAAATTTTTTTTCTTATGGATCCCTCTTCAATAATGTCAAATTAATGAAGTGTCACTCTATAGATCATACAAATTGGTAGTTTAAGCAGCTAAGTGTTGAACAGTGCACACAAGAAAGAGGCCTTAAAAATGGCTCATATTGAAAAAAATCATAAAGTTCAATTGAAATTATGCTGTCATAAGTAAGTGCTCTTGTAGTAATAGCAGAGGGCAAAATAAGAAAATTTATCAATCGATGAACATCTATGGAGTTCCTACTCTGTAGAAGAATAATTTTCACATGTATAATAGGATAGGTGGGACTCAAAAGCACCACCAGGCCGGGCGTGGTGGCTCACACCTGTAATTCAAGCACTTTAGGAGGCTGAGGTGGGCAGATCACGAGGTCAGGAGTTCGAGACCAGCCTGACCAACATGGTGAAGCCTCGTCTCTACTAAAAATAGAAAAATTAGCCGGGCGTGGTGGTAGACGCCTATAATCCCAGCTACTCAGGAGGCTGAGGCAGGAGAATCGCTTGAACCAGGGAAGCGGAAGTTGCAGTGCTACGGAGTGAGACTCTGTCTCAAAAAAACAAACAAACAAAACAACAAAAAAAACACCACCACCAATCTGAAGAATCCTATAAGAAAATAATTCTATGTTTCTAACCAAATATAATTACAAAAAGATGACCATAACTTAAATAAAGGTAAAGCTTAATCTTATAGACAACCAAAAGTTTCACTAAATTTAATACTATGAAAAAGAGCAATATATCCTTTAGGTGGTAACCTTCCACATTAGGAGACTGTAAATTTAAACCAAACATTCAATAATAAATATAACTTTTATTTATATAAGGCTGTAAGATTATAAAAAGCTTTCACATTGCATATCTCATTTGATCATCTCGATAATTCTGAGTCTGTGGTGTAAGGCAAACATTTGTAATTTTACTTTAATGAGGAAGAATAAGACTCAGTAACTGAGTTTGTGATTTGCCAAAGTAATAAATGGCTCCAAATGGGACTCAAATCAGGTCTTTTGACTTCAAATTCCAGTGTTTAACAGCACAAGTTCTTGTTAATCCCCCCTCCGCTTTTTTTTTTGTTTTGAAAACAATGAAATTTTGAACCAAAGAAAAAGTATTTAAAAATTACATTTCTTCATCAAATATTTAGCTAGTGCCTGCTGTATGCCAGGATCTGGGAATTCAAAGATGAACAAGTCCATGATCGTAAGGAGTAGATAGTCATCTTTACATGATGAAGACAGTGCAGTGTGGGGTTATGGGTTCTGCAGGAGATGTTCAGGAATGAGGGAGGTAGTGGAAGGAGGATCTTCAGAAAGCCTTTACAAAGGCAGAGACATATGAGCTGAATCTCAAAAGGAGGATAAGGTTTTCCTAAGCAAACAAGCCAGGGCAAGAGTAGCCCATCAGCATGAATAAAGAAGGGGCTAGAAGAAATGCCAGGTCTGGGCTCTGTGAGTTCCTGGAGTATGGCCGGGTGTTTGACATACGTAGGGAGTGATGAAGGATGAGGCTATAGGAGCAGGAAGGAGCCAGGTCAGGAAGGGCCTTTCGTACCACTCAAGAGTTTGAGTTTTATTTTGAAGGTAACATGGCATCACATTAAGCAGTGTTGAAAGAATTACCCTATGAAATTGTACTTCAAAACTAAAGTACCAAATACATGATCCAGAGTTATTAATAAATTCCTTATTTTAAAGTGTAAATATTTGAAACAGTATCTGAGACCACGTGCAATTGTTAAATACTGTCAACTAGTTGCATACAAGATTGTAGCATTCTGTAATCCCTAGGACAGTGTTTGATTGATCGCGGACCCTCAAGAGACAGCATGGTGAGTGTGGGGTGTGCCTGGATAGGCCCCCTTTGTAGGCAGTCTTTTGAGAGTCTCACCATCGAATGGCCTCCTAGGGCATGTGAATGTTATTGTTTTGCCTACACTTTGTTCTTACTCTGTCCGAAGTTATATCTCTTTCATTTTGAGGCAATGTAGCCTTAAAAAAAGAGAAAGCCGGTTAGAAGGGCCTCTTCCCTGGGTGGAATCTTCTCCCGTGGTGTAAGGAGTCCCTAGTGGTAACGATAGCTTTTCTTCACTGAGTGTCTGCCCCGAGTCCGTAGCTTTGTATAAATTCTTCAAATAGCCCTCCAAAGCAGAAACAGATATATATACATATGATATATATTTATATTCCTCGTTTGCTTCCTCCATATATAGATGAGGAAGGTGAGGTGAGGTTTATTTTTATTTATTCTTAATTTTGATTATTTTCTCTTTTTTTGGGGGGGGGACAGAGTCTTACTCTGTTATCCAGGATGGAGTGCAGTGGTGAGATCCACTCACTGCAGCCTTGGCCTCCCGGCTCGAGCGATCCTTCCATCTCAGCCTCTGGAGTAGCTGGGACTACAGGCGTGCCCCATCATGGCCAGCTAATTTTTGCATTTTTTGGTGGAGACGAGGTTGAGCTAATACGGGTTATGCTGAAGAGCCAGGATTTAATCCATGATTGACTCTCAAATCAGTATTTTGTTTTGGTTTTAGTTTTTCTCCCTCAATATTCCGTTGTTCCCTAGCAAAAACGCTGCTACCAGGGATGGGGCCAACCAAAGCTCTTCCTCTAGATCTTGCATACTTTTCTCTTTCTTATCCATTCGTGCCTCCACTTGAATGATACGTCCTCAGAGGGACCTTCCCCAAGCACCTGGCTAGACATCCCAGTTTAACCTTTTTTTTGAGATGGAGTCACACTCTGTCACCTAGGCTGGAGTGCAGTGGCGAGATCTCGGCTCACTGCAACCTCCGCCTCCCGGGTTCAAGGGAATCTCCTGCCTCAGCCTCCTGAGTAGCTGGGATTACAGGCGTGCACCACAAGGCCCAGCTAAGTTTTGTATTTTTAGTATAGATGGGATTTCACCATGTTGGCCAGGCTGGTCTCTAACTCCTGACTTCAGGTGATCCACCCACCCCAGCCTCCCAAAGTGCTGGGATTACAGGAATGAGCCACCACGCCCAACCCCCAGTTTACTTATTAAGGTCATCACTTTATTAAATAAAGCACTTTATTCCCTCTCATTACTTTGTTTCTTTCCTTTTCTTTTTTCTTTTCTTTTTTTTTTTTTTTTGAGACGTTGTTTCGCTCTTGTTGCCCAGGCTATGCAATGGCGCAATCTCAGCTCACCGCAACCTCCGCCTCCCGGGTTCAAGCGAATCTCCTGCCTCAGCCTCCTGAGTAGCTGGGATTACAGTCATGCACCACCACGCCCAGCTAATTCCGTATTTTTAGTAGAGATGGGGTTTCTCCACGTTGGTCAGGCTGGTCTTGAACTCCTGACCTCAGGTGATCTGCCTGCCTTGGCCTCCCAAAATGCTGGGGTTATAGGAGTAAGCCACCATGCCCAGTCTCATCACTTTCTTAAATACAGTTTATTCAGTCTCTTTTGAGGTATTATCAGTATCTGAAATTATTTTGTTACATGGTTCTTATCTTTGCCGTATGACTGGAATGTAAACTCCTTCAAGATAGGTGCTCTGCCTGTCTTGTTTTCTGTTAATATCCCAGCATTGAGAAGAGTACCTAATATTGAATACATATTTGGTGCTCAATAAATATCTGTTGGCTGACTGACCTGCTGTCTCAGCAACAGCCACAAAGATGTGTTAATTGAAGGTAGGACTGTGAATTGTTTGTGACTTTATATTGTCTTGACTATAGGCCATTCAATAACCATATCACATTTGTAAACTATCTGTAATTTCTTTCCAAGAAATTACAAGGAAAAAGTTGAATAACATGTATAGAGCATTTCTAACTCTTTTCTAAACCCATACTAAATTTCACCTTCATCAGTCTTTAAAGTAACATTAGAATCGAGATAGAAAGGTAGTTCATTTTTCAAAACAGTTTCCTTTAACGGTGGATTACAAATGGACTCAAAATGGAATGAGTTTCAGACAAATACTTTAGGCTAGTGAACAAATCATGAATAAAAGTAAGAACTGATTATTCACCAGCAAAGTTACTGCCTGACCGTGATACTTAGGTGCCCTCTAGTGTGTGTTGGTTTTTACATCGGTTCCTCGCTTCACACATCATGTGATTAAGATTTTGTCATGTATTCAAAGGTGATTTTTCCAATGTATTTTAATGTACAATCAGCAGATCTATGCAAAATGGCAAAAAGACTGCAGAACAATTGACTTTAAAAATCAATAGTTCTACCCTAAGCCATTAATTACAAGAATAAAATGCAATTTAGGGGGGTGAGCAATCGGGGGTGTGAAGTTATATGGGTTACTACAAAATTTATATTATAAATGTCTCCTCTTATTTTTGTTGCTATTTTTCCATTTTAATTTTTAAAAGATAATACATAAGCATGGTTCAAAATTAAGAGATTTGAAAAGGTATACAGTAAAAAGTTGTGCTCCTGCCCATTCCCCCTCCACCTCTTGCAATTAACTACTTTTGTAGCCTTCCACAATTTCTTATGCATGCCATGCAAATACAATATATATTTTTATTCCTTTCCACTGATTTTTTGGTTTTTTTTTTTTTTTTGGAGACAAGAATCTCACTCTGTCGCCCAGGCTGGAGTGCAGTGGTGCGATCTCGGCTCACGGAAACCCTGCCTCCCGAGCTCATGCAATTCTCATGGGCTTCCCGAGTAACTGGGATTACAGGCAGCCATCACGATGCCCGGCTAATTTTTGTATTTTTTAGTAGAGACAGTGTTTCACCATGTTGGCCAGGCGGGTCTCAAACTTCTGACCTCAAGTGATCCGCTGGCCTCCCAAAGTGCTGGGATTATAGGCATGAGCCACCACGCCTGGCCCCTCTCCACTCGTAACATACTGCACCTTGAATTTCTTTCTTAATAAGAAATCCTGGTAAGTTATCCCTCATAGTTCATGGAGAGTGTCCATATTTTTTTTTTAACAGCTGCAGTGTACTGTACTGTATGGATGTACCATAACTTATTTACTCCCCAAATGACAGATATTTGGGTGGTTTCCAATCTTTTGCTATTACAAATAAGGCTGAAATGAACAATTTTGTACAGATGTAATTTCAAAACTACACACAAATATCTAGGATAAATTCCTAGGTGCAAAATGTGTTGGGTCAAATAAAAATAATTTCAAACACTTTGATACTTATATATATACCTATATACTTGCTATGGGCCAGTCACTGATCTTAGCACTCTCTATACATTTATTTATTTATTTATTTATTTAATTTATTTTTTTGAGATGGAGTCTTGCTCTGTAACCCAGGCTGGAGTGCAGTGGTGCAATCTCGGCTCACTGCAACCTCTGCCTCCTGGGTTCAAACGATTCTCCTGCCTCGGCCTCCCGAGTAGCTGGGATTGCAGGCACACACCACCATGCTCAGCTAATTTTTGTATTTTTAGTATGGACGGGTTTCACAATGTTGGCCCAACTGGTCACAAACTCCTGACTTCAAATGATCTGCCTGCTTTGGCCTCCCAAAGTGCTGAGTTTACGTGGCCTAACTCATTTATTTAATCTTCTTAATAAGCCTATGAGGAAAGTCCTATTATTGTCCTCATTTTAAAGATGAGGAAACTGAGGCACAGAGAGGTTTAGTAACTTGCAGAGGGTCAGAGAGCTAGCAGGTGGCAGTGCCAACCAACCTCGCTCCAGAGTCCATACTCTTAGCCATTATGTTTTACTTTCTCAAGGAGTATATTTGTGTTTTATGTAGACATTAACAGATTGTCCTCCGTACTGGTTATACTAATTTATTCTCTCACCAGCTTGACCGTACTTTTTTGCCCACAGGGTCATTAAACTTACAGAATTTTGATAGTTTAATTATAGTCGAAAAATGGAATCCCATTATAGTATTAATTTGCATTTCTCTAATAGGCTGAGATTGGGTAACCTCTTATATGTGTAATAGCCATATATATTAACTTTTCTTTGTTAACTTTTATTGACGAGGAAAAATACACAAAAAGTATAAATGAACAATCTGTGAATAAGCAAGGATAATAAAGAAAGCTCTGGAAATTAAGAGTAATGAGAGGAACAATCTGTGAATTATTCATTTATAGTTTTTGTGTATTTTTCCTTGGAATTTGGTCTTTTTCTTATTGATTTCTAGGATCTCCTGAAATCTCTACCAAAAAATACAAAAATTAGCCAGGTGTGGTGGCGGGTGCCTATAATCTCAGCTGCTCTGGAGGCTGAGGCAGGAGAATCGTTTGAACCTGGGAGGCGGAGGCTGCAGTGAGCTGAGATCGCGTCACTGCACTTCAGCCTGGGCCACAGAGTGAGACCCTGTCTCAAACAAAAACCAAAACAAAACAAACCAAGTGCCTCCACACTTGGTACCCAAGCTTCCCGCCTCCTACCCACAAATCAACTGAATAATCCTATCAGCCATGGAAAACATCAGTGCTCTGCAGATAATGACTTACACAACTCTGACTTTTAGATTTTGATAAAACCTGTGTTCTCTGTTCTAACCCCTTGCTCATCAAAGTGTGGTCCATGGACCAGCAGCCTTGCATCTCCTGGGAACTTGTTAGAAATGCACACTCTGCATCTCACCCCAGACCTACTGGATCACAATCTGTATTTTAACGAGAGTCTAAAGTGGTTCATAAGCACTTTAAATTGTGAGAAGCGAAAGATCAGTGGTTCTCAAAGTGTAGGCCTGATAGCAGCAGCAGTATCACCTGGGGCCATGCAGAAACTTCAGATCCCTGGATCCCACCCTACACCTGCTGAATCAGAAATTTGGGGGGATGAGGTCCATCAAGCTTTTTAAATAAGCCCTCCAGATGATTCTGGTGCACTCTAATGTTTAGGAACCACTGCTCTAGATCGGTGATTCTCAATCTTGGCTAAATACTAGAATCATCTGGGGAGTGTGGCGGACTCCCCATATTTAGAGTGCAGCCCAGATGAGCTGAATTGGAATTTCAGTGGTTCATCCAGGGAATCAATACTTTTTAAATTCTTCAGATGATTCCAATGTGAAAACAAGGCTGAGAACCACTGCTCTAGTCTGGAACAATGCTTCTCAAACCTGGCTTCACATTAGAAATACTCAAGGAGCTTTACAAAAAAGAAAAACTGATGCTCAGGTTCTCAGAGATTTAAATTGGTCTGAGTGAGGCAAAAAAATCACTTTTTTTTTTTTTTTTGAGATGGAGTTTCACTCTTGTTGCCCAGGCTGGAGTGCAATGGTGTGATCTCGGCTCACTGCAACCTCCACCTCCCGGGGTTCAAGCGATTCTCCTGCCTCAGCCTCCCGAGTAGCTATGATTACAGGCATGCTCCACCATGCCGGGCTAATTTTGTATTTTTTAGTAGAGACGGGGTTTCTCCATGTTGGTCAGGCTGGTCTCAAACTCCCGACTTCGGGTGATCGGCCCGCCTCGGCCTCCCAAAGTGCTGGGATTACAGGTGTGAGCCACCGTGCCTGGCCAGATTTTTAACTCAGGAAAAATATATATTCTCCTCACTCATCTTTGAACTATACCCAGCTAGGTGACTGCTATAACATCGTCAACCTAAACGAAGTGATATATAGACATTTCAAACAAACGCAAATTCTAGTTTAATGTTTCAGAAGTCATTTTAAAGTAGCCACTACATACCTGTTCTGGATGAGATTCCCCTCTTTTTTTATTGTGAAGTTGGAGATAAGAGTCCGTTTTCGGGATGGGTAATCCCAAAGTGAGCTTGTTTTTTTCCACAAAATGTTGTTTGGACTTCCTTCGCCGAGGGCCGCGTGATCCCGGCAGGAAAACCTCGTTATGTGAACTTGAGCTCTTCACGCACTGAGAAAGGCTGCTCGACTTCTCCTCCAGGACACTGTCGCTCAGCTCTAAAAACGACTTGCTGCGACAGGCACCATGCTTATAGTTTGGACTTAAAAATTCACTACCAAGTAAAGAGGCTGCACTCTGTGGACTCTCTTTCTGCTCGCCTTTTCCCCCGGAGAGTTCCACTGACGTCTCCTGGGAAGGGTAGAGGGGAGCCAAAGGCAGATTTTCTAAAAAGCTGTCCATGGACTCTAGCAACGCTTCCACAGACAGCAGCTGCCCTTCCTCCTTCTTACTCTTCCAGTTCGGGTCATAGCGGAGGTCTGAATATTTGTCTTCTATTGGTTGTTGCCTGCCCAAAGCAGAAGAAAAATGTCAAGTCCTTAGTTAAAATAAATTCACTCCTTATAGTCAGTTGATCATTTTATTTGAAATCAATCTCAGTCTTTCTCCTATAGTTTTCCTTTTATTATCTGTATGTTAAACACAAATCCCAGCAGGGTGCAGTGGCTCATACCTGTAATCCCAACACTTTGGGAAGCTGAGGCAGGAGGATCGCTTGAAGCAAGGAGTTCAAAACCAGCCTGGGCAACACAGCGAGACTCCATCTTTACAACAAAATTTTTTTTAAAAAAATTAGCTAACTATGGTGTCGTACCTGTAGTCCCAGCTACTCAGGAGGCTGAGGCGGGAGGATTGCTTGAGCTAAGGAGTTAGAGGCTACAGTGAGCTATAATCACGACACTGCACTCCAGCCTGGGAGACGGCGTGAGATCCTGTCTCTTAAATAAATAAGTTAATTAATAAACATAAAGACAGATCTCAGGCCCAAATTAGACCCACACACTACACATAAGGGCAAAAAGGCATAATTATCCAAGTTCATTGAAATATGGAATAAAAATGGGGGATAATTAATTTCTAAGTGTCAGAAAACAACTGAAAAACAAATGTCTATAATGTTAAACCAATAATCACTGTGGTTCAATTAATGCGATTACTTACGTACACCAACAATGACTCAGTATTTCAGCTGGTGAAGATAAAACTGTGTTTCACACTTTGGCTGGTAATACATTTCATACACTGACTAACAATGTTCTGGTCAAGGACAAGCCACATATACGACTGAGGTCCTACGATATTGTAATGGAGCTGAAAAATTCCTGTCACCTAGTGACACTGTAGCCCTTGGAATATCCTAGTACAATATGTTGCTCATATGTTTGTGGTGCTGCTGGTATAAACAAACCTACTGCACTGCCAGCCCTATAAAAGTATAGCACATACAATTATATATAGCACATAATCCTTGATGATGATCATCAACAACTATGTTACTGGCTTTTATATTTACTATATGATATGGTTTGGATCTGTGTCCCCACCCAAATCTCATGTCGAACTGTAATCCCCAGTGTTGGAGGTAGGGCCTGCCTGGTGGGAGGTGACTGGATCATGAGGACGAGTTCTCATGAATGGCTTAGCACCATCCACCCTTGGTTCTGAGTAGTGAGTGAGTTATGGTGAGATCTGGTTGTTTAAGAGTGCATAGCAGCTCCCCACCCTCTCTCTTGGTCCTGCTCTGCTGTAAGAGGCCTGTTCCCCCTTTGCCTTTGCCATGATTGTAAGTTTCCTGAGGTTTCCTTAGAAGCCAAGCAGATGCCAGAATCATACTTCCTGTAGAGCCTGCAGAACTGTCAGCCAGTTAAACTTCTTTTTTTAAATAAATTACCCAGTCTCACTCAGGTATTTCTTTGTAGCAATGCAAGAACAGGCTAATACACTATATTATACTTTTTTTTTTGAGACAAGTCTTGCTCTATCACTCAGGCTGGAGTGCAGTGGTGTGATCTTGGCTCACCGCAACCTCTGCCTCCCGGATTCAAGTGATTCTCATGCCTCAGTCTCCTGAGTACCTGGGATTACAAGTGTGTGTTAACACGCCTAGCTAATTTTTTTTTTTTTTTAATTTTTAGTAGAGACAGGTTTTTGCCAGGTTGGCCAGGCTGATCTTGACCTCCTGTCCTCCTGTGATCCACCCACCTCAGCCTCCCAAAGTTTTGGGATTACAGGCATGAGCCACCGTGCCCAGCCACTATACTCTATATTTTTTATCATTATTTTAGAGTGCACTCCTACTTATTTTTTAAAAAGTTAACTGTGAAACAGCCTCAGGCAGGTCCTTCAGGAAGGATTCCAGAAGAAGGCCTTGTTATCCTAGGAGATGACAGCTCCATATGTGTTACAGCCCCTGAAGACCTTCCAGTGAGACACGGTATGGACATGGAAGACAGTGATATTGATGATTCTAACCCTGTGTGGGCCTAGACTAATGTGTGTGTTTGTGTCTCAGTTTTTAACAAAAAAGTTTAAAAGTAAAAAAAAAATTTTTAATAGGAAAAAGCTTACAGAATAAGGATATAAAGAATTTTTATACTGCTGTACAATGTATTTGTGTTTTAAGCTGTGTTATTACAAAAGAGTTAAAAAGTAAAAATAATTAAAAGTGTGTGAAGTAAAAAAGTTACAGTAGCTAAGGTCAATGTATTAATGAAGAAATATTAAAAAAATAAATTTAGAGGAGTCTAAGTGTACAGCGTTGCTGAAGTCCACAGTAGCTTACAGTAATGTCCTAGGCCTTGAAATTCACTCCCGCTCACGCACTGCCTCACCCAGAGAAACGAACAGTCCTACAACCTCCATTCATGGTCAGTGCCTATATATATATATATATATATATATATATATATATATATATTTTTTTTTTTTTTTTTTTTTTTTTTTTTGATTCGGAGTCTCGCTCTGTCCCCCAGGCGGGAGTGCAATGGCGGGATCTCCGCTCACTGCAAGCTCCGCCCCCTGGGTTCACGCCATTCTCCTGCCTCAGCCTCCCAAGTACAGGCGCCCGCCACAACGCCCTGCTAATTTTTTGTATATTTAGTAGAGACGGGGTTTCACCGTGTTAGCCAGGATGGTCTCAATCTCCTGACCTCGTGATCCACCCGCCTCGGCCTCCCAAAGTGCTAGGATTACAGGCTTGAGCCACCGTGCCTGGCCATATATATTTAAATGTACCATTTAAAAAATTTTCTGCTGTATTTTTACTGTACCTTTTCTATGTTTGGATGCACAAATACTTACTACTGTATTACAATTCCCTACAGTGCTTAGTAAAGTAACACATTGTACAAATTGTGTGTAGTAGGCTGTACTATCTAGGTTTGTGTAAGTGCACTCTATGATGTTCCCAGAATGATGAAATCACCTGACCACAAATTTCTCAGACCGTACCCCTGTCATCAGGCAATGCATGACTGTATAGACATCTGGCTGTTTAGAAAGAGAACTGTGAATTGTTGCCTAGACAACATTTGCTTCGGACTGCTCCTTTTTGGGGGAAAGCATGGTTTTATCCTGACTGCAAACCTATGTAGGTTCATTCTTCTTTTCAGTGATTTTGCTTTTCACTTCATTTTGTCTTTGTAGAGTGTATCTAATGTACTACAGAGAGATCCCCGAGGCTTCAGATCAGACCAGATCGCGGCTCACTGAAAGGTTCATGGCCTCTTGGCTGTCAGCTATGCACACGAAGCGCAGTGGATAGGTCAGAATGCACTTGACACTGCAGGAGGGGCCTATTTGAATAAAAGGTTAAGCATACGGTCCTGCCTGAGAAAAACGAACTAGCCTATCGTCAGTTCATGTGACCCAAAATAAAGTCTCCCTTTTCCCCATGACAATCTCAATTTGTAAAGCACCTCCAGTCTTAACCAAAAAAAAAAAGCTGGTAATATGGCATATTTAATGGCTTCTTTGATCTTCAAAAGCTAAATGGGAGAGATTTTCCTTCCTTGAGTACAGTAGATGCAACCCTCTAATCAAAAAGAAAATGTAAATCACCCAGGCTTTTTATGCTATTTGATATTCCCGTTTACAGAGGACATAATTGTATGCTGGGTAAACAAACTAATGGTCCCCCTAATGTTAATTTGCTTTTCTTAATGTGGACCCAAGTTTCTTTGATTTGATGTAAAGCAAAAACTGGAGCAAAAAGCCAAAACTGTCACGCCTTGCTGAATTGTCATTTTGAATTTTTTAGTTCACATATGATGAGGAACTTCTTGAAATAAGTGGCACCTCCTTTTCCAACAAGAGAAGAGAGATGCTCTTCTTCTTCAGCAAAATGGGAATGGTCCACATTTGTTAGAAAATGGGACGCCCAAAACCTCCCTGCACTGCAGGGTCACCTACCTTTGGGGCTTTGATGGGGAGGTTTCTCCCAAGTGATGTACTGTCCTAGGAACTCACAGTATTTCCTATCCCTGCCTTTCACTTGACCCTTAAGCATCATGGGGCAGGGATATGGGACATGGGTGGTCCAGCAGTGTCCGGCAGGGCACAGACCTGGGGCTCAGGTTCTCCATCTGTCATTACCTGTTCTGCACTGGTTGGCAAATCAGTCATCTCTGATTCAGTTTTTCTCATCTATAAATCGGGATAAATTCTATTTGTTTTATTTCTCAGGACTGAATGAGGATCAACATGAGAGAGTGTGTCTTAAAGTGCTCTGTGTTTGTGCTTACTTAATTTTTCACTGTGGTAATCTTGTCTCCTCACTAGACAAATTCCCAGGCAGCGGGGACTGCAGGTGATCTTTCGTTTGCTAACTTCTGCCCTAGTACGCTGCACTGTGCTATGGACAGAAGAGTCAATAAATACTTCTTGAATAAATAACTCCTTTTCTAAAAATATTCTAGTCAACACAAATACAGCATAAATATTTATTTTTAAAAATCAATAGTAATAAATTAGAATCTAAACATGTAAAGGCTTCTTGCATTAGACCAAATTAGGGAATGATTTTTAGGGCTTATCTGGTGCTGAATTAAACATAAGTTTCAACTGTGGTTGTTTAGGTGGGGAAGAAAGCTCAATTATTATCTTCAAGTAAATACAGATTTTTTTTTGTAAAGAAAGGTGCTATTTTCCCATATTTATGCTGTGCTGAAAGAAAAAAACTGAATTTAACTTTCTTAATTCATTTGCTCATTCATTGATTCAGTAGGCATTTATTTATTGAGCCCTTACGAAGCTACAGGAATAGTGGTAGATGGTGAAGCAGTGGATGCACAGCCTAGTAGGGGATACAGACCGGGAAACAGTAATTGACACTTTGGAGTGATGTGTGCTCTGATGAGGAGCACCGGGCCATCGGGACACAGAGGGACATCCAGTCCTATCTTGGGAGGTCAGGGAAAGCCTTCTGGAGGAAGTGCCGGCGTAGCTCAGAGCTAAGGCTGAGAAGGGCAGGAAGTCTATGCCAGGCTGAGGGAACAGTATGTAAAAAGGAGTGGAGGCAGAGACAATGCGGTGCTTTCACAGAACAAATTCTGTGTGGACAAAACGGAGGGTGAGAGGAGGGCAGGTCGAGGAGCACAGCTCAAGGGTAAGCAAAGGTCAGATCTCGAGGGACGTTGCAAACTCTTGAAGCAGCTCGGGCTTAACAAAGTAAACCAGAGAGTTAATTAGCAAAGATTTTAGTAAGATGTAAATACATTTGGACAGCCAAAGTGAGGAGTTTCTGGAAGGGATTATCTACAGAAGCTATGAAGTCCTTTTTGGAAAGCTTAGAACAGGTAATCCTCTACTTTGTACTGTTTAGAGCAGGGCTGGCCACCTTTCACAGGTGACAACACTGGGGATCACTGTTCTGCTACTCACTCAGGAGCGGGATGTGGAAAGGGAGCACGTGTTACTGTTTGATGATCTAGGGAATGTTTGTTGTGAGCCTTCAGTTTTTTTTTCCTTGGAACAATGTTAAGGGAAGTACTATTATTACCCCCATTTAACAGACGAGGAAACTGAGGCTTAGAGGGCTTATGTACATCTCCCAAGGTCACAGAGCCGGGCAGTCTGCTCTGGATCGGGCTCCTGCACATCATGTTGCATTGTATCCTGCAGCTATTCCCATAGGTGACAGTGAAGAAAGTGGGTTGCAGTGTCTGCCTTATGTGAATCAGCGAATGGATCAGCCAGTCAACAGATAAACATGGAGCACCTCCCTACATACAGGCAGAATCTTAGGCACAGAAGATACAGCAGCATCTTACCCTGCTGGATCTTACCCTTCAATGAGGACAGGCTTTATGCACCAACTGTAATACAGTAATCAACTAATGAATTCGATGTATAAAGAAATACAGGACGTTATGGGTATTTAAAACAGGAGGATGTGACTTATCACAAAAATGTTAGCCTCTTATTTCCACATTCAATTGCTAGATGATATGGCAAAGTCCATTCCAACTCCACTGTCCCATGATCCTATGATAGATTCATGAAAGAATCAATAACTGAGTAATGCCCACTATTTTTAAAAATTAGGTAGTTTTCAGTTTAAGGAAACAGATTTCCTGGTTTCCATCTCTGCAGTTATGCTAAGAAAACTGGTGCACTCATACTGGTCATGGTATTTAACCAGCATCAGCTGATAAGGGCATAGTTTCTACAGTCATGACTATAGACCTCCTTCCATCATATGTAATATTGTGGTGCTTTGTTTCTCTGTATGATAATATGGATTATTTTGGTTCTCAGAAATGGTACAGCAGAGCATCTAAGAACAAAGGTCCTAGACTACCTGCATTCATTTCCTGGTGCCACCAGATTATGTGAATGTGGGCAAGTTATTTAACTTCTGTGCTTCAGTTTCCTCATCAATAAAATGGGGATAATAATAGTACTGGCCAGGTGTGGTAGCTCATGCTTGTAGTCCCAGAATTTTGAGAGGTCCAGGCAAGGGGATCACTTGAGGCCAAGAGTTTGAGAGCAGCCTGAGCAACACAGAGAAACCCCCCGTCTCTACAAAAAACAAAACAAAACCAATCAGCCAGGTACTGTGGCATGTGCCTGTAGTCCCAGCTACTCAGGAGGCTGGGGCAGGAGGTTGGCTTAGCCCAGGAGGTCGAACCTTCAGTGAGCCATGACTGTGCCACTGCACTCCAGCTTGGGCAACACAGCGACACCCTGTCTCAATAAAAATAAATAAGTTAAAAAAATAATAGTACCTACCTAATAGTGTTATTGAGAGGACTATGCGAATTAATACATCTAAATTCAGCCAGGTGCGATGGCTCACGCCTATAATCCCAGCACTTTGGGAGGCTGAGGCGGGCGGATCACGAGGTCAGGAGTTTGAGATCAGCATGGCCAACATGGTGAAACCCCGTCTCTACTAAAAATGCAAAAATTAGCCAGGCGTGGTGGCACGTGCCTGTAATCCCAGCTACTCAGGAGGCTGAGGTAGGAGAATCGCTTGAGCCCGGGAGGCAGAGGGTGCAGTGCGCCGAGATCATGCCATTGCACTCCAGCCTGGGCAACAGAGCGAGACTCTCTCAAAAAACAAACAAACAAACAAAAAACCATCTAAATGCATAGAACTGTGTCCCTGGCACACAGTAAGGGATCCATGAGGACTAGCTGTGGAAGCACGTGTCAGGAAGCTCCAGCACTAGCCTTGCTTGCTGTGCGTCACATTCAGTCCCCGTGATATAACACCGTTGTTGTGTATTATCCTTCTGGTGATGGATCTCAAGGGATTCTTCTCTCCCCAGGGCTTAACTTATTTCCAGGGCACAAAGTTGTCTTGTGATACACTAAGTGGTTCCCTAATGGCCTGAAAGAATTAACACCCATCTTTAAAAATCCAGTTTTTAATCACGACTTAGGCACGGTGGAGAATGGCCAAACCACAATTTAGGGAATGGGATTAAGAAACCTAAGTACTTTCACATAATGAAACATTTTAACAATTGCTGAAAGATGATGAATAAGGTAAAACTCCAAGAATTAAATTATTTTAGACCTCCTGAAAAAGCTGTAATTTCTAGCCTCAGCAAATTTCCTCCTTTTTTTTGAGACAGAGTCTTACTCTGTCGCCCAGGCTGGAGTGCAGTTGTGCGATCTCAGCTCACTGCAACCTCAGCCGCCTGGGTTCAAGCCAAATTTCCATTCTTAAATGGCTGTAGAACCAATATCACCCACTACAGAAAAGATTGATGTTTTAAGTGGAACCTAGAAAATACAAAGGGTTTAGAAACACGCCAGAGTAAATGAGTTGCTCTGGCTGAGAAAAATGTTTTTGAATCAGAGAAACTCTAAGAATGTGTATGTATAAGGGTAGAGCCTGAAGACGTGGCTCTTATAAGAGTTTTAATTATGTTGCACCATCTACACCTGAAAAGACTATCTTAAAACATCCCCTTTCTCCCCTTTCTGGATGGAAACCATATGTGGAGACAAATAGGAGGTTATGTTTTGCAAAATCATGAGCCTGGAAAGCTGTAATACTTCACAGAAACAAATCTAATGGTCAAAATAGAACATGATACTGAAGAACCCCATTGTACTGAGCTTGTGTGCTTGGAAGCTCCATTGTGTTTTGTGGTCCAGGTCAACACACTGGGACAAAATGAGTGTGAAGTGCCCTTTCATTAGTCATCATCTGCACACAAAACATGCACCTCTTTTCCTCCCCATTTGATAGAAAGGTTACACAGAAAATGAGTACACAACTCTTTTGTCACTGTTCAGACAGCAGATGCAGGGTCTGCTCTTCAGATGCCTAGGTTAGAAACGGAGGCAGAGAGGAAGGGAGTGGGGGACGGTTTCACATGCATATGCCATGATATTTGCTGGCTTTAATGGACCATATTTGAGTACTTACTGTGATAACTTCAAACCAAATAAAATAAAGTCTCCATTTAATGAAGAGCTTCATATTCAATATTGTATTCAATCAAAAAATTACTAAAATTAGAGCATGTTTCTAGTACAATTAACATCCTTTGCACTCACAATAAAATATTCAATAACTGGCCATTTTGCCTTTTGAGGAGGTGAATAAAAGCATTGCTATTAATCATTTAGCTGTTATTTATTTGTCACTTAATTTTAAGTAGGCAGTTAAATTGAAACTGCACATGTTATTATTGATTTAGGTTTAATTTAATCCTTTTAAACAGAATAATTATTCCCAATTTATATGCCATTAAATCTTTTATGCATATGAACAGCAAATTCAATTTTTGTTTAAGTGTAAAGTTTTTAATGCTTCTTTAAGGAACTATAAAACTGATCATTGTTTCCAAGGATTTCTGAATTCTATCTATGCTCACCTTAATCTTCTTATCAATAGCTTTTAAGTAAATAAAATGAAATAAATCCAAAAGATTAAAAATTCACTTCTGTAAATATGAAATAAAACAGTTCCATAAATATGCTGAAATGCTTTGTGAAGGTTATTTGCAATCCAGAAAATTTTATTTAATGCAGGCATTTATTTTGCTAAAAATTTAAGCATTTTAATAGAAAAAAGGATGCTTTAATGAAATGAAGGTCAAAGACTGTCTATAGGAACACACTAAAGAGGCTGGATTGTTATTTAGTGAATTTTATTTATAAAAATACATAATTTGGATAATTCCAACCAAAGTCCTTTTTTTTTTCTTTGATAACAGACTTGTGACTGCAAAATACCAGATATTTCTCCTGGGTTCCTAATAGTACCAGTCTTGATTCAAGAACAATCTGTGAGTTAAATGAAAAATGTCTAAAGAAGACATGTTTGTAATTGCAATGTAAAATTCTAGTACCTCACTTCTATTAAGATTATGTCATGTGAAAGCAAGGCTGCATCTTCACAAGGGAAATGCTGTATGATACAGTATTTAGAAACATAATTCCTCTCATTCAATGACAGCTTACAGTGCTAATGCCAGACATTTTCCAAGGAAGGCTCGAGTGTTTTTTTCATTCTCCAAAATAATAGCTAAGAGACAGAGACCTAGATTTATAAAATGTGCAGGTGCTTACACTTTCTTTAGGTAGAGTTTCTTCTTCTTCTTCTTTTATGTGGCTTTTTGTTTTTGTTTTGTTTTTTGAGATGGAGTCTTGCTCTGTCCCCAGGCTGGAGTGCAATGGCGTGATCTTGGCTCACTGCAACTTCCGCCTCCTGGGTTCAAGCGATTCCTGTGCCTAAGCCTCCTGAATAGCTGGGATTACAGGCCCAGCTAATTTTTGTATTTTTAGTGGAGACGGGGTTTCACTATGTTGGCCAGGCTGGTCTCGAACTCCTGACCTCAAATGATCCACCCGCCTCAGCCTCCCAAAGTGCTGGGATTATAAACGTAAGCCACCACGCCTGGCCAAGTTTCTTATATTTTAAATGCCAGATTTAGCAGCATTAAAATTGCAAGGCAACTGTGATATCATAAGGAGGCAATGGAGTGGTCTTGACACCTGGGTTCTAGTCCAAGCACTAACCAGCCATGTGAGCTTGGGCAAGTATTTCCACCACTCTAGGTCTTGGGTTCCCCCTCTGTACAATAAATAAAGGGAATGGGCTGACCTTTGAGAGCCCTAACAGCTCTAATAATCCATTACTTTATTAGTTGGATTGGGCCTATCAGGCAAAACCTAGCAATATATGGAAGTGTTGGGAAAATCATTTATTTTTAATTCCATATATTAAAAAATTATATTAAAGTTTTCTGTATTTTCAAACTTGTCAGGGAGTAGAAATAAATGAAGAGGCAAAGTTCATGAATTAAAGCATCCCTTTAGTAATTTCGTTACAATCTTCTTGAACCTCTTGATAAACTCACAGCGTTGTAGGTCATTTAAATTTAAATAAATCACACTTTATGAGGTTTTGAACTCACTATGTATGTACTTATTTTAACACAATAATGCATCCCAGTTTTGAAATAACCTAGAAAGGAACTAGTGGTTGTCTCCGGGGGCAACAAGCCTCAGGAGTCACCATGGCGTTAGCATTTCTGGCGGGGACTCAGCCTTTAATAGCTACAATTCATGCCCATGCACACCCTTTACTTCCCTCTATGACTGCTCATCTGTTACGATGGCACCATGCCTGCTCTGAGGAGTGTGTCGGGGTTTAACTAAAGCATAGTTTGTGAGTAAATGAATGAACAGAAAACAGAAATGACTAATACCTGCAACAAAAAGTCACTCCTCTGATATAACTATTCCCATGTGATCAGAAATAAATAAATAAATGCTAGTAGCTACTCCCAGAATACTGCATGAAAACCTCTAGAACATGGCAGGTGGTGTAATGTATTGGAAGAGGTTGGCAAAACAATGGCCTTAAATTGAAAATCTAATAAAAGGCAACAGAAAACAACGTGGATGAATGTTGCTAGAAAGCAATGGGAATGAAAGTTGACTCCTGAAAGCTCCTAGAATGTTCTCAATAGTCCTAGCATATTAGACCTAACTTCAGATGCTTCTTTAATCTCCTAACCAGTACGAAAAAAATATCTACACCACCTATGGAGAGACAGTAGTCTAGTCTCAGCCTAAATATTCCAGATGCATTCTACAAAACAGCCTGGGAAATTTGGGGGAAATGAAAATCCTGAGTTTTGGTCTTCCCTAAGTCTTTCTCTACCTGTGGTCTCTTTTGGTTATACAGTGCCACTCTTCAAGCCCTAGAAGTCATCATTCAATACTTCACCTGACTCTCGTATTATTAATCAGAAACAACACACATGAAAGCATCTGAGAGAAACAATTATATACAAAAATAAAAATGCAGATTATTGGCCAGGCGCGGTGGCTCACGCCTGTAATCCCAGCACTTTGGGAGGCCGAGGTGGGCAGATCACGAGCTCAGAAGATCAAGACCATCCTGGATAACACAGTCAAACCCTGTCTCTACTAAAAATACAAAAAATTAGCCAGGCGTGGTGGCACGCACCTGTAGTCCCAGTTACTCGGGAGGCTGAGGCAGGAGAATCGCCTGAACCCAGGAGGCGGAGGTTGCAGTGAGCCAAGATCGCCCCACTGCACTCCAGCCTGGGCGACAATGCGAGACTCCATCTCAAAAAAAAAAAAAATGCAGATTATTATAAGTCGCTTTTTTTTAACTTTCAGACAATTCTGGATACTCAATTTAACTAGTAATTCCTCATGTGCCTATATCCCTCCTATTAATTTATAATACAAGGTGGTTTCTTAGACAGAATATGGGCCCTTTTGTGGAGGCTATGGTCCAAGGTGATCAGACAGGAAAGCACTGCAGACCTCACTGCATGAAAACATTTGTTTCCCAGGACAAGTGCTGAAGAATAATGGCTACTATGACCTCCCAGCCCAAAGGAAAATATAATTCATGTCTATCTACTCTGAGGTCACAGTATCCTCTAAAAATGTTTATTACTTTCCTAAAGTTTATCATTTTACATGCATATTTACTCTGGCCTCAGTTTAATCTATATTGAAATTGTCATAGTTTTAATTTTTATTAGATGGTGAAATAGAATCCTTTATCAGCGCAATCCTTGATTACCTATCTAAATACTTGTAATTAGTGGCTCAGGCTTTGGCGTTTGGAGAGAGGTCAATTTAATTTCCGGCTCTACTATCTAGTAATTACGTATACCTATACAGCTCTCACATCTGCAGTCCCTTATCTGCAAAATGGGGATAATAATGCCTATCCAAGAGGCTCTTGTAAGGATAAATGAGACTGTATATATAAAGCAAAAAGTTTTACAAATGGTAGCTAATTATATAAATATTCCTGTTAACAAGACCTTATTAAACACACATAAAGTACTGTATGGCTGCTCTCTGATTTTTTTTTTTTTAATATACAAGGTTTCAGAAGTCCCCAGGACTGAAGAGGTTGTTTCTAATGCTCTAGGAATTACACAGATCTCTTTCTTCGTGAGTGCTGAGTGTCGTAAGGCCAGTTCTGGAGTGGGGTTTAAGGATTATCACGTGAAGATCCCCTCTCCACTCTTCATTTATTCACTACAGTCAATGCTGCTCCAAATTCCATTAAGTAAAAGGTTTTCTCTCATCCATATACATTGAACTATGGCTTGACTTTGGTCAGATACAAGGGAATAATTGCTTTGAGGAGGTTCTAGTAACATCAAAACACAAGTGTAGGACTCAAGTGATTTGTCAGGCAGCTTTTAAAATTATTGATTATAAAAGCAAGAAGAAAGAAATTTTCCTTGGTTTTAAGGCAAGCTTTGACAGTTTTTTTTTGAACTACAATTCCCAGAATGCCATCTACTTTACAGAAATAAAAGCCTACTTGAATTTCATATTGAGAGTCTGAGATCAATTTCCTTGTCTATTTCATGGCTCATAAACTACTTAGATCCAAGCAAGAGTGTGCCTAGCAGAGGCTTCGAAGACTAACATGAGGCAGGGAAAGGGACCAGTAATGAAACGCTCACCTGAATAATATTTTCGAGGCATTATTTGCCCAAATGCTTCAGTTCTGTTTTCCTTTTTACTGGAGAACTGGTTATCCTAATTTCAGTGTATGAAGCACTATATAGCCAAACAATGACTAGGGCTATAACCTATTCTAACCCTAGGGTTTACAGTTCATCATTAAAAATGTCCAAGGCAAATCAATGTGAGGAAAACAGCATTATTTGAGGATCTCTGAATGAGAAAACCAAGAATCTAACCATAATTTTGATTTTTGTAAGCATTATTCTTTATTTTGAAATATACTAGATTGTATTTAAACTGTCCTTTGGTAAGAACAAGGGTTAAAGTCAGGTCCCTGAGCACTGGACAAAAGGAGAAAAAAACCCAACAATTGGGGAAATGAGGTCACTTAATGGATCCTTACCTTGGTTTCTTCATCTTAAAAATGCAGACAAAAATACCTATCCATTGCAAGAGATTTTTCCTTTCCAGTGGCCCCATTTCTATAACTAAAACTACTCCCATTTATTACCTAGGAGACTATAAATCTCCTAGAGCCAGGATAAAAACAGGGTTTGGAGCCATGGAGTCAGACTGCATGAGTTTTCTGCTCCACCACTCACTAGATGCAATGAATGGGTATAATATAAACTTTTAAAGCTTCATTTGCAACCTTCAAAATGGGATCATGATAGTATCTACCAGGGTTGCAATAAAGATTAAATGAGATAATACATGTAAAGTGTTTAGCACAGAAATGGGCTCATGATAAGCATTCTATAAATGCTAGCTGTTGTTATAGGAACCCTAATCTTTGGCTTCTCTTGTTCCCTCAATCCTCATATCTAATCTGTCACCAAACCCTGTCAATTCTTTCATTTATGTATATATAATTTCAGTTAAAGTTTTGTTGGAAAAAAAAAACTGGGGCCGGGAGTGGTGGTTCACGCCTGTAATCCTAGCACTTTGGGAGGCCAAGGTACACAGATTTCCTGAGCTCAGGAGTTCAAGGACAGCCTGGGCAATGTGGTAAGACCCCATCTCTACTAAAAGTAGAAAAAGTTAGCCGGGCGTTGTGGCGCATGCTACTCGGGAGGCTGAAGCGCGAGAATCGTTTGAACCTGGGAGGCGCAGGTTGCAGTGAGCCAAGATCGTGCCACTTCACTCTAGCCTGGGCAACAGAGTAAGACTCTGTCTCCAAAACAAACAAACAAACAAACAAACTGGGAACATCCCAAAGTCCACCCTTGGGTGACTGAATAAATATATAATGGCACCTCCAGATATTAGAATACTATGTACCTTGTACATATGTACTATGAACATATAAATATAATCATCGCTCAGTTATCTGTGAGGGAGTGTTTCCAGGACTCCCTGCTAATACCAAAATCCAGGGATGGGAAAGTCCCTTTTATAAATTGGGGTAATATTTGTATATAGCCTATGCATGTCCTCCTATATATTTTAAATTATCTGTAGACTATTTATAATACCTAATACAATGTAAATACTATGTAAATAGTTGTTATATTGTTCTGGAATAAAGCCAAGAAAAAAAGTCTCTGTGCATGTTTAGTACAGATTGAACCATCCATTTATTCTCCAAATATTTTTGATCTGTGGTTGGTTGGATCCACAGATGCGAAAGCCATGGATACGGAAAGCCAACTCTACAGAAAGATACCCAAGATACACATAGGTATTTTGTTAAATGAAAATAACCAGTTGCCAAAGAGGATGTCTAAATCAATCTCATTTGGTTAAAACCACGTAAAAAGATTCTCAAGCTCACAAGTTATCAGAGAAAAGTAATTTAAATCTATAATAGGACAGGATTTCATAACCCATCAGAGTGGCAAAAGTTAAAAAGACAATAATTCTGAGGACTGGTAACTTGCAGGCACTTGTGAGTAAAGTTGAAGATGTCCAGTCACCCATGAACCACAGTTCCACTCCTGGGGATTTATACCCTAAGGAAACTCTTGCATGCATACCCAAGGAGGCCTACGAGGACATGCACAGAGCATTGTCTGAAATAACAATAACTGGAAAAAAACTAAATATTCACCAATATTCAACCAAGACCATGGTCTTAGTTCAAAAGTATAATTGTCAAATCCCAAAAACATAATGTTGACTGAACAAAATGGGCATCATGCATCCATATATAGATACATATTTATCCACTAATTATAGATTACCTATGAAATAAATGAATGGAAGATTGGTGAGAAGGATGCACACTCATGTAAGAGTATGTATTGATTACCTCTGAGGGGGAAGAAAAGGGAATGAGTTTGAGAAGGAGTACGTGGAAACTTCATCTGTATTTTTACAATTTTAAAAATATGTCTGAAACAAATATGGCAGTAAGGGTTATACTGTATTTTCTCTGTAATTTTCTATAGGTTAGAATTTTTGCATGATTAAAGAAAAACAGCATCAGTAACAAAACAAGGACATCCTCCAAGCACTATAACCTTAGACAAGTTTCTTCATCTCTGTTAGCCTCCTTTTCCTTATCTGTAAAATAGGAAAAGCAGCAACTTCCCTGCAGGATTGTGATGGAGAATTGAGTGAAACTAAGATAGGCTTTTAAAAAGTGATGTCATTGTTATTGTCATATCCATCCAGCAGTCTCTTTGCCCATTGAGTGTTTAGTCTCTAATTCAAAATGCACTAGCTTGCATAATAATCTTCCTTAAATGCTGCTGCATCTCACTGCCCTCCCCAAGAACCTGTATTCTCTCTGCCTGGCTTTCCCAGCCTAGTCCAATCAAGGGTGTCTGTCTCTCTGAAGCTGTCCTGCACGCCTCTTCCGCCTCTAGCACCTTGGTGACAACTCTTACCACTTTTACTGTGACATATCACTAAGACACTTATGAGATTGATTCAACTAGATATCCCCAGCGAAGAAAAGGGAGGGGAAGACGAAAGGAAGGAAGAAGAAAGATAAGAAAGAAAGAAAAGACTCAGGACTGGGCTCTACTACTCGCTCCCACACGAGCCCTTGCAGTGACCGTATCCCAAGGACAAGTC
This sequence comes from Nomascus leucogenys, assembly GCF_006542625.1. Classification (NCBI taxonomy): domain Eukaryota; kingdom Metazoa; phylum Chordata; class Mammalia; order Primates; family Hylobatidae; genus Nomascus; species Nomascus leucogenys. The sequence continues at coordinate 11,961,429 of NC_044395.1, forward strand.
ATTTGAGTTCTGTAAGACTCAATATCCTCATCTGTGGTAGGATGGTTACACTTCAAGACCTGAAAATTTATCTTCCAATACTATAAGCACATTTTTAAGGCCTCCTTATAATCAGACCCCTACTCAGTCTATTTTCCCTACACTCAAAACAAATCCTCCACAATCCAGCTGGGCTCCCTAATGTGCCACAAACATGTCACTCCCATTCTGTTCTATTATCCAGATCTTAGCTTGTTTTCAAGACCCTGTCCAAGTTCTAGGCCTTCCAATAAACTTTCCTTAATATATTTCAGCCTGAATTAAAAAAAAAAAAATCGGCCGGGCACAGTGGCTCACGCCTGTAATCCCAGCACTTTGGGAGTCCGAGGTGGGCGGATCACACAATCAAGAGATCGAGATCATCCTGGCCAACATGGTGAAACCCCGTCTCTACTAAAAATACAAAAATTAGCTGGGCGTGGTGGCACACGCCTGTAGTCCCAGCTACTCGGGAGGCTGAGGCAGGAGAATCGCTTGAAGCCAGGAGGTGGAGGTTGCAGTGAGCTGAGATTGTGCCATTGCACTCCAGCCTGATGACAGAGCAAGACTCCTCCCCCGTCCCACACACACAAAAAATCTAACACAATATAATTTATAAGGAGCCAGTCACTATTCTAAACAATTTATATGTATTTATTTTAGCCTCATAATAACTGGTTAACTATTATTATTATCCCATTTTTACTGATGAAGAAACTGAGGCACAGAAACATAATTGGACTTGGCCAAGGTTATACAGCTAGTAAGTGGCAGAGCCACTATTTGAACCCAAATGGTCTGCTTCAGACACCATGCACTTCACCATCACACTAAAACCTCCTCCTAATCAATAGCTTTTACCTTCTTCTGTACTCTATCATATCCTCAGTGCCTCAATTGTAACAGAGTGATATCACACATTATTTTATATTCCCTTACTTTTTTTGGGTAGCTCATAGCCCAAGGTTAAATCCCTTAAATTCTGGTTATTAGATTAAATCTTTATATGATCATACAAGCCCTGAGAGATAGACCTCTACTAGCTTTGAATGGGCCAAGTAAGATTCTACCCCCAATTATTTGTACTTTATTGACATTCATAGCAATCCTGTGAGATAGGCGAGTCAGGTTATTTGACAGACCTGAAAAAGTGAGCCAAAAAAAGAATTAAGTAGGTCAGGCATGGTGGCTCATGCCTGTAATCATAGCACTTTGGGAGGCTGAAGTGGAAGGATTGCTTGAGGCTAGGAGTTCAAGACCTACCTGACCAACATAGTGAAATGCCATCTCTATTGTAAATATTTAATACTATTTAAAATTTTTAAAAAAATAAAAAAAGTTATGTAATTTATTCCAGATTATACACTAAACAGTAATGCCTGGACCAAATCAAGTCCACCTGACTCCACATCCTTTTCCATACCCAGCTTTCTAGAATTTCTCCTAGGTGAGGTTCTAATGTGGAGATGCTTGGAATATGGACAGGAAATAAATGGTATGAGAAATGCAAATGCCCTTATTAATACCCATAGCACTTTTTAATTAAAAAAATTCTGAATATGGAAAAAACATGGTGCCTAGCTATCCTTGGCTGCTTGGAGACCTGTCTCACACACGGCGCTCATTAGGGCAACTTGCCCTTACTCTGATTTGGAATGACACCAGTAATTATTTAATAATAATTTTAGAGCCCATTATTTTCTTACACAAGCCAATTCCTTACCTGTTTTTGGCGCCCTGGTCCCAGGTATGGTGGTTTTGCTTGCAAGCCATCTGAGCTGCTTTTCCACTTGCTTCCTCTTCCGTCTCATGCAGGCTTCCCCGTCGAGGGCTTTCCTCCTCGTCTAAGCTGTCGGGCTCCAAACCGTTGTCCCGGATTCGATCATCAAACTCAGAATGGCACATAATCTCTTGAGTGAGGCTTTCTGAATCAGATTCCAAGGAGTCTTTTGAAATACGATGTAAGTCTTCTTTCTTCAAAGGTGGGTGTGTGGACTGGGCATTTAAGTTGGTATGACGGACAGGAGATTGAATAGAGAGCGTGGGAATTAGTTTACTTTTACTCATCTTGAAAAATGCAAAAAATTAACAGGGGATACTCTTGTTGATAGGAGCAGTTGGCTGATATTTAAAGTTGTGGTTCACAAAGGCATTACCTGAAAAAAATTATATTTATGTTACTCTGCGACTACTAAAATCTCAATAATGTCAACGTTAATCAAATATTTAAATGAGTAAGAGAACCTTGTTAGATTATGTGCAGGCTTTTGTATGCACCCTTTTGTGTGTATAAGAAAGGTCTATTAGAAGAACAATTGTTTTTCTCTCTGCAGAAACACATCTGATGTAGCGCTCATAAGCAGCCTGAGTAATCGAATGCAGTTTTATTGATGAAATAAATGGCTGCTTGGAAGTGGATTCCTATTTCTAGCTTCCAAGGGCTTGTTACAGACAAGCCTGGACTAAGACAAATGGTTAATTATGGACAGTACTTTGATAGCCTTATTTCAAATGCCCAAATAACTACGGGCAATATAAATATGGTCCGTAGTTATTCATGGATAGAGTAAAACAGGTTCAGGGGCTACATTTTGGAAAGTAAAGTAAGAAGAAAGAAGAGTGTAGCTTTCCATAGTTGGAACTATAAATGGGGAAGCTGTTTTGTTCCTAGACCTATTTGGGCTGGCAACATCATTTGGAAAAGACTTTCTGATAGCCAGGTTGTGACTAGATAGGAACATATAATTTAGGTGGACATAAATGGAGATCAACCTCATCCAGTATTTTTTAAAACCCATAATAACAATTAAAACTGTTCAACAATCACGCCTGTAATACCAGCACTTTGGGAGGCCGAGGTGGGCAGATCGCTTAAGTCCAGGAGTTCAAGACCAGCCCGGGCAACATGGCAAAACCCCATCTCTACAAAACAAAAAAAAAAAATACAAAAATACAAAAAATTAGTGGGCATGGTGGGATGGGCCTGCAGTCCCAGCTACTCAGGAGACTGCGGTGGGAGGGTCACTCGAGCCGGGCAGGCAGAGGCTGCAGTGAGCCGAGAGTGTGCCACTGCACTCCAGCCTGGGTAACAGAGCGAGACCCTATCAGAAAAAATAAATAAAACTGTTCAACAAAAGATTTAGTGGCCTTGTGAATTCTGCCACTGAGCGATTCAAAGCAGAGCCTGGAGGTCTACATTACTGAACGGGATGCTATCCTGGGGAAAGTTGAGTGGGTGGGAGATTGGCCTGAATTACAGCTAGGATTTAGCTGGAGTCCCTTCCAACTCACTTATGAGTGTGATTCAAGTGAACCTTCACTGTCTCTAAGGGTCATTATAAAGAGCCATGGAAAGGGTGCTTTGAGTTCATGTAGGACCGAACGGACATGATGTTTTTGGATTGTGCTTCCTTTCATCTCTACCTAGCATTTCTATTTTGGTCTATTTTCTATCTCACTGCCTTTATACCCATTTTTTTTTTTTCTGTGAGTCAGGTAACAGAAATCTTTACCATTAGAAATTACTGTAAAATTTATCTTAATGGCTTGCTCTTGTTCTTTTGGCAAATCCTAACTTTAATTAAATGACACAACCTTATTACTAGGACTGCTTATAATGTTGACCTTGTTGCTAATGTTTGCAAGAAGCATCATCAAATCCTTGGAGGAAAGCACCTTAACAAACAACAGGCAAAAGGAAACGTTCATACGTAAATACACACGAAGTGAGTTTTCTATTGAACTCGAAGTCCGCCCTGTTGGTAGACTAACATATTATTCTCTAATTTTACAGACTGGTTTGTTGTATTATTTTGTCTCTTATTTTTAAAATACATATTGCATTCTGCCTTATTATTTTAATTGTTGCTTTTTTAGGATGTGCCAAGAAAGCAGCAAATCTATCAAATACTAACACATTTTAACTAAAAGAGCTTGTTTAACACCGGTTTTACTGGAAGAGCTAAGGTCACTGAATTTGAGATCCTGAAGAGCAAACTTAAGCGTTATAGTGCAACTTAGAATTACTCTTAAAATAATTCAGTTCCTTGAACTTCTCTTCTTAAATGAAATAGGCTAAGCTTTCTTGGAAGGAATCAATAATAAAACAGTAACCACAGAAGATAATTTCGTTGATGTTAGCAGATTCCTGAAGTTTGCTAAAGTATGCAAAGAGCAAAGCCAAACGCCACAAAAGCTGGGTTTTCTGTGGAGGCCTGATCTTACGAAAACATGAGGTTGAAGAAGGAACAGCTGACAGCTTGAATAAGTTAGAAAGTGGGCGTTTAAATTTCATGAATGTGGCTCCCTCCTCCCGTCCAGTGGAAAAAAAAAAGGTTGTGCCGCTGAAATTTCTGACCAAGAGAGGTGATCAGTCCCCTGAATAAACAAGACAGGGATAGATCCGATGGCACCTAGGGACTAAGAAGCGGCCAGCTCCCCAGGGATCCCTGCAGTGGGTCTAGTCCACTAGCATGGGGCAAACGAACTTTCTCCTGGAGGGGAAAAGGAGCCCTGCTTGGGCTCACCAAGATGAATCGTAAAGAAAAAGGAACGAATCCTGAAAGAAAAAGGAACGAACCCTGGTTTGAAACAGGCCGGAAGCTGCCCACTAGAGGCGTTCGGTTTGTTTTCTACCTTTGCTTGTTCCTGAGGAACAAGGCCCGTCACAAGGGGCGTTTGGAGGTCAAGGAAGTGACAAGTCGGAGGGCCTGGTGCCCGGGACCGGTCCTAATTGACCGGGAACAGGGCTGCTCTGGGTGCCCGGGCGCCGAAGCCTCGGATAGCGGACCCCCAGCCCCTTGGCGCGGCCTCGCCCCCTTGTCGCTCTCCACTCCGTCCCGAAGGCTCCCGCGCCGGCTCCTCCCCAGCTTGCTCGGGTGGTTTCCTGCCGTACCCATCCCCAGTCAGCCCTTCCCGTTTCCCTCCCCGGGCGCGCCGCCCACCCCGGATCCGGGAGGCCACCTCCCGTCACCTGCCCGGCGCTCCTCCGCGGCCGCGACCCGGGCGGCCCCGCATCCTCTCGCGCCGCCGCCGCCGCCGCCCGGGCCCCCGCCCGCCCCGGCGCTGCCCTGGAGACCGCAGACAACACAGACGCCGGCGCCACTTGGGCGGGGCAGGACCCGACCTAGGATCCCGCGTCCCGAACCGCACCCCCGGCCCTGGCACGGAGGCTGCAAACGGCCGTAATAACGACATCCGGGCAGAGCCGGAGGAGCCCGAGCGCCCCGGGAGAGGCTGCCTCGCCGCTCGGACTTCCCAGCGCCGGAGGGCAGAGGCCGCCTGGGGGAGGAGATCTTTGCCACAAATAAAACTACTAAAATACGCGAGGAACTACTACAAATCAAGAAGAAAAGGAACCCAATTAAAGAATGGGTAAATGGAAAGGTATTTCACAAACACACGAGAAATCTAAATGGCCAATAAATATCTGTTTATTGAAATGGTGCTTTAATTCATTAATAATCAGAAGATGAGGCCGGGCGCGGTGGCTCACGGCTGTAATCCTAGCACTTTGGGAGGCCGAGGCGGGCGGATCACGAGATCAGGAGATCGAGACCATCCTGGCTAACACGGTGAAACCTCGTCTCTGCTAAAAATGCAAAAAATTAGCCGGGCGTGGTGGCGGGCGCCTGTAGTCCCAGCTACTCAGGAGGCTGAGGCAGGAGAATGGCGTGAACCCGGGAGGCGGAGCTTGCAGTGAGCAGAGATCCTGCCACTGCACTCCAGCCTGGGCGACAGAGCAAGACTCCATCTCAAAAATAATAATAATAATAATAATCAGAAGATGGCCAATTAAAACCACAGCGAGTAACACCACACTCACCATAAGTTGAGTTGAAAAGTCCAAAGTTGAAACATCTGGCAGCGTCAGGTGCTAGGGAGGATGTAGTACAAAGAACCCTCACCTTCTGCGGGCTGACGTGAGAACCGATGCAACCAACCATTTTGGAAAATGGCTTGACATTAGCCGGGATATGTATGCCTTGGGATCCAGCAATTTCACTTTTAGGTATTTACCCTAAGAAGTGAGTGCTCCTGTGCATGCGAACTGGAAATAACTAAACTATCCCTCAAAAGAATGGTTAACTAGATTATGCTATTCCCTATACTGGCATACTACACAGCACTGTAAATGAATGAAATACAACTACATGTAACAATATAGAGGCACACTAAAAACACAATTTTGAACAACAACAAAAACCCAGAAAAAATACATATTGTATGATTTTTGTATATAAATTAAAGACAGGCTAAATTACACTCTACAATGATTATAGCTCCATATTTAGTGGAGGAAACTATGAAAAAAAGCAAAAAAGCAATTTTATGGGAATCACTACCCACTTAGTGATTCCCATAAAGTTAGGAGGATTGTGGTCGTTTCTGGCAGGTAGGGAGAAGAATGTTTTTGAGATTGTATTTCCTGACCTTAATGGTGGTTATATAGATGTTCATCTTGTAAAAATTCATTAAGCTGTACATTTATGTATGGGTAGAATATTTCACTATTAAAAAAGGTTTCAAAAAAGAATAAAGAAAGGAAGCATTAGGAATTATCTTCACATTAAAACAACAAATAGATTTGAATAACTATCTTCAAAGATTGGTTTGAGGCCAGGTGCGGTGGCTCACCCTGTAATCCCAGCATTTTGGGAAACTGAGCTGGAGGATTGCTTGAGCCCAACAGTTCAAGACCAGCCTGGGGAACATGGCAGAACCTTGTCTCTACAAAAATTTTTAAAGATTAGTTGAGCGTAGTGGTGTGTGCCTGTAGTCCGAGCTACTTGGAAGGCTGAGATGGGAGGATCACCTGAGCCCAGGAGGTTGACGCTGAAGTCAGCCAATACTGTGTCAGTGCACTCTAGCTTGTGTGAGAGTGAGACCTTGTCAAAAAAAAAAAAAAGTTCTTCGGCCAGGCACAGTGGCTCATGCCTGTAATCCCAGCACTTTGGGAGGCCTAGGCGAGTGGATCACCTGAGGTCAGGAGTTTGAGACCAGCCTGGCCAACATGGCGAAACCCCATCTCTACTAAAAATACAAAAATTAGCTGGATATGGTGGTACACGCCTGTAGTCCCAGCTACACGGGAGGCTGAGGTAGGAGAATTGCTTGAACCGGGGAGGCAGAGGTTGCAGTGAACCGAGATGTGCCACTGCACTCCAGCCTGGGTGACAAAGTGAGACTCCATCTCAAAAATAAAAATAAAAAAAGAATGCTTCAATACCAGTTGCCTCATTAATGATAGGAAACGTAGGAAATTGGAAAATGTCCTTATTACCCAGCTTTAGCACTTTTTATTCTGTTTTTTGAGTTAGTTTTATTTTTTATCTATTTATTTTTTTTACTTTTTTGGCAGCAGGGACCTTGTCTTATGAGTACACAGTAGGACCTCAATATCTGTAGAAGAAATAAAAGCAAGGTAGCTGAAACCATTAGTGTTATTCTGCCCAGTATATTATACAAGGTATTATTATAGCAACTGCAAACATGCAAGCAAATTTCAAGCAAAAGGATTTAGTCCTAATAGTGGCTTCCAGAATATGTTAGAGAATCAATGCTGAGTCATTCACACTTGTCTACTTTTGATGCTGTGGTTTTTTAGACTCTTCAAGTGTTTTCTGCACTATCCAGAAGAGATTTTAACTGGCTTTTCCAAAAATTAGTGGTCCCTACGTGATTCAGGAGTCTGTCAATCCAGCAGCTACTTGCAGAGACTAGTCACACATACAGCGTGGGACACTCTGGGCTGGATCTTCCCCTTTCTACCCTTGTAATGGCTGTCCTGAGTATTTGGCATGACTAAAGGGTGGAATAATCAACACGAGTGGTAGTCAGGGTCAGTAAGGAGACAGAAACCATGCCAGTTACTATAATGGAAATAATTTAGTATGAAGATTTATTAACTGAAAAGTTGAAAAGGGAACCCAAGTGTCATAGAGGTAGTAAGTACAGGAAGCAGCTTCCACCTCTACGGCTGGGGAATCACAGGAAAGAACTATTTACGCTTAGAAGTATTAACACTGAAATTACTAACACTTAGAGCTGGGACCCAGGCCTCTCAGGAGGGTGAAATCCCAAGCTAGTGGGTGCTGGTGTCTTTGAAAAGGAATCATGAAGCTGGTTCTGAGAGTGCTGGGAAAACTGGAATCAACTACTGCTACTGAAACCAACTGAGCTACTGGAGTGAAGAGACGTTGTCAAGGTGACCTTGAGAGGGAAAGGAAGGAGCAGTCCCTTTTCCAGTCTCCAGGCTTGGGGTCTCCCTCTACTGTCCACTCCTGGCAGAGTCCCACAAGGAGCCCGCTGGCAAAGAAAAATGAGGTTTGTAGGGGTTGACCCAGCATCACGACCAGAGTATATGAGAGTGAAGCTGAGAGACAATGGTTTAACAAGCAGCACAGTAATGCTCTGCTTTTCAGAATTCTTAAGGATTATAGCGTGCATACAAACAAAATAAAACCATAAAGTGCATTGTTTTCATCTGCTGTTAATGGTAATAACATTGATAATTTACATATGAATAGCACTTCACAGGGTCTGCAAAGTGCTTTTGCATATATTATCTTTTAGAATTCAGCTGTCAACATGACCCTGAACTAACCAAAATACACAGAATAGGAAAAACAAATCAAAAAGCGCTTAAATACATAGGTTAGTAATACTGAACTGAGTTTACTCCTTTTCCACCCCATGCCACCCATTCATGCAACTCCCTTCTTTCTGTTTCCCTCTCCTACATATCACTCATGCTCTGTTCGTGAGGTCCTTCCTCTACTCCATTTCCCTTTTTGGTCTTACCCCTCCTGAGTCCACCTGACCTACGCCTAGCTCAGCACCGTCTCCTCCAGCAGGAATTTTGGGGCAGTTCCCCACATTGTCTGATGCATCTTGGACCAGGGTGCTTCTCGGACCAGGGTGCTTCTCAACCTGGAGCAGTTTTATCCTTCAGAGACAGTTGACAATATCTGAAGGCATTTTTTGTTGTTATGACTTAAGGGAGTACTACTGGCATCTAATGGACACAGGCCAGGGATGCTGCTAAACATCCTAAAATGCACAGGACAGTCCCCCCACCCCCCTGCCAAAATTATGTGTTCCAAAATGTCAATAATGCCGAGGCTGACAAACTCTGTGCTAGGCTAATGGCCCTTGGTCTGTGGTCTCAAGGCACCCAACTGCATGCCTCTAGCTTTATACATATGCTTGTACAACACTGCATTGAAATTACATGTTTATATTTATGTATTCTCCTTACTAAACTATAAGCTCCCAGAGAACCAGAGAACAAGGACAAACGTAGTGAATGGCACCTAATAAATGCTCAGTAAATGTTGAAAAAAATCCACAATATCCTTAAACTTCAGCACCTGACTGGGGAGTAGATAAGTAGTCAGTCCCTTTAATAGAACTGGTAAGAGTGGCCAGTGAAACCTTGTAACAAGAATATACTCATATTTGGCATATAACTAGGATGATCAGATAATTTATTAAAATCCAGGATAGACAGGTGTGTGGCACATGCCTATAGGCCCAGCTACTCAGGAGGCTGAGACAGGATCATTTGAGCCCGAGAGTTCAAGGCTGCAGTGAGCTATGATTGCACCGCTGCACTGCGGTGTGGGCAACAGAGTGAAATCTTGCCACTAAAAAAAAAAGAAAAAAGAAAAAGAAAAAAAAAAAGCCAACTAGGATACATTCAAGAATTTTTTAAAGGATGCTATTTATTAATTACACTGGGACAATGGGTATACACTGAAATTGTCCTAGGTAGCCAGGCAGTGTAGTCATTCTACATATAACTGTAATAAGTTTAATTGTCTGGTTTCTTCGCACGTAGGGTAAATTAGAAGCAGCAAGCGGATCAAAGAGGGCACTCTCAGGGCAGAAAGAAGGGACAGTACCAGCAAGAGAAGTGACCAAAATACCACAAAAGCAAGAGATGTTCAAACAAACAAAGCAACCTGGGTTCATTGGGTGTAAGGAACAAACAGCCTTATTCCTGAATATCCTGTGTGAGAATCACACTATTATGGCAAGTGCCAAGACTAATTTTCATAATGATTAACTTCTTGAAACTCATATAGAGTAAGTCAGCTTAATAAATATTGACTAGAAAGGTAAAAGTCATGTAACCTATTTTACAAAGACTTCTGTCCAAAATATTAGAACATTTAACATCTCAAAAGATAAACCTCAATTATCCAAAAGAAAAGTACTTACTTAGAAAGAGTCAGCCCTGGGAATTTTAGAGGACTGAAATGGTATAAATATATGTTTAAACAGAAAATGAAACTCAACAGACAGAAATATGAGTAACTTTGACACCCTTCTAGAAGAACGAGCCACGTCCTGGGAAAGCCCAGAGGAAGAGAATTCAGCCTGGCTGGGATCAGCTTTCAGAAATAGATAATCTGGAAGGTTGGCTCTTAGGAATGCAAATGAACAGATTATTATTTTTATTTTTTTAATTTTTTTTTGAGACAGAGTCTTGCTCTGTTGCCCAGGCTGGAGTGCAGTGGCGCAATCTTGGCTCACTGCAAGCTCAGCCTCCCAGGTTCATGCCATTCTCCTGCCTCAGCCTTCTGAGTAGCTGGGACTACAGGCGCCCGCCACCACATCCGGCTAATTTTTTGTATTTTTTTTAGTAGAGACGGGGTTTTACTGTGTTAGCCAGGTTGGTCTTGATCTCCTGACCTCGTGATCCGCCTGCCTTGGCCTCCCAAACTGCTGGGATTACAGGCGTAAGCCACCGTGCCCGGCCTGAACAGATTATTAATGACAGACTTTTTTCTCCTTTTTTGTGTCTTTGGTTTTCTTTCTTAAAAATAATTTTAAAACATTTCATTATGAAAATTTGAAACCATATTCAACCGTAGAGAGAAAAGTATAATGAATGGGCACATTGTTCTCACTCATCTTTAACAAAGATCGGTATGCGGCCAACCTTGTTTCTATACATACTGTGCTCCTCCCTGACTAAATTATTTAGAAGCAAATCTCAGCTATCACATGGTTTAATCTGTAAGTACTTATGATGTGTCCCTAAGGGATCATTTTTAAATAACCATGACACCATGATCACATCTAAAACAAAATTAGTAATAACTTCTTAATATCGTCTAATCCTCAGTGTTCAGACTTCCCAGACTGTCTCCTACGTGACTTTATAATTGGTTGGTTTAAATCAGACCCAAACAAGTTCTACAAAGTGATTTTTAAAAGCTAACAGCTTGGTTGGGTGCAGTGGCTCACACCTGTAACCCCAGCACTTTGGGAGGCCAAGGTGGGCAGATCACTTGAGTCCAGGAGTTTGGGACCAGCCTGGCCAACATGGCAAAACCCTGTCTCTACTAAAAATGCAAAAATTAGCTGGGCATGGTGGCGCATGCCTGTAATCCTAGCTATTTGGGAGGCTGAGACAGGAGAATCTCCCGAACCCTGGGAGGAGGTTGCAGTGAGCCGAGACTGTGCCACTGCACTCTAGCCTGGGTGACAGAGTGAGTAAAACTCAGTCTCAAAATAAAATAACAGCTTTATTGAGGTATAATTCACATACCACACAATTCATCCTCTTAAAATGCACAATTGAGTAATTTTTAGGATATTCAGAGTTGCACAATCATCACGACCAGCTAATTCCAGACTGTCTCCCCAAAGGAAGCCCCATATCCATTAGCAGTCACCCCTCATTCCCCACTTCCCTCAGCCCTTGGCAGCCACTTATCTCTTTTCTGTCTCTTTGGATTGGTGTATTCTGAACATTTCATATAAACGGCATCATACACTATGTGTTTTGTGAGTGTGTGTCTGGCTTTTCTCACTTAGCATAATGTTTTCAAAGTTCATCCATGTTACAGCATGTATCAGTACTTCATTTCTTTTTATTACCAAATAATATTTCACTTTTTTTCTGTTTTGAGATGGAGTTTTGCTCTTGTTGCCCAGGCTGGAATGCAATGGTGTGATCTAGGCTCACCGCAACCTCTGCCTCCTGGGTTAAACCGATTCTCCTGCCTCAGCCTCCCGAGTAGCTGGGATTACAGGCGTGTGCCACCACGCCCGGCTAATTTTGTATTTCATATTTTTAGTAGAGACGGGGTTTCTCCATGTTGGTCTGGCTAGTCTCGAACTCCTGACCTCAGCTGATCCACCCGCCTTGGCCTGCCAAAGTGCTGGGATTACAGGCATGAGCCACTATGCCCAGCCTCACTTTATGAATATACCACAACTTATTTACCCATTCATCATTTGATGGCGATTTGGGTTGTTTTCACCTTTGACCATTATAAGTAATATCGCTATTAATATTCCTGTACAAGGTTTTCTTTTTTTTTGAGACAGGGTCTCATCGTCAGCTTGAGTGCAGTGGCACTATTATTTACCCATTCGTCATTTGATGGTAATTTGGGCTATTTTCACTATTGACTATTATAAATAATATTGCTATTAACATTCCTGTAAAAGGTTTTTTTGTTTTGTTTTGTTTCTTGTTTTTTTTTTGAGACAGGGTCTCATTGTCAGCTTGACTGCAGTGGCACTATCGTGGCTCACTGCAGTCTTGACCTCTGGGGCTCAAGTGATCCTCCCACCTCAGCCTCCCAAGTAACTGCGACAATAGGCGAGGGCCACCATGCCCCACTAATTCCTTCTTGTAATCTTTTGTAGAGACGGGGTTTCGCCACATTGCCCAGGCTGGTCTCAAACTCCTGAGCTCAAGCGATCTGCCCACTTTGGCCTCCCAAAGTGCTGGGATTACAGGCATGAACCACCACACCTGGCCACTATTAATTACTGTACAAGTTTTTGTGTGGAGATATATATATAGATAGATAGATAGATGATAGATAGATGATAGATAGATAGATAGATGATAGATAGATAGATAGATAGATAGATAGATAGATAGATGATAGATAGATAGATAGATAGATATAGATATACATTTTTTTGAGACAGAGTCTCACTCTATCGCCCAGGCTGGAGTGCAGTCGCACGATCTTGGCTCACTGCAACCTCCGGCTTTCAGGTTCAAGCAATTCTCCTGCCTCAGCCTCCCGAGTAGCTGGGCTTACAGGCTCACACTACCACACCAAGCTAATTTTTGTATTTTTAGTAGAGATGGAGTTTCACTATGAGCCACCGCGCCCCGCCTGTGTGGACATATTTTTCAATTCTCTTGGGTATATTCTCTCTAGGAGTAGAACTGCTGAAGCATATGGTAACCCTATGTGTAACTTTTTGAATAACACAAGGCTGTTTTCCAATGTGGCTGAGCTATTTTACATTCTCACCAGTCATGTCTGAGGGCTCTCATTTTTCTATAACCCTTCCGAAATTTGTTATTTTCTCTTTTTTATTATAGCCATTTTTATGGGTGTGAAGTGGCATCATATTCCAGTTTTGATTTGCGTTTCCCATCTTTTCTTGTGCTCATGGCTGTTTTTATTACATAGTTATTTTAATGATGTTTCAAATTTCAGTTTAAAAACTAGTGTCTGAGCAATCTCTAAAGCTGATCAGTACATTTTTAAAGTATTGTAAAAACTCATGAGTTTTAATGTATTTAACATGTTTCAATCACCACTCTTTATTTATTTATTTATTTATTTATTTATTTATTTATTTATTTATTTTTGAGACAGAGTCTCGCTCTGTCACCAGGCTGGAGTGCAGTGGCGCAATCTCAGCTCACTGCAACCTCCACGTCCTGGGTTCAAGCAATTCTCCTGCCTCAGCCTCCTGAGTAGCTGGGACTATAGGTGCGTGCCACTACGCCCAGCAAATTTTTGTAGTTTTAGTAGAGACGAGGTTTCACCATGTTGACCAGGATGGTCTTGGTCTCTTGATCTCGTGATCCACCTGCCTTGGCCTCCCAAAGTGCTGGAATTACAGGCATGAGCCACCACGCCCTGCCCAATCACTACTCTTTTTTAATGCTCAGGTTATCCTATCTTTGGCCACTGACAGTTCCTGGAGGGTGTACACAAATTGGTTTCTGGGCCCTTTAACACAGTCCCAGAAGAGTCTTTGATAGCTTCCTTTCTTTCTAGTATAAAATGTTCTAGCCTCGTTGATGTGGTTTGGATATTTGTTCCCTCCAAATCTCATGTCGAAATGTATCTCCAATGCTGGAGGTGGGGCCTGGTGGAAGGTATTTTGATCACAGGAGTAGGTCCCTCAAGAATAGCTTGGTACCATCCCATTGCTAATGGGTGAGTTCTCACTCTGAGTTCACCGAGATCTGGTTGTTTAAAAGTGTGTGGGCCAGGTTGGCAGCTCATGCCTATAATCTCAGCACTTTGGGAGGCCGAGGTGGGCAGATCACTTGAGCCCAGGAGTTTGAGATCAACCTAGGCAAGATGGCATTTGGGGAGAATAATGACATTTTTGTGGCCTTAGTTTGGTTTGCTTCTAACTGGAAACAAGACATAGAGCAGAAAACGTAAGAAAAAATTAACATTTAAAAGGAAAATTTTTTTTCAGACAGAGTCTTGCTCTGTCTCCCAGACTGGAGTGCAGTAGTGCAATCTTGGCTTACTGCCACCTCCGCCTCCCAGGTTCAAGCAATTCTCCTGCCTCAGCCTCCCGAGTAGCTGGGATTACAGGCGCCCACCACCACACCCGGCTAATTTTTGTATTTTTGTTAGAGATGGGGTTTCACCATCTTGGCCCGGCTGGTCTCGAACTCCTGACCTCGTGATCCACCCACCTCAGCCTCCCAAAGTGCTCGGATTACAGGTGTGAGCCACTGCGCCTGGCCTAAAAATTAACATATTTCAACATGTCTAGAGTAATTATCAGTTATAACAAATTTGCTCTTGAACAAATTTGTTCAAAGCAATTATAGGAAGGAAGAGGGCTTCTCTCTTGGAAGGTACAACATTGAAAAATAGAACTATATTTCATCCAGGTCAAAACCCCATTATATGCTGGGCACAGTGGCTCATGCCTGTAATCCCAGCACTCTGGGATTGTATTTTTTGTATTTTTTGGTAGAAGCAATTCTCCTGACTCAGCCTTCAGAGTAGCTGGGATTACAGGCATGCACCACTACACCCAGCTAATTTTTGTATTTTTAGTAGAAATGGGGTTTCACCATGTTGGCCAGGCTGGTCTCGAACTCCAGACCTCACGTGATCCACCTGCCTCTGCTTCCTAAAGTGCTGGGATTACAGGCATGAGTCATTGTGCCTGGCCCAATGAAATAAACTTAACATCGCTCTGTGACAGTCCTATGAGAGTTGTATAACTTGAGTCTAACCACGAGGAAGCAGACAAAGCCAAATTGAGAGACGATCTAGAAAATAACCAGCCTGTAATCTTCAAAAATATACAGGTCATGAAAGTCAAGCCAAGACTGAAGAATTGTTCCAAATTGAATGAGACTAAAATGAAGTGTGACTCTGAACTGGATCCTTTGGGACCACTGGGGAAACCTGAATGGAGTCTGAGGACTGTTTGTGGAAGCAGGACAGTGCTAATTTCCCACTTTTGATGGCTGCATTGTGTTTCTAAAGGAGAGTGTTCTTATTTGTAGGAAGCACACACTCAAGGATTTGGGGGGTGATGGGTATTGTGTCAACTTACTCTCAAATGATTCTAGGGGGAAAAGTGCTTTGTTCTATCTCTACACTTTTCTGTAATGTTGTGATTGTCCAAAACAGTTTTGTCAAGAGAACAAAAAATCGGCATGGTTGGATCTGGCCCCTATCACAAATTACAGACTTACAATGTGTGCGTATGTTATTTTGTAATTGGTTTATTCAGATTCCAACAATAAGAAATGCTCCACATAAATGCCAAAGTTTGCTGTATAGCTTAAATAAACTGATCAAAAAAGAAAGGCATGTCCCATGTTACTTTCACATGTGAAAACACGAAGTATAACTTGGTACAACCACTAGAAAAACAAATATATATTCTGCTTTTTATTAAAACATTTTAAAAAGCCATCCATTAGGTCAATAATCAGTAAATTAAACCCATCATTTTCTTCTGCACGTGTATTGGTCATGGAATTTCCAGGTAAAAATCTTGTCTGACAGACAAGGTCAGCTCATGTGATTTAGTAATCTAAGAAATTTGAATCTTTGGGCCTACCCTGAGCTCCTCTTTGTGCCTTGGGGCATGGCTTCTGGAGCCTTCATGCCCATCTGACTCATTTATTGTCATGTATCACTCCTCCCTGACATTGCTTTGTGCTGGTTACATCTTAAAAGTTGTCTTGGAAGTAACTTTTTTTTTTTTTTTTGAGACAGAGTCTCCCTCTGTCGCCCAGGCTGGAGTGCAGTGGTGAGATCTTGACTCACTGCAATCTCTGCCTCCCAGGTTCAAGCAATTCTCCACCCTCAGCCTCCCAAGTATCTGAGACTACAGGTGCGCACCACTACGCCTGGCTAATTTTTGCATTTTTAGTAGAGACAGGGTTTCACCATGTTGGCCAGGCTGGTCTCGAACTCTTGACCTCAAGTGATCCGCCTACCTCAGCCTCCCAAAGTGCTAGGATTACAGGCATGAGCCACCACGCCCGGCCAGAAGTAACTTCTTAGGATCAGAGATCTTTAGGTACTTTGCATCTCAAATTTCTTTATTTTGTGACCAGAAGAAATTATGAAAATGAAAAAAAAATTTTTTTAAAGCAGTTCCATTAGAGCAAAGCATCTAAAAAATCCTGTTCCATTTGAGGTAGGATGTTAGCTGGTCACATTGACCCTGATCCCCAAGCCTTCATAGAATCCTCCTGCTCTGAAGTAGTGTCAGGCATAATTATTTTTTTGCTTTTCTTTTCTAAACTACAAGCTTTATGTGCATGGTTTGGTCCTCATGTTGCTGCCCTAGCTCCGGGGCAGATCATTATCCGAGGACACTGTCTTGCATTGCACTGAGAGGTCATTGTTAATGTCTCAGCAATTAAGTTCCTTCCCCCAGGCTGGTCCACTGAGGTGACACTGTGGCAACCCTGAAATCACATGTTCTATTGCAGAGAGCACTACACAATACTCTCTGGTACTTGGGTGTGCTTTTCTTTTAATTCTGAATGTTGTCCATTTTCCTTCCTCTTTGTTTTTGCTTCTGAGTACAACTTGGTGATGTAGTTCATGCAACGCATAGGGTGGGAAGCTGAAAGAAAAACATGTTGAAGATGAATATTTATTTTAAATAACATTGCACCCATTTACTTGAAACACTTTGGTTGGATATCATATTTTTAGGTTTATGTATTGCTTTATAAAAACCTAAAACTTACCGATGCATATAAATGGTCTGAAGGCATTATTATATTCTTTTTTGTTTTTCGTGTTTGTTTTGAGACAGGCTCTCACTCTGTCGCCCAGGCTGAAGTGTAGTGGTGTGACCACGGCCCACTGCAGCCTTAGCCTCCCGGGCTCAAGTGATCCTCTAACCTCAGCCTCTTGAGTAGCTGAACTACAGTCACACACTGCCATGCCCAGCTAATTTTAAAATTATTTTTAGAGTCAGGGTTTCACTATATTGCCTAGGCTGGTCTCAAACATCTGGGCTCAAATGATCCACCCACCTCAGCCTCCCAAAATCCTGGGATTATAGGTATGAGCCACTGCACTGGTCTATACTATAATTTTTTAAGAAGTCTTACTATATAAACAATATACTGGTAAACCCGAAATAAAATATACAGATATTTCTGCTGTAAAATAATCTGTTGCTGAACACATCATATTGCCTTAGCAAAATTGCACACTAAAAATAACAGGGCTTACTGCAAAAATAGGGTCGGGGCAGATCACTCAAAGTCTACGCAACTCTGTACAAAGAGACTAGAGATGGCCCCAGAGAATATTTTTAATATGGGCAAAACAACACAATTAAAATGCTGGATTTGAGGGTGCTAAGGCAAGGAGGATGAAAGTGAAGGCCTGAGCTCAGGAGAAAGTGAAACCCCCAGCAAACCCCTGAAGATGTACTTTTCTGGGGAGGAAGCCCCTGAGTAGTGCCGGTACTCATTTTAAATTTTCTTAAAGTTGGCTGGGCGCAGTGGCTCATGCCTGTAATCCCAGTCCTTTGGGAGGCGAAGGTGGGTGGATCACTTGAGTCCAGGAGTTCAAGACTAGCCTGGGCAACATGGTGAAACTGCATCTCCACTAAAAATACAAAAATTAACTGGGCGTGGTGGTGTGTGCCTGTAGTCCCAGCTACTAGGGAGGCTGAGGTGGGAGGACTGATTGAGCTCGAAAGGTCAAGGCTGCAGTGACCTATGATGGCACCATGGCACTCCAGCCTGGGCAACAGAGCGAGAGACCTTGTCTCAAAAAAAAAGAAAAAAAAAATTGTTTTAAAAGTTGAACTGGAAGGGCTTCCATTTTTCCAGCTAACAGACATAATTCTACTCCCACTGTTTTGGTTCTTCTTGCCTAGGAAAAACAGTTCAGGGAGCAACCCAACTCACACATGATATTAACATCATTTTCCTATCTGCCAGGTGAGTATGTGATGACTGGTATTTAGAAACAGGTGTTGCAACACAATTGACTTGGATGTTGTTTACACACATTTTCCCCTCCCACCCCCAGTTTTCACACAGTCAATTCTCTTGTGTTCCTTTCCCAGCTAGTACATCTATTCGTTCTTTTCAGTTCATGCTCTAGTACGTCAAAACCTAAAGAGGCAGAGGTGTTATAAAAGACAAGCCTCCTAAAAAAACTTCAGTAAAACCAATAGAATAGAGCGGCAAAGCTCGCTGTATTTCTCGCAGCTCCTGGCAGGTAGAACAAGTTAGTTTGCATGGAGGAAATAATACGGTTGGAAGGTGGAATATTCTTGCTTTTCTATAGTCCTAGCTTCTGCCTCCCAGATCTTTATCAAGAATACAATCCCCAACCTCCACTTCCCATACACAATCTCCTTCCCATCCCGATTCTTCATTCTCTTTACATATTTTGTCTGAGGAATTGCAATGAAGTCATCCAAAGGACCCGACACATGCCTTCTTGAATTAATTGAGCCTATAGTCATTCATTTAATACAAATTTATCAACTACCCTGTGCTAGAATCTGAGGATACAGAGTAAATCTGATTACTCACCACCTAAAGGAGTATTGTAGTAGCTATATAAAAACACCAAAAATTACAATATGGAGGAAGAAGTGCTTCTATGACAAAAGTGTCATAGGATCCTCTGGTGGTCTTGGGGTATCCCTGTGTGTGATGTCAAAGAGTCAAGGACGGCTTCCCAAAAGGAAGCCTTCTGCTACATGACTTAACTGCTACTATTTATTTTTGCAGATGAGTCTCCTTAAGTTCTACAGGATGATTTAGGAGACTTTCTAGTGCTAAAAAATCAAATTTTGATTTTTCTCTTTCTTTTTAAAGGTGACTACTTACTTGTGATGGTTAATTTTAAGTGTTAAGTTGGGGGGGTTAAGAAATACCTCAAATCTGGTAAAGCATTATTTTTGGGTTTGTCTATGAGGTTGTTTCTAGAGGAGATTAGTGTGTGAGTCTGAGTGGAGTAGGTGGGCACCGAGATTTGCCCTTGATGTGGGTGGGCACCATCCAATCTGTTGGGGGCCTGGACAGAACAAAATCAGAAAGAAGGCAAATGTGTTTATCTGTCTGCTGGAGCTGGAATACACTCCCTCCTCTCCTGGCAGCAGAACTCTAGACTCCTTGGCCCTTGGATTTCAGGACTTACGCCAGTGGTCCCCTGAGTTCTCAGGCCTTCGAACTTGGACTGAGCCAGGCTACCAGCATCCCAGGGTCTCCAGTTTGCAGACCTCCTGTCCAGGGACTTGTCAGCCTCCATAATCTCATGAGCCAATTCCCCTAATAAATCCCCTCTCATATCTATATATATATATTTTTTTTCTGTTGTCTCTGTCTCTCTGGAGAACTCTGACTAATACATTAATGAACCTCATTGTTCAGATTTCAGGTCATACCGTTGACTTACATTGGCCATTTTTCTCTTGAGATGATGTTTCTTCATTATTTGACCTTGATCTGTAACTTTCTAGTGTGTGTTCTGAAACTTCGTTTTCTACAAAAAAAAGAAAATCAAGTGACTAATTTCTGATGCCATGGACATGTAGAAATGTATATTTGAATAAGAGATAATACCTCTGTTACTGTGCAACAGTAGACTTACCATGCCCCTCCCATAACTCATACCTCATTAATTCAACACATAGTTTTTTGATTCCTGTAGGCACTGTGCTAGGCAGTCCTGGGACTTTTATCCTTCTGTGAATAGAAGTGTCTATCATTTAATGCCAATTTCTGGTAAGCTATGCTAGTTTCTATTGATTATACACTCTTAGACTATAGTCCCTGGAGATTCACACCCGAGTTTACTAGAAAACAAACAATTGCTTATCTGAGTGACAGCACTTATCAAATAGATTATGTAGTGTCTGACAGAAAGCTTTAATGGACAGAATTTCCCTTTTTTTAGCCATTTGTTCTGGCGTCTTATAGCCTCCGTCAGGTTCCCTGCCCACTGACCTTTCTTCCATATCACGTGTGCATTCCGCAGCTTCATGATGAAGAGCTGGACTATGATGAAGAGTATGAAAATGAGGAAGGACACCAGCGTGAGCAGCAGGATGCCACTTTTCTTCCTTGCCAATCCTAAATACTGAGGATTTGCTTCTATAAGGAAAATGAAAAAGGAGTTTAGATACTTTGGTTTTTTTTTTTTTTTTTGCCACTGGAGAATATGTAACAATACTTCTACAATGTGATATAAGCAATAGACAGCTCAGATGAAGAGATGAGAAAGAGCTTACCCCTGAAGGTAAAGAGACTTACATTGTTCATTCTCTGAGAACAAGCAAACAGGCATACAACAAACAAGGCAATTATGTATGATGATTTGAAAAGATTTTTTAAGTTACATAGCTATTGGGCTAGTTATTTTTTATTTCTAGAGAAAGCATATGAGAAAATCGACTTAAATTATAGTCAGGAGATTCAAATTAGCTTTAGGAATGATTTTTAGCAAAATATAATTAAGTAGCAAGAGGGATTGTTAAGGAGTTTAAAAAACTATCCAAATAAAATGAAAATTTATTTATCTTGGTTAGGTTAAATGTGGCCCTACAGGAAGGCATTTGGGCTAAATCAGATGAGCTCGTAAAAATCTTTCTAGCCAGGTGCAGTGGCTCATGCCTGTAATCCCAGCACTTTGGGAGGCTGGGATGGGAGGGTTGCTTGAGGCCAGGAGCTTCAGACCAGCCTGAGCAACATAGCGAGATTTTGTCTCTACAGAAATAATAATAATAACAAAAATTAGCCAGGAGCAGTGGTGCACACCTGTAGTCCTAGCTACTTGGGAGACTGAGGCGGAGGATCAATTGAGTCCAGGAGTTTAAGGTTACAGTGAGCTATGATTGTGAAACTGCGCTCCAACCTGGGAGACAAGTGAGACCTGTCTCTTTAAAAAAAAAAAAAAAAAAAAAAAAGGCTTTCTAAACCTAGAATTCTCATTCTATGGGCTGTAGTTTTGCTAAACGTCCTGGTCACCTCATATCAACCAACGAATAATTAAGGAGTGCCTGCTATGTGTAGAACATCGTGCTTGGACCTACAGAAGGCACAGTTCATATGCTTTGGGGATTAGTTCTCTTTATATATAAACAAATTAATAAAAACAAACAAAAGTAAGATATATCAAATTCTGGATCCATATGTATTTATATCATAGTGTGTTCAGGGGTTCAGAGGCAAGAATGGTCTCTGAGGGGTGAGTTGGTCAAAAAAGTTTTCAGTGACGATATTGGCCTTGAAGGGGGAGTCAGGAGAGGTGAGAGGGGGTCTCCTCTTCCACCAGGGGCAGTGAGGATAAACAAGGGCAGGGCAATTGAAAAGGGATGATGTTTTCAGAGAAAAATATATATCTCGTAAGGACTTTGTAGATATGAGACTGCAGAAGTAGGTAATAGATGGCACCTAATGAGTTGTTTGGGACTCATGCTCTGTGTTGTAGACTTCAGGAAGCCATAAAGGGTTTCAGAACACAGGTATGCAGAGTGTAAAGAGGTATTTTGATGGTAGGGCGCTAAAGTGAACCAGAGGAGGAGAAACTGAAGTTATAATATTCCATGCAGGAGATGATGAGAGCCTGGATTGGGACGTTAACAGTGACAATGGACAAAATACCTGAAAGAGAAGACTCAAAAGTTCTTGGAAATTGACTGATTTTATATACATGTGTGTGCATATGCATATGCATATACACATAGATATATTTGTACGCATACACAGGAGTGATAGGTAACACCAAGGTTTGGGGCCTATGTGATGCTTTGGGGCCTGTGTGATGCTTTGGACAAGCTGATTTTGTGGGAGAAGGTGCTGTTTGGTATTTAGCAATGTTGAGTTTGAGGAAATCGCAGAAAATTCAGCTACAGATATATAGAAAATGGAAAGAAATTGGAACCAATGCTAAGGAGGATGTTCTGGAAATCTAGGTGTAGAAATGTTTTGCTGGCCGGGCACAGTGGCTCACACCTGTAATCCCAGCTATTTGGGAGGTGGAGGTAGGAGATCTCTTGAGCCCAGGAGTTCAAGGCTGCAGTGAGCATGATCGTGCCCCTGCACCCTGGCCTGGGAGACAGAGAGAGACCCTGTCTCTAAAAACAAAACAAAACCATAAAAGAAAAAGAGAGAAATCTTTTGCCTAGTGGTAACAGGAACCATCTTGGGAATGAGTAAACTCTTTAAAAAATAAGGGAAGAATGGCCAGGCGCAGTGGCTTACGGTTAATCCCAGCACTTTGGGAGGCCAAGGCGGGCGGATCACCTGAGGTCGGGAGTTCAAGACCAGACTGACCAACATGGAGAAACCCCGTCTCTACTAAAAATACAAAATTAGCCGGGGTGGTGGCATATGCCTGTAATCCCAGCTATTCGGGAGGCTGAGGCAGGAGAATCGCTTGAACCCGGGAGGAGGAGGTTATAGTGAGCTGAGATTGCGCCACTGCACTCCAGCCTGGGCAACAAGAGCGAAACTCTGTCTCAAAAAAAAAAAAAAAAAAAAAAGGGGGAAGAAGAAAAGATGGAGAAGTAAAATCAGAAGTACATACACATTTAAGAAGTCAGGGCTGGGCGCGGTGGCTCGCGTCTGTAATCTCAGCACTTTGGGAGGCCGAGGTGGATGGATCACGAGGTCAGGAGATTGTGACCACGGTGAAACCCCGTCTCTACTAAAAATGCAAAAAAAATTAGCCGGGCGCGGTGGCGGGCGCATGTAGTTCCAGCTACTCAGGAGGCTGAGGCGGGAGAATGACGTCAACCCGGGAGGCGGAGCTTGCAGTGAGCCGAGATCGCGCCACTGCACTCCAGCCTGGGCGACAGAGCGAGACTCTGTCTCAAAAAAAAAACAAAAAAACAGAAGTCAGAAGAGGAAGATAAGTTAATTGATGGATACAGAGGAGCAGTGGTGAGCAACAAATAACAGAACCAGGAAAAGTATGTCAAGAAGCCAAGGTAACTAAATCAAGGAGGGAGGACAAGGGAGTGATTAACCAATCATGTCCAAAAGGGCAGAAAGGTCAAGAAAAGGGAGGACTGACAAAGGCCATTGAATTTATCGATTAAGAGGTTAAAATGTCGAGTGTTTATTCTAAATGCAGTGGGTGACACTTGCCGGTGGTCAAGGCAGGATCTTGAGTGGTTTGTTCTTTCTCTTCCTTGTCAATCTCCGATGTACTAGAATCTTCCATTACTGAGACTAAAGTGAAAGAAATAAGACATGAGTTATGCATACATTACATACATGTGACTATATACAACTGTAGTTACATAAGTCTTCCCAGAGCAGCTTGGGAAGCCAAATTTAAAAACAGTACTGAGATCATTTTTGAACTATGGATTTCTTGCAAACGTAATTGCAAATGGCTAGGCTCACTTTGCCTTATTTTTTTAAGGTAAATGTTTGAGCACTTACTCTGTGCCTGGCCTTGAACTGAGCACTTGGTATATATTATTTCTCACCACAGCTCTGAGAAAACGGAGGTATAGAGCAGTTATGTAAAGTACCTAAAGTCCTGTAGCAAATAAGTGGCAAAGCCAATACATAAACTCTGTTTTACCTAACTCTAGAACCCAGCATTTAAACCATTATTTCATACTTCCATCCTGAATCAGGCCTATTAGGGAGAAGGTCTTTAGGAGGCTTCAAGATAACAACTGAACACCGAGGAATGGCATTCCAAGCTTTAATTATAGAAAACCTACAGCCTGAAATTTATGTTGAAATATAGCTTCAGTTATTCAAACTTCTGCTTGCCTCCCCATTAGAAGTGGGATGTACTATGATGTTTTTTTCTAGATACGATAAATTATAAAAAATAAGAAACTGTGTTTTTTTTTCCCCAGATTTTACTGCTTATGTTTCCAATTTCCTTTTTTCCCCCTGCAGTTTCCTGCTTTTTAGTCCATTGCACAGCGCCACTATGTGGACCCCGAGGGGAATGAAGCCTCCCATTCTGTTGAAAATGGATATTAAAGGTAATAAAATTGTAGAAATGGAAAGCTGAAAGGAATTTTAGAAACCCTATATTTAAAGTCTTATACATGAAAAAGCAGAGCAGAAAATTAAGTTGTTCAGTGGCAAGCCATTAAAGATTACTAGATTCTAAACACGTTTACAAATATTGGATTATTAAAACAAGTGATGTGGCTGTTACACTCATAATATTTTCAGTTTCCATTGTCCTTCAAAAAATTGTATGGTACATGTTGTATTTATCAGTGTTTAGAAATCCCAAACATTTACTTTTAAATATTATTTAGGATACACATTTTTAAAAATGTGACTCATACTCAGAACTATGAACATGATAATGATCTGAAAGCCCTTATTCCAACAAATGAAATTATTATTGATACACTACATGAAATGGAAAGAGAATATGTAGGAATTTATGCCTTTCTGGATGAGGCCAATAGTCTTGCTCAAAGCACCATAACCAATTTCTTTCTTTCTTTCTTTCTTTCTTTCTTTCTTTCTTTCTTTCTTTCTTTCTTTCTTTCTTTCGTAATTCATTTTCTGAGAAGCTGCTATTGCTGGATACTATGCTAGGTAAAATACAAAGTTAAATTAGATATACAATCATTGCTCTGGGTTAACCTCTAGTGAGTTCGCTGTCTAAAAACTGGAATTATAATCCAGGCTTTCTAAATTATTCTGCATTTGTAGTTCAATCCCATCATCAAAAATGACCTGAGTTATTGACAATCAAGTAATTGATGTGCCTTCAAAGGTGATTTTGTTATTCAATGACAACACCAAACCTCCAGCTTCTGCTTCTTTTCTCTTTGTTGATACCAAGTCTGTGTTTTGTGTTTGGTGTGCTTTAGATGGGAAAACAAAGAAACAAGTCTCTCTATAAATGAATTCAACTTTGTCCTTTACTGCAGAGGAAATTCAAATGTCACAATCGTGAATGTGTGTGTGTACATGTGTACATCTCTATCTCAGGCAAACTAGAATTGAACTTGCAAGGCTTTATGTCAGCCTGAAGCCCATACTACTAAGTATTCCGATGCCTGATGTGGTTCTACTCTAGGATGCTACGAAGCTGGAGCCAGTTGGAGGGGGCCTGTATGGTCTTAGTAAAAATTAAAACAAAAAATATTCTTAAAACTTAGAATGAGAAAAATAACCTTCCCAAGGAAGCATGATTTTTTAAAAACAAGTTTTAATGATTTTGACACTTACCAGTACTGGTGGGCTGCTGTGGGTCTTGAGAGGATAGAGAGTTTCTCTCCAGAGCATCTGAAGCTGTCTCTTCATCAGTAACTAAGAAAGGAGAAAAACAAAATTCTGCTACTATAGAGAGCAGTTTTATCCACATTGTGCTCAGTAAAAGAGATTGGAGAATATATTTGGCGGCTACCTGCTTGTAGAGGTTGTGCAGAAACCCCAGAACTGTGTGTTCTGCGGCTCCTGCTCTGGTTTTTGAATCTGTATCCCACTGAGTGCCCATCTGTTCACCTGCCTGGCTTAAAGCACAGCATGCTGGACCTCTGTGTGGTGGCAGTGGTAGGCAAAGAGTATTCACTGTTTCTGTGTCCTTCTATCCATCAATCAATCCCTCTGTCTGTTTATCTACCCATCCACCTATCTATCTACCTATTAGATGGCTTTGGAATCAGCCTCAGACTGAGCTGAATTCCAGTGCTATTTACTTGCTCCTGAATGAGTTGGACATGATACCTGACCTCTCTAACACTTTTTCTTCTCTTATCTGTAAAATGGAGATACTGACAGCATTTACCTCTTTGAGCGTTTTGTGAGAATTAGTAAGTTCATTTCTATAACATGTTTAGTACAATGCCTAGCTATTTATTAAGCACAATGCTAAATGTTATTGTATAACATTAATCAATGCTTAGGGATGTTTCCAGAGGGTCAGCTTGGTATAGATTTTACCAGTCATTGAACAGACCCACATCCGGGAAGCATGTAATAACTGTGCCTGTCACTTTACAAATACTAATACTGACATGTCGGGCGGGCGCAGTGGCTCACACCTGTAATCTCAGCACTTTGGAAGGCTGAGGCGGGTGGATCGCCTGAAATCAGGAGCTCAAGACCAGCCTGGTCAACATGGTGAAACCCCATCTCTACTTTAAATACAAAAAACTAGCCGGGCATGGTGGTGTGTGTGTGTTTGTAATCCCAGCTACTTGGGAGGCTAAGGCAAGAGAATTGCTTGAACCTGGGAGGCAGAGGTTGCAGTGAGCCAAGATCGCACCACTGCACTCCAGCCTGGGTGACAGAGCAAGGAGACCCTCTCAAAAAGAAAAAAAAAAAAAATATATATATATATGTATATGTATGTGTGTGTGTGTATATATATATATATATATACTGACACGTCACAGGTGGTTCATGTTTTTATAAAATTTGTGAGTGCTTCTTGCTGTTTATTTAATCAAATGATTTTCCATGGTTTTGAACATGTATCTGGTTAATCAAAAATTCAAAATGTATGAAAAATATAAAAATACCTGAATTGTGTGTAAGGGCTCTGAGGAAAGAAAGAATTACTAAGGAAACATTATAGAGATAGTAGTATAGACTATATGGCTAAAATGAACTTTGACCACACAGGTGCCAGAGAAAATTGAAGAGGAGAGCTGCTGGCAATGAAAAGAGGGAAAAGCTGGAATGCTAGTCAAATAGAAGTACTGGGAATAAATTTTAAGAAGAATATGGGGCCGGGCACAATGGTTCATGCCTGTAATCCCAGTTCTGTAGGGGGCCGAGGCAGGCAGATTGCTTAAGCCCAGGAGTTTGAGACAAGCCTGGGCAACATGGCAAGACCCCATCTCTACAAAAAGTTAGCTGGGCATGGTGGTGCACTCCTATAGTTCCAACTACTCAGGAGGCCGAGGTAGGAGGATCATCTGAGCCCAGAGAGGTCGAGGCTGCAGTGAGCTGTGATCATACCATTGCACTCCAGCCTGGGTGACAGAGTGAGACCCTGTCTCAAAATTTTAAAAAAGAAGAAGAACATCACTGGGGACAAATAGAATAAAATTTATCAATAGTGATTTAAATCTTCTAACATAGTATATACTATGTGAATTCAGAAAATTATGTTTATGTACAAAACAAGTTTTATCTATACATATTTAAAACTAGATTCTGTATTTATTTTGATTTATCTTGTTAATTAACAAGCTAGCAAACTATTGCATTTAGACTGAATGTTGTTTTGATTAGGTGGATACTGGCACATGATGATCTACCTCCCTAGTTGGTCAGAATATTGTAGACCTCTGCTATCCAATATGGTATGCACTAGCTCCAATGACTATTTAAATTAAAATTAATTAAAATGAAAATAATTAAAAATTTAGGCCAGGCGCAGTGGCTCACACCTGTAATCGTAGCACTTTGGGAGGCGAAGGCGGGCAGATCACCTGAGGCCAGGAGTTCAAGACCAGCCTGGCCAACATGGTGAAACCTGACTCTACTAAAAACACAAAAACTAGCTGGGCATGGTGGTGGGCACCTATAATCCCAGCTACTCAGGAGACTGAGGCGGGAGTATTGCTCGAACCTGGGAGGCAGAGGTTGCAGTGAGCTGAGATAGCACCATTGCACTCCAGTCTGAGCGACAAGAGCAAGACTCCATCTCAAAAAATAAAATAGCTCCTCAGTTGCAATAGTCACACTTAAAGTTCAAATTTTGGACAACTTATATCCACCACTGTGAGCTTGACAACCTCCAAACGCTTAAATACTTCTGATGAGATCAGTGATGGTATTAATGCATGTGATTTTGATGCTGAAATATGTCAACATTGGAAAGTTCTGTAGAACTTAGTGAATGAGTATTTCCCAAATTACTAAAACATAATGTTAGCAAAATCATGCCTGGGTAAAAGTTCTATTCAAAGTGCAAGAGAGTTCAGTGGGTTTTAATATAACCGTATAAAAAGTTCATTGACATGGGCCCAGAGTCCATATAGCAACTAATCTTTAAGAAACTACTACTTGTTGAGTTTTGGTGTAACATCAAAGAAGAATATCCACAATTATCTCAACCGGCTATTAAAATACTCTACCCTTCTCCAATTATATATTTGTGTGAGATTGAATTTTTATATATTTATTTAAAGCAAAATAACATTTTGGAAGAGATTGAATGCAAAAGTTACAAGAACCTAATTGTTTTCCGTTAAGCCAGACATTAAAGAGATTTTCAAAATGTAAAAAAAATGACATTTTTCACACTAATCTTTTCAGTGTTACAAAATATACTCTTTTTTTCATTAAAATATGTCATTTCTGGGCCGGGTGCGGTGGCTCACGCCTGTAATCCCAGCACTTTGGGAGGCCGAGGCAGATGGATCACCTGAGGTCAGGAGTTCAATATCAGCCTGCCCAACATGGCGAAACCCCATCTCTACTTAAAATACAAAAAAATTAGCCAGGTGTGGTAGCAAGAGCCTGTAATGCCAGCTACTCAGGAGGCTGAGGCAGGAGAATCACTGGAACCCAGGAGGTGGAAGTTGCAGTGAGCTGAGATTGGGCCACTGCACTCATCTCAAAAAATAAAATAAAACAAATATGCCACTTCTGTTAACATGTAGTAGATTTATTATTTTAAAATAAATTTACAGATACATTTTTTTAAATTTCTCAGTTTTAATTTCTAATAGGTAAATATTGACAGACATCACCTACATAAGTAAAAGTTCTTTGGGGTTCTCAATTATTTTTAAGAGTGTAGAGAGGTCCTGAAATCAAAAGTTTGAGAACTGTTCTTCAAATATTTAAAAAATCCTATCCCCAGGTAAGTAATAGAAAACCAAGATTCCTCATTTTAAATACTAAAAAGATGAAATAAACCAGGTGCAGTAGCTCATGCCTCTAATCCCAGTGCTTTGGGTGGCTGAGGAGGGAGGATCACTTAAGCCTAGGAATTCAGACCAGCCTGGGCACCATAATGAGATTCTGTCTCTATAAAAAATTTTAAAATTAACCAGGTGTGGTGTGTGCACCTGTAGTCCCAGCTACTCAGGAGACTGAGGCGGGAGAATCACTTAAGTCTGGGAGGTAGAGGCTGCAGTGAGCTATGATTGCACTACGGTACTCCAGCCTGGGCTACAGAAGGAGACCTTGTCTCAACAACAACAACAAAAAGAGCCAGGTGTGGTGGTTCATGCTTGTAATCCCAACACTTTGGGAGGCAGGCAGAGGTTGGGGGATTGCTTGAGCTCAGGAATTCAAGACCAGGCTGAGTAACATGGCAAAACCCCATACCTACAAAATATATGAAAATTAGCAGGGCGTGGCGGCTCATGCCTGTGCTCCCGGCCACTCCGGAGGCTGAGGCAGGAGGATCAACTTGAGCCTGGGAGGCAGAGGTTACAGCGAGCCAAGATTGTGTCACTGCCTTCCAGCCTGGGCAACAGAGTGAGACCGTCTCAAGAAAAGAAATAAATAAATGATCATTCTGAAATCTGGGTGAGGTGGCTCATGCCTGTAATCTCAGCACTTTGGGAGGCCATAGAGGGAGAATTGCTTCAGACCAGGAGTTTTGAGACCAGCCGGAGCAACATAGGGAGACCTTGTCTCAACAAAAATTTAAAAATTAGCCAGATGTAGTGGTACATGTCTGTAGTACTGGCAACTTGGGGGGCTGAGGTGGGAGGACTGATTGTGAACCTGGAAGGTTGAGGCTGCAGTGAGCCATGATCACACCACTGCACTCCAGCTTTGGTGAAAGAGTGAGACCCTGTCTCAAAAAACAAAACAAACAAAAAAACAAAGATAGCCTATTCAAAAATCTATTCCTGTTGCTCTACTCTCTTTCTCAAAGCATCACACTGTGGCTTTTTCAGAGGAAGGTACTTCTTTCCTCAGGACCGCCCTAGTCCTGGTGCTGGCATGACACTCACTTTCCCCAGGTCCTTCCATGCAGAGCATAGGAATGAAAGGGGTCAGAACCCTTATGTGTAAATGTATTTTAAGGCATCCTCAGCTAGTAATTTTTTTTTACCTAATTGGGTGAACAAAATGTTTGTAACATCTATAGGTCAATATAGTAGCAGCTAGCCAAATGGAAAAAACAATGAACTAATGGAAGCTATCAACAGCTGATGCTGACATTTATCTTTGAATACTATTTGGAGATCTGGCAATGAGTACAGCAAATAGATAGATCACAAAAATTAAGTCTTAGCCTATTATTATTATTAGTATGAGACAGAGTCTTGCTCTGTTGCCCAGGCTGGAGTGCAGTGGCGTGATCTCAGCTTACTGTAAACTCTGCCTCCTGGGTTCAAGCGATTCTTGTGCCTCAGCCTCCCGAGTAGCTGGGATTACAGGCCCCGACAATCATGCCCGGCTAATTTTTTTATTTTTAGTAGAGATGGTGTTTCGCCATGTTGGCCAGATGGGTCTCGAACTCCTGACCTCAGGTGATCCACCTGCCTCGGCCTCCCAAAGTGCTGGGATTACAGGCGTGAGCCATCATGCCTGGCCTTAGCCTATTATTAAAAACATCTTTAACTATAATTTTGAGTCATGTAGAGCTATAGCCATAAAGGAGGAGAACTGCCATTTCCCCCTTCATAGTAATTGTTGTAAATGCCTTGAACAATTGCTGAAAATTAAGAATGCATTTTTTTTCAACATTGTTGGTTCTCCTATTGAAGAACCTGAATGTCTTTAGGAAGCTTTTAAATACAGCCTCATCCCCCACATGCCCCGTGCTTCGGTTCTACTGCTGGAGGTGGAGGCGTGGGGTGGGGATGACTCACAGAGGGGCGGGGGTGGTTGTGTAAGGTTACTGTACAGCTCGGTCTGTGGGTCCATGAGTCTTACAGTGCAGCTTCTGCAATGATACTTTTGGTTTGGTGAGAAAGTGACCCATGGAAAGTTTGTGGTAGTCAGAGGGGGCCTGTTAACCGCAGCCACAGCCCCCATGGGGCATCATGGCAGCCTTCCCACAGTGAGGTTCTCCTAAGCAAGCTTGCGTTTCAGCATCAGCGATTTCATATGATAAAAGAGCTCTTTCAATAAATGCATTGTCATCCAACAGTTTCCTCTTTTACTGATGTAATTCCTTATACTTCAGGATTTGATTACACAGAGAAGTACCTTGTAAAACAGTGAAACTCAGAGTCCTACTAATTGCAGACTTCTTATAGGACTCATGAATCTTAAAGGATACCTCTTGGCTCAAAGAGTTGTGTACAGTTTTAAAATCATTTCTTGGACTTTTGGGGAAAGAATCATAGAATAGAGGTTCTGAGAATGGAGGCAACTCCTCTTCACATTTAATATTGGGTGTTTATAATGGTGTTCAACTCAGAATATTAACACGGTTAAACTAAAATCTTCAAAGCAATTATAACAATAAAATAAATCTAAACAGGAATTATGTCTTCATGTAACTGTATGTTTCATATTCACATAAAAAGATATTGACAATTTAGGTTTATTTCAGCCAATATTATCTCCTTCTGGGTCAAGTACAAAGATGTAGTATGGTTCATATGATTGCTCCAAAAACACAATGGCAATAACACTATTTAAAGTCATTATCAAAAAGCAAGCATGACATTATTTGCATATGGTGCTGTGCTAGGCTTTCTGCTCAACTGGTGTTCTTTTGAACATTGGAATAGTTGAAATTCCGTCGATCACCTGGAGAAATTTCAATCAGTAGAGGAATTTGCTATTAGGAAAGCTTTGTTGGCAGTAATCGTACTCTGAAGAAATTTGCCCACTTCATTTAATTTTGTTTGATAGTGTAATATTAAAGTAAATCAAAAATTATTAAAGAGAATCATTAGTTCTTCTTACCCAAATCTTCAAACCGGAAGGGTGCTACTAGTTTTCTCCCTTGCAGGCCTCTGTGTCGGATAATGCAGTCCACTGTTGAATTTTTGCCATAAGTGTGGATTATGAGAGTGCTGGTAGTATTACATTTCTTCCCATCAGTTTCAAATTCATGGTGGGTTCCACCTATGTAGCAATTTAAAGAGGTTATGGCTATTTAATGCTATTGGATGAAGTTGGTTCTATTAGAGGCCTTGACTTCATGGCAAACATTAGATTTCTAACCTCATTCTAGCCTCAGCCAGTTCCCTTGTATAGGCTTGGTTCTCGTCACAAAGGCAAACATGAATGAGAGTAGATAATGGTTTTCTACAAACTTTTCACTACTGGAAAAAAAAATTCAAAGCTTAAGAAGGACAGCTTGATGTTTTTATGAAACACAAAGATCCAAGACCTTATTCTGGTTATATGAATAAGGCGAATTAAAGGGAAGTCTTATAATGAAGTTGAGTTGGCACTGCACTGGGAATCAGATTGGGGTTTAGATCTTTTCTCTCTAGAACTCCATTTGGCCCTCAGTGTTCTCCACTGTAAAGGGTCCTTTGCAACTCTAAGAATGTTGATTACAGGCTGGGCACAGTGGCTCACGCCTGTAATTCCAGCACCTTGGGAGGCCGAGGCGGGTGGAACACCTGAGGTCAGGGGTTCGAGACCAGCCTGGCCAACATGGTGAAACCCTGTCTCTACTAAAAATACAAAAATTAGCTGGGTGTTGTGGCATGCACCTGTAATCCCAGCTACTCCAGAAGCTGAGGTAGGAGAATCGTTTCAACCCAGGAGGCAGAGGTTGCAGTGAGCCGAGATCACGCCACTGCACTCCAGCCTGGGAGACAGAGTGAGACTCCATCTCAAAAAAAAAAAGATTGTTGATTACATAGATATCAAAGGTAATGTCTGTTGAAATGTAAGCAAACTATAAACAGTACCCAGGCATCGTAACTAATTAGTTATTCTGTTTCAAAGGCTCAACCTTTAGATGCTTTGTTACAAGAATATTTTTAATCTGTCCTTGTGGGTATGACACAATATAGTACTATACAATATAGGGAAGATCATATCTGTTCCAATTATACGTATTATGTTAAATGTATTTTCGATTTTATATGTGGGGAAAAGTTTATGCTCAGAGATATTATACTTCTTTCTTTTTTTTTTTTCTTTGATGGAATTTTGCTCTTGTTGCCCAGGCTGGAGTGCAATGGTGTGATTTTTGGCTCACCCCACAACTTCCGTCTCCTGGGTTCAAGCGATTCTACTGCCTCAGCCTCCTGAGTACAGGCATGTGCCACCACACCCGGCTAATTTTGTATTTTTAGTAGAGACGAGATTTCTCCATGTTGGTCAGGCTGGTCTCGAACTCCTGACCTCAGATGATCCGCCCACCTCGGCCTCCCAAAGTGCTGGGAGTACAGGCGTGAGCCATTGCGCCCCGCCTGAGATATACTTCTATATTATACTTATTTTAGAAAATTTTGTGAAATTTTAAGAAGTCATTATAGTTCACTTTAGATTTTTACCTGTTTTAAACAAAAGCATTTTCATTATCTGTGATTAACCTTTCAAGATTAAGGCATAATATTGATTGTTTGTAAGAATAACTTGTCTGGAAAAGAACTAATGAAATATTAAATGATGTCTTCTGGCATCTTCTGCCACTAGAGGGTGCCAAAACATTTAAAAATCCTCTGGAAATTTGAGTAGGAAGGAAGACAAAGAAGAGAACCATTGCTCCCCTTACCAGAGACTTCCACGCCATTCCCAAATAGCCAGGTTATCTGCGGAGGGGGCTTGCTTCTCATGGTGGAGCACATGAGTACAACATGTTCTTCTCCATTTTGCTTTCTGATAACTGAAGCTTCCAGGATTGGCTTGAAAGGAGTTGCTAGAACAAAATGGATTTTTCTGTGTTTAATTAGATATGAGTCTGCATATCTCAACAAAGCACGGAGCCTAATAATCTGTAGGTGATTGTTGTAGGGTATACTCTAATTAATGGGCTTTTTTTTTTTTTTTAGACTTAGTCTCCCTCTGTCGCCCAGGCTGGGGGGCAGTGGCACCATCTCGGCTCACTGCAACCCCCACCTCCCAGGTTCACGCAATTCTCCTGCCTCAGCCTCCTGAGTAGCTGGGATTACAGGCGCCTACCACCACACCCAGCGAATTATTGTATTTTTAGTAGAGATGGGATTTCTCTGTGGCCAAGCTGGTCTTGAACTGCAGACCTCAATTGATCTGCCCACCTCCACCTCCCAAAGTGCTGGGATTACAAGTGTGAGCCACCGTGCCCGGCCCATATTTTTTAACTTAATCTCTTCCAGAATACAGTCATGTTAAAGGGCTTTTATGTGCTTGCAAAGCTACTTTGGCTGAAGCCAGAATGTGTATTACTCAGTGTGTTGTTAGTCTCTGAAAATTCCCAAACAAGCAATGTAGCCTACAATTCTTAAAATGTGATATATGAGGCCGGGCGAGGTGGCTCATGCCTGTAATCCCAGCACTTTGGGAGGCCAAGGCAGGCGGATCATGAGGTCAGGAGATCGAGACCATCCTGGCCAACCAACATAGTGAAACCCCATCTCTACTAAAAATACAAAAATTAGCTGGGCATAGTGGTGCACGCCTGTAGTCCCAGCTACTCGGGAGGCTGAGGCAGGCGAATCGCTTGAACCCGGGATGGGGAGTTTGCGTGCAGTGAGCCGAGATTGTGCCACTGCACTCCAGCCTGGGCAACAGAGCAAGACTCCGTCAAAAAAAAAAAAAGAAAAGAAAAAAAGGTGCATTTATCTTATAAAGGGCACGTTCGTCCTTTTTCTTTATACTTCTGTCTTGGAAATACTTTTTAGTTAGGCTTGCTTCTTCCTCTTTCCCATTCTACTTCCACTTCAGTCTAGAACTGAACTCTTCCCCATTTACTTAACCCACCCATCTGCCATCAAGACCTTGTAAAGGTACTTCTTAGCTCCAAATATACATTAAATGTGTTACTTGTTGGCAATAAGAAGATGAAAAAGGTATGATTCAAGGAGCTAATAGTCTGGTGGTGGCTTCAGCCCCTAAACTGTTAATGAAAAGATTATGTGTTGAGAGCAATGACAGAGTATACATGGGGTGCTATGAGAGCCCAGAAGGGCACAAAAGCAGCGGAGCCAGGATGCGTGCTCCCTTACAAGAAGACAACGCTGAGCTGAGTCACAATGGTTCTCAAGCCCCCCAATCCCCGAGAGCCACTCCTTCTCAGCTACTTTCCCATCATGCCTTTACCGTATGGCAGGCACCACACTACAGTAATTCAACAAGAGAAGTCTAAGACATTCATTTGTGTGATATGTGAGATGATGTTACTTAGAGATCAATAAAAAGCAATGTTTTTAATCGATCTGTTCTGCCACAAAAAACAAAACAAGTAAGGATAGACATACTGGACACAGTTGACCATCTGTAGAACTGAGTAAGTCCTAGGCAATTGGGAGGCTGTCACTTCCTATCTGCACCTCCCAATCCCGCCCTCCTACAGAAAAGAGGATTTGTTTGGCAGCGAGGATTTGAGCAGATCAAGCAGTGCAGCTACATCTGAATTCATTCTATCTTAGGATTTGCTGTCATGAGGTTCCACTTCATTTGCATACATGTTTTGCTTCCTGAGCTGGTGCGCAAACTCCTTATGGGCAGAGATTGTGCCTAATTCATCTCTGATTCCCTAGAGCCTCACATGGTACCTGGCACATAGTCGCAGCTCATCAAATATTAATTTTTCTTTTCTTTTAGTTCCCTGGAGAGAAAATTTAGTTGCTGTCAAAGACAAATTTCACAAGTTCACAGTTCAATGTAGGGCTTGCTTCTCAAAATGCTCTCTTCTGTTTCCTTTCAATGAAAGATGGCAGAAGTGTCCCAGGCAATGCCTTGCTCTAGGCAACATTTTTAAACTAAAAGGTTCAGTTTGAAAACAACATATCGTATTCCTATCCATATTGCTCCCCTACTAGGTTTACTTGCAGGTACCTACCTAGCACAATCACCTTCACTTCCTTTGTGCTCACAGAGTCGCTGTAACGTAAGCACTTGTACACGCCTTCATCTTGCAGGGTTACGTTAGGCACACTGATGGATAGCTGATTGGCCGAGTGATGAAGAAGCTGGTATTTGGAATTTTTAAAAGCTGTACAAGAGGGAAATAGAGCTGTTATGAGGAAAAGTGTCCGATGAATCCTTGGCCTCTACCCACTAGATGCCAGAAGCACTGCCCTGCTTTCTACATTTGGCACAATCAAAACTATCTCCAGACATTATCCTATGTCCACTGGAAGGCAAGATCATTCCAGGTGGGGAACCACTAAGCTAGATCAAGCCATTCTGTTGCAGAAATCCGAGAGTGTCCCTCTTCTCCCAGTTTACCAAAACCAGAAACAAAAAAGCATTATGTAACAGAATTATCTCTATTTAAAATTTTTTTTCTCTCAGAACTTTAAACAATTAGTATTTACTTCTAGTTGATTTAGCTTGAAATAATATATTTCTTTATGTTAACACTTCAGTATCTAATAATGCTTTCAAAGCATAACACTTTTTTTTTTTTTTTTCTTAAGAGACAGAGTCTTGCTCTGTTGCC
Source organism: Nomascus leucogenys (assembly GCF_006542625.1). Lineage (NCBI taxonomy): Eukaryota > Metazoa > Chordata > Mammalia > Primates > Hylobatidae > Nomascus > Nomascus leucogenys. The sequence goes on from NC_044395.1 coordinate 11,998,406, forward strand.
CAGGCTGGAGTGCAGTGGCACTATCTTGGCTCACTTCAACTGTCATCGCCCGGATTCAAGTGATTCTCCTGCCTCAGCCTCCCCCAGTAGCTGGGATTACAGGAGTGCTCCACCATGCCCAGCTAAATTTTTTGTATTTTTAGTAGAGACAGGGTTTCATAATGTTGGCCAGGCTGGTCTTGAACTCCTGACCTCAAAATGATCTGCCCACCTCAGTCTCCCAAGGTGCTGGGATTACAGGCATGAGCCACCATGCCCAGCCAGCATGATATGTTTTAAGAGACTCTGCTTTGTAAATAAGACTGAAATGTGTTTTAGATTTTTCCAAGTATTTGGCAGTTAGCAATACTAAATGGAGACATAAAATGATCTAGGGTTTAGTAAAACCCTGCCTAACGTCAAAGAGATGAACCCAAGAGATTCTTAAGAGTCTTTTTCCATCTCAGACATCTTGTACTTTCTTCATGTGTGTTTGTGAAAAGAGAAATGACTGCCCTCGTTTCCAAATTAATACATCCTATTTCTATTGCTTAAAAATCTTGATTTTATGTTAAGACCAACAGGAGAAGAAGAGCTATCTGGAAAGGAGCTTTGTAATGTGCCTTTGGATTGCTCAGATGGAAAACAAAGCAGCTGGCTTCCTACGTGGGGTGGTGGTGGCTGCATGAGGACCGGGCTCCCAGTCAGTTGGCTGCCTGTCTGTCATTGTGCTGTGGTTGTGTGATAGTTACTGAGAGTGAAAAAGTGGTGTGAGTGTGGGGTGGGGACATGGAAATGTGCTTTGCAATTTGAACCTCCTTTAACAACCATTCTGGTGGGGTTTCCATTTCACAGTTCCTGCCCCCAGCAAGCCACTGCGTGTAAAACAACAGGCTTTGGAGGCGTGATTCACGTGTAACAGTAGGTGGGCTGAGCCCACCCCTTGGGTGACTCATGCAGGCTTTCTGTCCCACCAACCTGTCCGGCTGGAAAATCCCTCAGGTTGAGGTCTGGTGGCATTTTTCTTTCTTTCTGTCACTTACCAGGATACTCATTTAAAAAAATGGTGAACCCTGAGGGGGTCAGCCACTGAAGGGAGGTCTTCCTCAGAGAAGTGACACACTTTAGAGTGAGCGTCTGGCCTTCCTCCACAGTGATGGTTTCTGTGTGGTTAGTCAGAGAGGCCTCTGTGGAGTAAGAGAAATGAGGATGATCAGGCCGGGGGTCCCACACTGTGTCAGGGATTTTGTCTCATTCATTCATTCAATCACGTATTATCTATTTCTTCTAGAAACCAAAAAATAAGCAAATACAAACAAAATGGGAGGGAAGAGGCAAGAACTGAGAGTAGGAGCAGTAATGATGTCTCTTGAAGAAGGGGACCCTGGAACCAGGTCTGAAGGAAGAGGCAAGATTTTGACAGAAGACAGGGAAGGTCAAACTACAGTTCAACAGGTGTTGGGCACTAGCTCTGCCATATGCCAGGAACTGTGCCAGGCCATTACCTGTATTGAATTTAATTTTTTTTTTTTGAGACAAAGTCTCACTCTGTTGCCCAGGCTGGAGTCCAGTGGCACAGTCTCGGCTCACTACATCCTCTGCCTCCTGGGTTCAAGTGATTCTCGTGCCTCAGCCTCCCGAGTAGCTGGGATTACAGGCACGTGCCACCACGCCCAGCTAGTTTTTGTGTTTTTAATAGAGACGTGGTTTTACCATGTTAGCCAGGCTGGTCTTCAACTCCTGACCTCAAGTAATCTGCCCACCTCAGCCTCCCAAAGTGCTGGGATTACAGGTGTGAGCCACTGCACCCGACCGGAATTTAATTTTCAAACTAACCCTAGAAAGGAAGAATTGTGCTCACTTTACAGACGAGGGAATAGATGCTCAAGATCACAGGGGTCATGGAGCTGGAATCTGTACCCAGGGCTATGGATGGCAAAGGCCGTGCTTATGTAACTACGTCAGCCTATCTAAGCCACAAGGCCCCAGAAAATGCAACCTTTCTGGCCTCAGCTTATACCTTCAAGTTGTGTGTCTAGGATTCTAAGAAAGAATGTTATAATCGTGGTGCTCTGGTGAACTGCGGAGTTGCCCTTAAGGGCAAGTAGCTAAGCCTCACCTTTCCAAGAGTTTCTACACCAGAGGGAGGATGTTCTAAGATTTCATTCAATTCAGTATTCCACAGCCGAGCTGTCTCCAGACAAACACAAGTCTAATTTCTCCGAATCACAACCGCCAGAGAATGATGAACAATTGGTTCTAAGTAGCTGCAATTTATCTCCCCAAAAAAGAAATGGATGGAAAAATAAACTGACATTCCTGCTGATTTGGCATGCTTATTGCCATTCATTATTCCTTCATGTTATAAACTAAATTATTTTTCCTGAGGAAAAGGCAATTCTTATCAATGAAGGTATAAAACACTTTTATAAACAGAAGAATACCATGGGGTTATAAATTACGAATAGCAAATGTAACAAGTTTTACTGCATCATCTTAAACCTTAACAAAAACAACAGAAAAGAAGCCAGGAGGGTTTATTTTCTTGTGATAAATTTCAAGTATTAGGAAAAGTGCTTTGGAGAGCTCTGGGAATTAATTGGTGTCTACTTTTTTGTTTGTTCCATTCCTAGGTCATTAATTTGAATCTAGCCTCTAGCAGAAATAACCCAGAATTGTTGTATTGTATTCATGTAAGCTTTCACGGGAAACTGTTTGCTGGAGTTCTAATGGAAAAACACCCATATCATCCACCAATACCATAATGAACAACAGGGAGGTAATAAAAAGAGATCTGTGCTTTCCAAAAAAAGCACTGGGGCATAAGGCCAGAATTCTGCTTAGGTTTGGCCATTTGGAAATATTCTCCTCTGTGACATCAACCCATAATTGAGTAATAAGGATGATATTAATAGAGAGTGACAATAGAATTTCTTCTAAGGGATTTTTGCTGATAATAAAGATTAAGAAGCCACTGAGTCCCTATTTTGTGTCTTCATGACATCCATATTAAGAAGGTAGGAAAGACAGTGGTCCTCCACCTTGGCAGTACATTAGACTCACTCAGGGAGTTTGTGTCCTGGCCTCATTCACTACTAATTAACTCGGAATTCTTGGTGGGGCCCACACATCAGTTCTCCTGACCCCTGGCCTGAGTGTTCAGAGCATCCTGTTCCCAAAGGCCATAGTTGCAGTGTAATGAATAAAATTCCAGAGCCCTGTGGCTGCTCCTCAGATACTTGGGACCAACTCTCTGCTGCTGCAAAAACCACATGGAACAGGAAGATGAGTATCAATCTCACTTTCAAAGACTTCCAGAAGACATTCTACCATACCACTGTGTGCAAGCCCTTATGCCCTTAGTTGGACTGGGTCTTCTGAAGATAAATGTCTTTTCCATAGCATATGGTCAAATAATTAAAGAAGCTATGCTCTAGTTTCATTATCATTTCTTCACCGCTTGCCAACAGCCACATGTGAATATACTGTAGTTTGTCAATGTTCCTCCAAAAATATGCCTCTTTGCATGGGAGAGGGGACTCATGTGTCATCAGAGCTGGCGAGAGCATAGGGGGACATTCACTTGCATCACCACCCACCCTCTGGACTTCCTTGTTCTATTAAGCCCAGGGTTTCACTCTTGAGCTGTAACATCTCACTAGGCTCCTGTTGAGGCAGTCACCCAAAACACCCAGATCTCCTTCAGAGAATTTGTGTCACATCATGTCTCCCTATCCTGTGTTGATGATGCATTTCATTTTGGAACCAAAGTTCAGATTTCATATTCTCCCTACATCAGTCTTCTTTGGTAGGTTTGGAGTGAGGGTTGAAGCTTTCTGAGAACATTCTGGCTCTTGATTGTCTTACCTGTCAGTAGACCCCTAGGCTTTGTACCATCTGAACCTGTTGCACAGAGGAGCTGTTTATAATCATCTCTGTGTCCCTAACCTGAGTGGCATATGATGCAATGGTAATACACATGCACACGAGTCAAATTGACTGGGTTGGAATCCTGGCCCCTCCACTACTAACAGCACAAACTTGGGCAATTTATGTGTGTGAGTTTCCTTACCATAAAAACAGGAAAAACAGTAGTATTCATCCATAGAGTCATTGAGACAATTTAAAAATATATGTAAAGAACCTAGTATAGTACTTAGTCCATCGTAAGCATGACATTCTGCTTTTACTTGGTATGTAGTGCTTAATAATTATTTGAAGAGCTGAACTGACTCTTGCTTTACAAAGAAAAGTGGAAAGAGTCAGTGTCAAAAGACAAAGACTTGTAGCTCTGCAGCTCTTCACTAGGGATCTCCTTCCCCAATGTTACAGGACTATTTATTATTAAACATTCTAAGGTCCTAGTAGACATTAAGGAAGAAGCAGTTAGGTCCTAGTAGGTATTAAGGAAGAAGCAGTTCCAGTCGCAGTAAATCTAAATTGGAACAGTTCAGGAGGATTAAAGATTTTGAGGAGCAAATGGTGATAATGTGTTCTTTTCATTTTAGACCTTAGATTCCAACCAAGGGTGTAGTTAATCATACTACTCAGTTCATGGTACACAATCATTATTTGATGAAAAGACAGAGAGAGAGAGACAGACGGACAGACAGACAGAGGTGTTAGAACCCTGTGAAATAATAAAATTTATGGCTAGGTGCGGTGGCTCACGCCTGTATTCCAGTACTTTGGGAGGCCGAAGTGAGCAGATCACCTGAGGTCAGGAGTTTGAGACCAGCCTGACCAACATGGTGAAACCTGTCTCTACTAAAAATACAAAATTAGCCTGGCATGGTGGTGGGCATCTGTAATCCCAGCTACTCAGGAGGCTGGGGCAGGAGAATCACTTGAACCCAGGAGGAGGAGGTTGCAGTGAGCCGAGTTCATGCTGTTGCACTCCAGCCTGGGCAACAGAGCAAGACTCCATCTCAAAAATAAATTAAATTAAATTAAATAATAACATGTTTTCCCACTTTTCTCCTCTCTTCATCACATAAATTGTTTGCTATTGAAACACTAACTTATTTGCATATGTATTTGTCAATGTCATCCCCAAGTCACATCTACTTGCTTTTAGATCCTGCATACTTGGCCTGCCCCACATCGCTGTGAATGGAGTGGGTACCCAGTATCTCCACTTGGGCACCAGGTTCCATCCCATTTATTTACGCAAGGAATTCCCTTCTGTGTTGCTCCATCTCTCAAAAGATGATTTGGTACAAAAATAATTCTACCATCATTGTTTTTCTTTCTCTTTAACTGTATCATTCTCTGGCTGGATGTGGTGGCTCACACCTGTAATCCTAGCACCTTGGGAGGCCAAGGTGGGAGAATCACTTGAGGCCAGGAGTTTGAGACCAACCTGGGAAACATAATAAGACTTTGTCTCTACAAAAAATTAAGAAAAAAAAAAACTGTCATTCTCATCAGCACACAAATATATACTATTTCTCCCATATTAAAATGCATAAACAAAACGATGTCAGATTTCCTTCCAGCTACTATCCTATACTACCCTATGTCCCTCTTTTTTTTTTTTTGAGACAGATTCTCGTTCTGTCACCCAGGCTGCAGTGCAGTGGCATGATCTCAGCTCACTGCAACCTCCACCTCCCAGGTTCAAGCAATTCTCCTACCTCAGCCTCCCGAGTACCTGGGATTACAGGCACCTGTCAGCACATCTGGCTAATTTTTGTATTTTTAGTATTGGCTCCCTAAATGTCAGTCTCTCTTTGACTCCCCTCCTAACTCACTGGCAGCTGCTGCTCCTCAGCTGTATTTCTGGGTTCTCCTCATCAGTCTGCTCTCCACACAACAGAGGTCAGATCCTGGATAGACTCTCTCTATACTCACTCCGTAGGTCATCTCATCTGGCCTCATCCCTTTTCTGATGATCAGTTAGAAGTCTGAAAGCATAACAAGTACAACACAAACTCTTGATTCTCTTCCCCCAAATGTGTTATTTTAGATTTCACCACCAGCAAATAGTCTAGTTACTTAGGCCCAAAACCAATAACTCTGTAAAGAAGCTGTTATTCCTGTTTCACAGATGAGGGCATCCAAGCTCAGAGGTTAAGCAGCTTTTGAGCCAAGATTTGAATCTAGAACTGTCTAACTTCCATAGCATTGTGACGCTTCCTGTTTTACTCACTAGTTCTTGTGCACTGTCTTGATTCCTATAAACAGACTGAAGTTTCTAGAGGACAATGACTATGTTTTCTATTTCTCTAAAATTCATTCCTTACAGAAACTATTACAATGTGAGCTTGAAAAGTACTGGCTTAATGCTAGTTTTCATGATGGCACTATAATGTAGGTGATTGACAGATGCCTTTGTTCTTCTGTTGTTAATACAAATACTGAGAAACAGGAAGGAAGCTACTGGAAGAAAGTTACACATTGAGTCAATGATAGAATAAAGACTAGTGTTAAGAAACATGCCCTAATTTCATCCTTGGGGACTAGACATTGACAGAAGTTTTGCCAATGTTCTTACCTTTGGTAAAATGATGGTCTAAACAGACAGCCTGCGTTGGGTAAGATGGGAGTGGTGAGATTTATCTGCAGCCTGTTTAGGAATAAATGTCTCCCATTTTAAGGTTGTATGTATCATTTTTCTCTCTCTTAGGATGCATGCTTATGAATTAAATAGTATAATTTAACCCTTGCAACATTTTAAAAATTGTGATGAAATATAGTTTGGCTTTTTATTATGTGCTAAAGTACTGTATGTCTTAAGATTAATGTTTGCACTTGTTGAGAATTCGGTATCAGGCTGCTAACCAGACTGACCACACTATAGATGCCTGAGTTTCATATGGAAAGGGCTGTGTTTGAGGCATAGAATATTAGCTGTGTCCTTTACTGTTTGCACCAAGCCTCGCTTTTGGCTTTACAGGTCTGCTTATCTTGCAGTATTATCATGTAGACCCCATGTTTGATTTAGAAACAGGAAATCACTGTAGAAGGGAAGAATAGCCCCAGTGAGAAGCCACAGACCCACTCAGCTTTGCTTAGACTGTAGTGCTTAAAAATATGTTTCAATGTCTGTAGTTTTGTTAAAGGTGGAAGAGCAGGATGCCGTGCCTAAGTTTTGGTGGCACATTTTCCAAGGACAAGTTCCCCATGGTCTTCTCATTGCCATTGGAAATTAAATTAGAACTTCTTTTGACTTTTCTTTCACCTAAGTTTGGAGTCAGACTTTCACCTTTGTTGTCAGAGGGATGGGGTGTGCGATATCTTCTTTGCTTACCACTTCCTCCTGTGTAGGCTCTAGAGACATGCACATCCCCATTCACCTGTAAGCTTTCTTATTAGACCCCGAGTGCCGTACACCCACTTCCTAGTCCTATCTGAGCTTCAGAGTTCTTATCTGCAAATTAGCCCTGCATGGCTCCCCACATGCTGAGCATACAGAGCTTGATAATGAATGACTGTGGTGTTTCTCCTGTGAGGTCACCACTTCCTACTGGTAGGTCATGTTTACGGAATGGATTATTGACTTCTGGGCTTTGTCATTATCTCCGTGACTGAATTCATCCATCCATGCATGGCCATATGTTATGAGATTGCTAGCCAATCCTGGGGCTATAGATCGTGACTGCTTTATATATGGAAATGGAACCTGTGACCTTCACCATCATTACCACCCCAAATCCCATGAACTAATTGTCCTATCAGTGGATGGCTTTACACCAAAGCACATGTGATCTACTCCCAAACAAAAGGACAAGCAGCAGTAACAGCCACCTACCAAAGTACACATAGACAAAACCAGTGCAGTTCCTAAGATTCTTTGGTCTTTCCCAAGATTTTGGAAGTTCACATGTGTAATCTTTACCTCTACTATAGGTTATCACGTAGACTGAGAAAAGGATAAAATATTCTTTCCTTTTCTTGCCTTAATAGCCTAGTTTTTACATGCAATAAATTTAAAACCAGAGCAGAGCAAGCCTGTCCTGCAAAGACCCCAAACTCTACATGTCCCATTGGAACTCGTTCTCTCTACTGTCCCCATGCTCCACTCATGTCTAACACAGATATACCACCTGCCCCATTCTGGAGTTCCCTTATATAAATTAATGTCATCACCAACCACTGCACACCAGATATTTGAGAGGTGCTCTAAATTCTTCTTTCTCCAAAACATCTCTTTAATCAATTTAGTCCTCTTTTGTCACTATTATTGCTGCCTTAGTTAAGGACGCCATCATTTCTTTCCTGGACCATTGTAATAACTTAGTTCTAGTCTCTCTTCTCTCTTATTCATCATCATCATCTGGTTCTAGGATTACATTTTAAAAACATGAATTTGAGGCTGGGCGTAGTGGCTCATGCCTGTAATCCCAGCACTTTGGGAGGCCGAGGCGGGTGGATCACCTGAGGTCAGGAGTTCGAGACCAGCCTGGCCAACATAGTGAAACCCCATGTCTACTAAAAATACAAAAAATTAGCCAGGCATGGTGGCAGGCACCTGTAATCCCAGCTACTCTGGAGGCTGAGGCAGGAGAATCACTTGAATCTGGGAGGTGGAGGTTGTGGTGAGCGAGATTGTGCCATTGCACTCCAGCCAGGGCAACAAGAATGAAACTCCATCTCAACAAACAAACAAACATATAACCCATGAATTTGATTATGTCTTTTCCTTCATTCAAGTATTTGCTATGGCTTCCATTGCCTATAGGAATCAGGCCCAAATTCCAGCCGACTTGATTCCTGTGTTCTCCTCCTTTGTCATGTCTTGATACTCCTTCTCAGATAGTCCTTGTACATGGCCACCTGCTGTTTCCAGAAAGTCCCAGGCTCCAGAAGATAGTTTGTCTTTGTCTATGATATTCTCTTGGCCTGGAATGCCTTTCTCATCTCCTTCAAGACTCAACATTAAGACCCAACTCAAGACTCAAAGACTCAACTCAAATTACACAACTTTTGTCAAAACTTCCAAAACAGGCCTTAGCCTCCCTTTTCCCCATAATGTCTTTCCCCTAGTTTCCCAAAGGCTTGAGATATGCTTCTATTATAGCACTTAGCACATTACTTTATAATTATTTGGTTACAGGTGTTTCTCTGTAGATAGATTACAAACTCCTCATGGAAAAGTTGTTTGCCATCCATTCATTTTAGCATAATGTAAAATTTTAGATATTGGTTGAATTAGTGGATAAAAATGAATAAATAGGCCGGGCTCGGTGGCTCACACCTGTAATCCCAGCACTTTGGGAGGCTGAGGCAGGTGGATCACAAGATCAGGAGATCGAGACTATCCTGGCTAACATGGTGAAAGCCTGTCTCTAGTAAAAATACAAAAAATTAGCCGGGAGTGGTGGCGGGCGCCTGTAGTCCCAGCTACTCAGGAGGCTGAGGCAGGAGAATGGCATCAACCCAGGAGGCGGAGCTTGCAGTCAGCCAAGATCATGCCACGGCATTCCAGCCTGGGCGACAGAGCAAGACTCTGTCTCAAAAAAAAAAGAGTAAATGTATATATTTAGGAATAAATATTATAATAGGATGCTAACTTTGCTCTTTAACTGTTATATCAAATAATAAAGACTAGGGCTAAGTTAAAGCCAGAGACACGCAATGCATTAATTCTCAGATCAGAGCCCTAGTTACATGACTGTCATGAGGTATTAAGCAAAAATGTGTTTTAATTCAGATCATTACAAAAAAGATTTTTATTATTTTTAGATTGAATCAATAGAGAAAATTGCAGGTATAAAAATAAATCAGACTTGTCAGAATCAGATTATTTTTAGTACATTTTAAAGAAGCTGTCTCAACATGTCATCTAACATGTGACTTTTTCCTGGGCAAAGAAAGTATGAAAAGAACTACTCAATTTGCAATTTTCCTTTGTTTTCTGCATCCTACCCTCCACAAAACAGTGAAAACAGAGGGTTCAAAATTCGTTGGATTTGACATTTTCATTGTCTACAATGTAATTTAATGGGATGAATTTTGAAAAATGCTTCATTTTTATTGTGTTTTTACCAATCCTAAGACTATTTATTCTAGGAATGGCCTTGAAAAGAGGTCAGGCTCTGAGATTGTGTGACTTTTTTTTCCATGAATTTTTGGCAGCCACAGAAGTTACCCTGTAGAAGTACTCACAGTGATCTTCCCATAATTTAATTTGCTAAAATCAGCTGACAGTTTATAGCTTTGCCAAAACTGATGATTTGCTGCCTTTTTTGCTGACAAGAAAGCAACATGGTCAACTCCTCTCTTAATTACATCTGGGACGGGCTTGAGCAAGGTTAGGTCAGGGGTGGCAGCCACTGCTCAAATGCCATTGAGCTTAGATGCCCTCGGGTGGCCCCTTGAACGAGTTTTCAAATAGGACTTTTTAATATTGAATCCTCCAAACTGTGAAAGTCGGTGGTTTTCCAACTTTTGATCCACATTAATAAACACATTTTCTGTCACAACCTAGTACACACACACACACACACACACACACACACACACATTAATTAAAAGTTTCATGAAATAAATACTTTTACCATGTGCTTTATACGCTGGTATTTATGTTGTCATATTCTAGCTTTAAAACTTGGGCAGGTTACATAACTTCTTTTCTCATCTTTAAATTGGGGATATTAGTACCTACCTCAGTACTTCCGCTATGATTAAGTGTAATTAACATAGAGTACTTGAAACAATATTTTTCCTCTCTATATAAATAATATTTAAGTAATTTAGGTTTACCTTGAAACATAATTTTTGCTATTTATTTAAAAAGTGTATTTTTTTGAGTTATTTTTTATGAGGCAATAACTGAAAGCCTGAAAAAGTTAAGGTCAGTGAAAGGCTTTAAACTCTGGAAAAATTGAAATCATCCTAATTTTAGCTGTCTAAATGTACTCTTTCTGAATGTATTAGCTATTCTTTAAGCCACTTATTGAAGAAACTAATATTATTCATTACCAAAATTGAATCCTTATTAAGTGCCTCAGGGTACAGGGACCAAAAAAAGAAGGCATTAATTGAAGTGTATAAAATAGGGAATTGAAGTACTATGTAAAATAGGAAATCGAGTTTTTTAAAGTAGCATCCTTCAGATGCCATTCTAGATTAAATGTAGATTTAGAAGGATAGGTGCATTTCATGAAACAGAACTACAGATTCAATATTTGGAAACAAACACACAAAAAGCAAAATTTTTGAGTGGATTTATGAGTGATGTCCTTTGCATGAATCTGATACAATTGTAATCAGAGACTGAGGGACAACAGGAGCCACTTCCTACACCCCTGCCCCCGCTTTTAGGTAGAAAATAATTTGACCTGCTCCAAAAAGTTAACTGTTTCTATCCTTAATTTTCATAATGCTACATTAGGATTAAGCACTAAAATCCAAATTTGAAAATTATAGTAAAATGTAAAGTATAACTTACTCTTTAAAAATAAACACGAAGTTTTCATTGGTCTCATTATTACCTCTGAGCTAAATAAGTGTTGCACAGCGCGTTATCATTTTCAAAGTGCTTTCACATTTGAAATTTGATCCTTCTAACAATCCAGGGAGTTTGGTGGATCAAACGTTTTGATCATTTTTATTTTAAGATGCAGAAACTGAGTTTCAAAGATATTAAATCATTTGGCTAAGATTTATACAGCAAGGAAATTTTAAAATTCAACGTGGAGGCCGGGTGCGGTGGCTCACGCCTGTAATCCCAGCACTTTGGGAGGCTGAGGTGGGCGGATCACGAGGTCAGGAGATTGAGACCATCCTGGCTAACACGGTGAAACCCCCTCTCTACTAAAAATATAAAAAAATTAGCCAGGCGTGGTGGTGGCGGGCACCTGTAGTCCCAGCTACTTGGAAGGCTGAGGCAGGAGAATGGCGTGAACCCGGGAGGCGGAGCTTGCAGTGAGCCGAGGTTGCGCCGCTGCTGCACTCCAGCCTGGGCGACAGAGCGAGACTATGTCTCATAAATAAACAAATAAAATAAAATTCAATACAGATGCGCTTTCAACTAGTATGCCCTTAAAAGACAGAGCCTAATAGGCTTGTTTCATCTTGCCCTAACATAGGACCCACAGAGGCACACACCGTAATGATCCTTTCTATACTCTTTAGCCATTGAACAAGAGATCAAACAAATGCAGTAACATCCCTCAGATGCCTGATTTGAGCATGGCTTGGAAAGTATTAGCAGTTACCTGGGTTGTCTTCTACAGCGGCTCCTCTGTAAATGCAGTTGACTGACTGATAGGTAGATTTGGCAAAACATTAGGTCAGCTGAGCAACAACAAAAATAACTCTGAAGTCCTTACCTTGTAAGGGGAACCATGCCAGCAAGCTGAGAACTCTCCACCACATATTGTGCTGTGCTGCTGTGGCACCTTTGTCAACTTCCTCTAGATTCTGAGACAAATGGAGCTGAGTAGTTTCTTTTGAAGGGGGAGAGGCAGTAGATCAGTGACCTCATGTGTATCAACTCCTCCATCTGTCTGGAAGCCCCCTCTTAGTTAGCTGCCCCCAAAACACCTCCTGGTGGAACATTTTGGGGACCACATGTACTATCTTGATGGTAGAGAGGTGTGAGTGATGTGTTGGTGACAAAAATTGTTTTACCACAAGTGGGTAGTACTGGTAAATCAACTAGTTGCAAGGTTTTTAGAGGGAGGATGGGTGGGAGAAATACTGTAAAATGTCCCTGTGTAGTGATGTCATCCTTATTTTTACTTTTCTAGTTTATTAGATAAATACAATTAGACAATTTTTGCTCAACCTTTGGAAATATTTTATTTCTAATGCTGACATCAATTTATAATTGTTGTCAGGGGAGGAATTCATTCATTCATATATATACTCATTTTTGAAATCTATATATCTGTCCACCCACCCATCCACCCATCTTTTCATCCACCCACTCACAAATATAAATCTATTCATCCACCTATCCATCCATCCATCCTTCCATCCATCCACCCACACATCTATCTGCCCATCCATTTATCCTTCCATCCACCCACTCACTCATGTATTACCTGCCCACTCATTCCCCATCCATCCATCCATCCATCCATTCATCCACGCATCCATCTATCTCTCCATCCATCCATCCATCCATCCATCCATCCATCCATTTATCCATCCATCCATCCATCCATCCATTTATCCACCAATCCATCCATTCACCCATCCATCTATCCATCCATCCATCCATCTGTCCATCACCTATTCATTCACCCACCCATCTATCTATACATGCATATACTCATCCATCCACCCAGCCACCCATCTATCTATCCACCCACCCATTCATCCATTCACCCACTCATTCATCCATTTACCCACCCATCTATCTATACATATGTCCATCCATCCATCCATCCATCCATCCATCCATTCTTCTTTCTATCCACCATTCATCTTGTCACCTATACAGCATCTAGTATGCACTACTTTGAGACATGCTCAAATAAAAAACATAAATTCCTTGTTTTTTAGGAGAATATAATCTAGTGGGGGAGACAATGTACATATGAACAATTCTGGTGTTTAATTTTCGTTAATTGGACAAATTGAGATAGCTTTAATGTAGTTTTTCCAGGGGCACACAGCAAAATATTAGTAAGTTTATGTTTAGAAAACAAAGATCAGTCTGCAATGCTTGGAAAATTGAAAGGAAACACTACTTACTGATTCTAATTGAAATTAGTGTTAATATTCTGATAAATTTGATGATAGTTTGGGTAGGAAAAGTCTTACTCATCAAAAATATCTTTCAAATATTTTGTTGACTGGGCACAGTGGCTCATGCCTGTAATCCTAGCATTTGGGGAGGCTGAGGTGTGAGGATCATCTGAGGCCAGGAGTTCAAGACCAGCCTGGGCAACATAGTGAGACCCACGCTATCTCTACAAAAAGTACAAAAATTAGCTGAGCATGGTGGTGCATGCCTGTAGTCCCAGATACTTGGGAGGCTGAGGTGGAAGGGTTGCTTGAAGGCAGGAGGTTGAGGCTGCAGTGAACCGTGGTCACACCACTGTACTGCAATCTGGGTGACAAAGTGAGACCCTCTCTTAAAAAATAAAAATAAAAAACCTCCAAAACACAATATTTTGTCTTTCAAATTTTTCATTTTTTAATTTTTTCCCTTTTGCTCATAACATTCCATCCAGGAACTTCTAATTTTTATACTTGTCCTCAGTAGAAGAGAACAGTTTACCCAGGGTCACTCTTCCTCCCTAGGGCATCCATGAGGGGGTCTCAAGGTTCTTTTCCTTTGCCTTGAGGTGGGGCAACTCTGAAGGTCCCCAAGGGATCAGGATCAGCTGAGATCTTTGTTGTAACTGCACCTCAGTCCAGCTTCTACCGATTCCCCATCTTGCTTCCTTCTTGTCACCAAGAGTACTTGTCTATAAACTTCTGCACACAGATCTCTATCTCAGCATCTGTTTCCCAGGAACCTGACCCAGAACAACACTTGACAGAGGTTGTCAATGAGTGAGCGAATGAAAGACTAAATGGACTCTTTATTTGAGATGTAAATGCCACTCTTTTTGCTCTGAAGTCTAAAAAGATGTTTGACTTACAATTTCCCCAGAGCATTAAAGAAGAGCTTACTTTAAATTGCACTTTGGACAATGGTGAGTGTATCCGTTTCATCCACGGGTGCCATATTGAACTGGTTGAAAACCTTGACAAATGTCACAATAGTCCACTGGACTCGGACATTAAGAATGGTTGGTGGGGGAAATGCTACAAGGTGAACTGGTGGACGACGTACATGTATGCTTTCCAGGGTCCCTGTTCTTATTACCCCCACTTCAGCCTGCAGCTCATGTAGTATTCAACAGGAGAGGGCAGTAGATTGTGGCTGCTCAGTGAAATAGGAGAAAAAGATGAGGTTGGAGGGTAATAAGTGGTCTACCTATTTTCTAATGGGAAAGAGTCTACTGACCACCTTGTATGTGGGAGACCTCACAACTGATAGCTGGTTTGTCATTTTGATCTCCGTTTTATGAAATCTTCATATTATGTTTCAATACTGATAGGAAGTAACATTTGGTGGGGTGGCAGAGGGGGGACATATTTTGGAGAAATAAACAAACATCCTCTCTATTTTTCATCATCACCCTTGTCAACCTGAGTTTTGGGGGCGAGGCGGGTGCAAACATGAAAAAGAAGACATTTATTAAATAGGCTAAAGATGAGCTGTTTTAAGGGTCAGAAAAAAGGGGATTTCCCTATGTCTAGAAGCCACTGGGTTTTTTGTTGCTTTACAAAAGGGGCCTACACTTTCTTCTTGACCTTTCACAGATCCTGTGAAGAATCGTGGCCTTTCCCAAGGTCAGAGTAAGAGGTGGACTCGCCTGCATCTCCCCGAAGATGCCTCAGATAATTCATACCAAGTGTTGAGGTTTTCTGAGCACTATTGTAAAACTTGCACAAAGTGACTGTAGAGTTTCTAAGCCAGAGCAGCAGGCTTTGAAATTAACTATTGATTCAGAGAGAAGTTTCCTCGGAGTAGCAGGAGCTTAGTGGGATGAGCATGGGAGTGAGTAGCAGACAGGCCCAGGCTTGTCCCCTAGGTCCTGTCACTAGCAGCTGTGTAGCCTTAAGCACATTACCTGCCTGTTGGAATCAGTTTCCTCACTTGTAAAATGGGAAGAATAATTACAGCCTGAGGTGACTGTCCAGGAATCATAAGGCAGGAGCTGAGAAAGTTCGACTGTAGCATTTTTAAAAATGAAGAACCAGCCGGGCGTGGTGGCTCATGCCTGTAATCTCAGCACTTTGGGAGGCCGAGATGGGTGGATTGCCTAAGCTCAGGAGTTTATGACCAGCCTGGGCAACACAGTGAAACCCCATCTCTACTAAAATATGAAAAATTAGCCAGACTACAGTAGCTGTAGTTCCAGCTACTTGGGAGGCTGAGGCAGGAAATTGCTTGAACTTGGGAGGCGGAGGTTGCAGTGAGCTGAGATTGCACCACTGCACTCCAGCCTCGGTGACAGAACGAGACTCTGTCTCAAAAAAAAAAAAAAAAAAAAAAAAAACGAAGAATTAAGAAGTTTGCCTGAAGTGACACAGTGAGTCAGTGATACACACACACACACAAACACACACACACACATTTTTCTTTGTCTATGAGACTCCTTCGAAGGACTTCAAATTTTTATACTTGCCCTCAGTGGAAGAGAACCAGCTCACCCAGGGCCACACCTTCTTCATGGGGCACTCATGGAGGGTTAAATTAAAAATATAATAATACCCAGAGCACCCAGCATCTTGGCACAAAAAACATCCTCCATAAATCTGCAGAGCTCAGGTGGCTGGAGCAGCATCTCATCCCCACAGGAACCATGGTAGGTTAGGTGTGCTGGGAGGAGGAAAGGAATCATTCAGCTTTTGTTCTTAAGGCTTCTGCCTAAAAAACCTACCATTGTGAACCTGGGCTTTCGTGAGGGTAGAAACTTTATTTACTCTAGTGAAATAGATCATTTTGAAAACAACCCAAATATGAGCTGATTTCAGAAGGCAATTGTGGTTTTGGAGAATATACCACAGGATAGCAAGGGCCAGCTTCAGGCCCCAGCTCATGGAGCTCTGCCCGGATAAGTGACGAGCCCTGGCGTCTTCATCTATAAATGAGATTAGATGAAAATTGTGGTTTCCAAACTGTATTCTGAAGAACCCAAGTATCCCCAAGACACCTCAGGCTTCTGCAATATTTTCATTGAAATTTCTTTTAAAAAACATTTTCCATGATTAGAACCAGGCTGACATGGTCCTGGTCTCAGCCCTAACACTCAAGAGCCGTGTGACTGTGTGTGAATTATTGAATCTTTCTAAGACTTAACTTCCTCTTTCATAAATTGGGAATAATAGTTTCTACCGAATAGAGTTGGTGAGAAGATTTAAAAAGCTTACACATGTGAAGTACTTAGAACAGTGTCTGATAAATACAAGCACTCAAATGCTGGCTGTTACTTTGCCGGCCACTGGATGCCACCAATCTATGAATTGTTATGTCAGGTAAAATAGTTTTTGTGCTGGATTCTGCGGATTTAGAATAAAATCCAAATGTTTCACCATGGTCTATGATGAGATCAACACACTTTTTCTGCAAGGGGCCAAGTATAAACATTTAAAATAGTTTTACTTCTCAACTCTGCCCTTGTATCCTGTATTAGTGTGAAAACTAATAAAGCTTTTAATTAGTTTTCCATTGAAAAACTAAATGGAATAAGAGAAGGAGAAAAACAGGTATAAAAGGTCTAAGAATTTGGATGACTCAGGACATCTGATTAGAGTGCCTAAGGAGATTCAGCACAGTCCTGCCAGCAAAGATTATTTATTTACTTCAAGAGTTAAGAGTGGCAGTTTGGGGATAGCACCAGGAGATATCGGCTGTGATGGCTTGGAGAAACAGTGTAAATTGGCAGTGTAAACAAGAGCAGGGCATGTATGAGTAGTTGAGAATGGTGAATAGGAGTATGACTAGACAGAAGGTAGTAGGGATGACAAGTTTTTTTGGGGCAGAGTCTCAGTTGGTCTGGTGTCTGGAATGAGACTAGGGCCTAATAAAAAGGAGCGTCTATACAGGAGCTCAAATGGGCTGTACCCTGTAGCATTCTGAGGACAGGTCTGACTTCTGAGAAGGGAAAGTGGCAAAAGTATTGTCCAGTCCTTTTTAAGTTGGTGGCTGAGCTTGGTGAGGTGTGTTTTTAAAAGACCTTTAGTCCGTTCTATTTTTCCTGAAGACGGAGGACCGTAAGGGATATAAAGGTTTCACTGAATACTAAGAGCCTGAAAAACTGCTTGGCTGATTTGACTAATAAAGGCTGGTCTGTTATCAGACTGTATAGAGGTGGGAAGGCTAAACTGAGGAATTATGTCTGACAGAAGGGAAGAAATGACTGCGGTGGCCTTCTCAGACCCTGTAGGAAAGGACTCTACTTATCTAGTGAAAGTGTCTACCTAGACTAAGAGGTATTTTGGTTATCTGACTCAGGGCATGTTGAGTAAAGCTAATTTGCCAGTCCTGGGTGGGGGCAAATCCTCGAGCTTGCTGTGTAGGGAAGGGAGGGGGCCTGAATAATCCATGAGGAGTAGTAGAATAGCAGATGGAACACTGAGAAGTTACTTCCTTGAGGATAGATTTCCACAATGGAAAGGAAATGAGAGGTTCTAAGAGGTCGGCTAGTGGCTTGTACTATAGCACAGCCTGCCTTTGCTGGTGTGTGGCGATTAGGCCTGGCGGAACTGCCGTCAATAAACTAAGTGTGATCAGGGTGACGAACAGGAAAGAAGAAATATGGGGAAATGGGGTGAATGTCAGGTGGACCAGAGAGATACAGTCATGGGGGTCGGGTGTGGTATCAGGAATAATGTGGGAGGCTGGATTGAAGTCCAAGCCAGGAACAATGGTAATTGTGGGACTTAACGAAGAGTGAGTACAGCTGAAGGAGCCGGGGAGCAGAAAGTATATGCATCAGATATGAGGAAGAAAATAGATTTTGGAAGGTATGAGAAATGTAGAGAGTGAGTTGAGCATAGTTTGTGATTTTTAGGGCTGAAATACCCCAACATGAATAAAAAGTACCAAAAATGTGGGAAAAAAAAAAGTATTAAAGCAGCAGCAGCTGCTGCACGCAGACATGAGGGCTAGGCTAAAACAGTAAGGTCAAGTTGTTTGCACAGAAAGGCTACAGGGTGCGGTCCTGGCTCTTGCATAAGAATTCTGACCGCACTAACCATGCCTAGGAAGGAAAGGAGTTGTTGTTTTGTAAGGGATTGAGGTTTGGGAGATTAATAGGACATGATCAGCAGGGAAAGCACATGTGTTTTTATGAGAATTATGCCGAGATAGGTAACAAATGAGGATGAAATTTGGGCTTGACTGAAGTAATGGGGGCTGTCTGTGAAGCCTTGCGGCAGTACAGCCCAGGTGATTTGCTGAGCCTAATGGGTGTCAGGGTCAGTCTAAGTGAAAGAGAAGAGAGGCTGGGATGAAGGGTGCAAAGGAATAGTAAAGAAAGCATATTTGAGATCTAGAACAGAATAATGGGTTGTAGAGGGAGGTATTGAGGACAGGAGAGTATATGGGTTTGGCACCACGGGGTGGATAGGCAAAACAATTTGGTTGATAAGGCGCAGATCCTGAACTAACCTGTAAGGCTTGTCTGGTTCTAGGACAGGTAAAATGGGGGAATTGTAAGGAGAGTTTATAGGCTTTAAAAGGCCATGCTGTAGCAGGCGAGTGATAACAGGCTTTAATCTTTTTAAAGCATGGCTGTGGGATGGGATCTTGGCATTAAGCAGAGTAAGGGTGATTAGGTTTTAATGAGATGGTAAGGGGTGTGTGATTGGTCACCAAGGAGGGAGTAGAGGTATCTTATACTTGTGGGTTAAGGTGGGGGGATACAAGAGGAGGATGCAAAGAAGGCTTTGGATTGGGAAGAAGGGAGGCAATGAGATGCAGCTGTAGTCCAGGAATAGTCAGGGAAGCAGATAATTTAGTCAAAGTGTCTCGGCCTAATAAGGGAACTGGGCAGGTGCGGATAACTAAAAAGGAGTGCTTAAAAGAGTATTGACAAGTTGGCACTAGAGTTGGGGAGTTTTAAGAGGTTTAGAAGCCTGGCCGTCAATACCTACACAGTTATGGAGGCAAGGGAGACCGGCCTTTGAAAAGAAGGTAATGTGGAGTGGGTAGCCTCCGTATTGACTAAGAAGGGGACCGACTTACCTTCTACTGTGAGAGTTACTAAGAGTGTCTGTGATGGTCCTGTAGGCTTCCAAGGCGATCGGGCAGTGTCAGTCTTCAGCTGCTAAGCCAAGAAAATCTGGGAAGGAGTCAGTCAGAGAGCCTTGGGCCAGAGTTCCAGGGGCTGTGGGAGTGGTTGCGAAGTGAATTGAACAGTCCGATTTCCAGTGGGGTCCTGCATAGATGGGACACGGCTTAGGAGGAATCCTGGGCTGCAGGCATTCCTTGGCCTGGTGGTCAGATTTCTGGCACTTGTAGCAAGCTCCTGGGGGAGGAGGTTCTGGAGGATGCCTGGCCGCTGCGGTTCAGGTGTTTGGAAGTTCTTGTGTGCTGGAGATGTGGCTGGGGTTTGTCTTACAGTGGAGGCAAGGAATTGCAACTTTTTTCTATTATTGTATACTTTGAAGGCGAGGTTAATTAAATCTTGTTGTGGGGTTTGAGGGCTGGAATTTAATTTTTGGAGTTTTATTTAATGTTGAGAGCAGATTGGGTAATAAAATGTATATTGAGATTAAGACGGCCTTTTGACATTTTAGGGTCTAGGGCTGTAAAGCGTCTCAGGGTTGCTACTGAACGAGCCATGAACTGGGCTGGGTTTTTTATATTTGATGAAAGAGCCTAAACATTTACTGATTGGGAGAGGTCTGATAAAGAAAAAGGAGCATTAACTTTGACTATGCCTTTAGCTTCAGCCACCTTTTTAAGAGGAAATTGCTGGGCAGGTGGGGGAGGGCTACTCACGGAATGAAACTGTAAACCGGACCGGGTGTGAGGTGGGGAGGTGATAAAAAGATTATAGGGTGGAGAAGCGGAGGCTGAGGAAGAATTGGGACTTAGCTCGGCCTGGTGAGGAGCAGCCTGGGGAGGAGGTGAGAGGTCAGATGGGTCTGTAGAAAAGGAAGATAAGAAAGACTCAGCGATGCTTGGGGTTGGGACTGAGGGGACAGGTGGGAGGGAAAGAAGGAAGATATGGGACGAGTTGCACTGGGCACAGAGAGTAGGGAGGGACCGATGTGTAAAAGAATGCCTGGACGTCAGGCACTTCAGACCATTTGCCTATTTTTTGACAAAAATTATTTAGGTCTTACAGGATGGAGAAATCGAAAGTGCCATTTTCTGGCCATTTAGAACCACTGTCGAGTTTGTATTGGGGTCAAGCAGCATTGCAGAAGAAAATAAGGCATTTAGGTTTTAGGTCAGGTGAGAGTTGAAGAGGTTTTATGTTCTTAAGAACACAGGCAAGGGAGAAGAAAGAGGAATGGAGGGTGGAAGTTTGCCTATAGTGAAGGAGGCAAGTTTAAAGAAAAGGGAGAGTAGAGACACGGACGGAAGCAGTTCGGGGTTTCTTACCTTCCAGAAAAGCGGGAAAGGGGTCGGGGTGCAGAGATACGAGGTCGGGGCATGGAAATAAGGGATCAGGGTGCAGAGATATAAGAGGTTGGGGCGTGGAAATAAGGGATCGGGGCACAGAGATATAAGAGGTCAGAGTGCAGAAATAAGGGATTGGGGCACAGAGATACGAGGTTGGGGTACTTGACCCTTTCCCAGAAAAGCAGGACTTGCCACTAAGAGTGAAGGAGAAGGGATTGGGGGTTTCTTGCCCCCCAGAAAGGTGGAGAAGGGGTAGAGACATGGAGAGAAGGGGTTGGGGTACTTGCCCCTCCTCCAGAAAAGCGGGACTTGCCGCTAAGGGTGAAAGACCAAGGCAGGCGTCCCTGCATGGTCTGACACCTCTGAAACATGGGTGAATAATCAGAGAGGTGTCCCTGCAATGATTAAACACCAAGGGAAGGCTGCCTTCCCTAGTCTGTGACCGGTGCTGGAGTTTTGGGTCCATGGATAAAATGTGTCTCCTTTGTCTCTACCAGAAAATGAAAGGAATTGAAATTAAAAGAAGGGAGAGATTGAAGTGTGGTGCCAAGGTTGAAAGGAGAAAGAGGTTGAGGGATAGTGAGGGAGGTTGGAGAAGAGAGTAAAAACAGGCCGCTTACCGGATTTGAAATTGCTGAGATGTTTCTTGGGCTGGACACTCTGAGGACCTGAGGTCGTAGGTGGACCTTTCTCACACAGCAAAGAACAGGAGGACAGGGGATTGATCTCCCAAGGGAGGTCCCCCGATCCGAGTCACGGCACCAAATTTCATACACGTCTGTGTGAAGAGACCACCAAACAGGCTTTGTGTGAGCAATAAAGCTTTTAATCACCTGGGTGCAGGTGGGCTGAGTCCGAAAAGAGAGTCAGCGAAGGGAGATAAGGGTGGGGCTGTTTTATAGGATTTGGGTAGATAAAGGAAAATTACAGTCAAAGGGGGTTGTTCTCTGGCGGGCAGAGTGGGGGTCACAAGGTGCTTAGTAGGGGAGCTTTTGAGCCAGGATGAGCCAGGTGAAGGAATTTCACAAGACAATGTCATCAGTTAAGGCAGGAACAGGCCATTTTCACTTCTTTTGTGGTGGAATGTCATCAGTTAAGGTAGGAACTGGCCATCTGAGTGTGTACGTGCAGGTCACAGGGGATATGATGGCTTAGCTTGGGCTCAGAGGCCTGACAGCAACATCTTAGACAAGCTACAGAAGTCAACCAACACATCAATTTTTACCATTCTTATCGTGACTCAGAGAACAATACTCCAAAATATGGTGCTGAACACTTTTGAATTAAAGAAACTGGGAAGGTCTGGGAAGCTGCCTCAGCACCAAGGGCTTTCTAACCTTCTCTTGTTTTTCTCCCCCAAGTCCAGAAAGGGGCTCTCTCTGGAAGTTCCTTTCAAAAGAAATGCAATTTGTCTTAAGACTCCTTTGGGCTGGGTGCAGTGGCTCACACCTTTGAGACCAGCCTGGCCAATATAGTGAAACCCCATCTCTACTAAAAATACAAAAATTAGCTGGGCGTGGTGACAGGTGCCTGTAATCCCAGCTACTCAGGAGGCTGAGGCAGGAGAAACACTTGAACTCGGGAGGCGGAGGTTGCAGTGAGCTGAGATCATGCCTTTGTACTCCAGCCTGGGCGTTGCAGTGAGACTCCATTTCAAAAAATAATAATAATAAAAGACCTCCTCTGTAAGTATCTCATCAAATAACCAGGCAAGATTAACCACCAGAGAAGAGGTTAAAAATTGTTACCACACCCAGACAGACTCTCCATCTGTTCTTCTAAGGACAGCTCTGAGAGATCACCTAGGAGACTTTATCTGCATAATAAGGCAGCCTTTGTTGGCAGAGCAATTCTGCCCCTCACCTTTCCATAATTTATTGGTCCCATTTTGTTTCAAAAGAGAATCACCTACAAACTATTTTTGGCTCTTTGTGCCCATTTAATTCTCCTGAATTAAATTAAATTACCACCCCTCAAAATTGCCTACACTGTCATTTCTCTTTCCTATAAAGACAGTATTTAAGCCTCAACAATCTGGCCCTTCTTAGAGTTGTATATTTGCAGAACTCCTATGTCTGAGGTTAGTTAATTTGTATGCCTTTCCTCCGTTAATCTGTGTATTGTCCATTTGTTTAGCACACTTGAACTTTCAGAGGAGGTGGGAAGTTCTCTTTGCTTTACAGATTTGGCATAACTGGCAGGATACTAAAACTGCTTTGCTCCTCTGGAAGCTACAATTGAGAGAACCTAGGACCTGATGAAGCTGGGAAAAGGTTAAGAAATTCTTATCAGGCAGTCCTGTGGATCTTTACCTATGGGATCCAGTTGAGCCGACAGTAAGAGTCACCTCTTGTCTCTTTTTCTTTTCCAAAATTAAAATAATAGGAGAATTTTTTTTTGAATTAGTGCTTTGAATCTGTGACTCTTGTAGACTTAGCTAAGGCTTATTGATTATTGATCTATAAACTCCTATAAATGGTCTTTGTTCTTCTTGCTTTTGTATTTGGTGTGGTTTGTCATAAGGAGGAAAACCATAATAAGACTATCTTTTTGTCTTGTTTTTATGTCTTGAGAAACTTGGCTTTGTAATCAGTGAATTTATTCTCAGGTGCTACCTCGAAGGGAATAAATTATCAGCTTTATGCCAGGCAGGCAGCCAGTTGGCTGAGAGTCCAAAATGTCTGTTTATCTGAATGTGACAGCTCTCAAGAAAATTTGTCTTAATTGTCTTAAACTTCATTGTCTTATTAACAATGTGGATCTTTGCTGTCTTAGGCTATCTTTGAAAGAGACTTTAGATCTTGAGAGGGACTGCATATATCCTCCATAAAACTCAGTTCTTACATTTATTGGTTTTAAGTCATAAAAATTCTTACTGATTTTGAGTCACAATTGAGGTAGGAATACCTTTAGAGGTTTGGAAGCTATTTGTATGACTCTGGACACTCCTTAATGATCCTCCCCCTGCTGTAACTGCCTGATGGGTTCTTCTGCCTGCTGCACAAATAAAGACCATGACATTGCAATAAAGAAAGAGTTGAATTGATGTCAGGCTGGCCAGGCATGCCACCATGGGAGATGGAGTTACTACTCAAATCAATCTCCTCCAAAATTTGGAGACTGGGGTTTTAAAGAATGATTTGGTGAGTGGTGAGTCAGAAGGTAGGCAGTGCTGATTGTTTGGGTTGGAGATGAAATCATAGGGAGTTGAAACTGTTTTCTTGTGCTAGTTAGTTCCTGGGTGGAGGCCACAAGATCAGATGAGCCATTTTATCAATCTTGGTGGCATCAGCTGGTGTATGGGAATATGGGGAGTGCAAAAAAAAAAAAAAAAAAAAACTCAAGTACTGATTTCAAGTTTTACAACAGTGACTCCTAAACCATAATTTCTAATCCTGTGGCTAATTTGTTAGTCCTGCAAAGGCAGTCTAGTTTCCAGACAAAAAGGGAGTTTGTTTTGGGAAAGGCTGTTATCATCTTAGCTTCAAAGTCAAACTATAAACTAAGTTCCTCCCAAAGTTAGTTCGCCCTACATCCAGGGACGAACAAGGGCAGTCTGGAGGTTAGAAACCAGATGGAGTCAGTTAGGTCTGATCTCTTTCACTGTAATAATTTTCTCAGTGATTTTTGCAAAGGCAGTTTCAATCTCTCTCTTTGGGTTTTATAACACCTTATTCTTAAGATGTGGGCTATGAAGATGGAAAAAGTGCAATGACCACTCTAGCTTTTTCTTGCTGACTTGTGGCATGATGGGAGTAGGAGTTGACTCCAAGGTAAGAGGAGTGGAACTGCCTTGCAGCTGTCTGCACACACTCAGGGTGCCTAATTGGGGTTTCAAGGCTTGCATGACAAAGGCATTAGTATTCTTCCCTATCGTTTCAGCACAGCATTTAAATGAGCTATAAAGTAAATAATGAGTTCTAGGGTAAGGAGTGAGAGTCCTAGCTTCAGAAGCCTTTGTAGAACTGATCCGAAGCTCTGAGGGATCCAGGTGAATAGTGCAGATAATCAATCAGAAATGGGGTCTCTAGTAGAGAGATATTTGGGTCAGAGGTTATTAGAAAGACTGATTAGGATGGACAGGAAAGGGCAAATTTAAATATACCAACCCATATATTTTTAGTTGGTTTCCTAGTCCTGAGACTAGATCAGTTCAGTTAAATAGCTGTTTACCATATCAGGAAGTGGCAGTGCAGATGGGCTAGGCTTCTATATGTGATGACAGCAAACGAGTTTTTAATAAGAGGCATTTCTGTGGAAACAGAAGAAAAACAAAGGTTAATGTTGGGCATAATTTATTGAAACATTAGACTCAAAGCATCTTTAGTTATAGAGGAGGAAGGCAGTGGCAATCTGACATGTTTTTCTTGCCTGTACCACAAGGAATAAGCTTCAGCTTTCAGGGCCTCAGGGAAGATGTAGCAGCAATTTCATTGAGTTCAAGTCAGAAAAATGAAAGAAAGATTTGAAAGCATTAGTTTTGGGACTTGTAACCCAGAAATAATTCAGGAATCAGTCTAAATTGCAGAAAATAATAAAAACTCAAAAACAGTGGACAGGCAACAGAGCGAGACTCCGTCTCAAAAAAAAAAAAAAAAAAAAAACAGTGGACAAGACTAGAATCTAACAACAGAGGTACTATAGCTTTCTCTGAAATACAGTTTGTCTCTCTCCAGTCCCCATTTTTACTAAAAGCAAATTTGCTTGCAAAATAAGTGTTAGTCTTATCATACTTGGCATGAATATTTGCATAAAGTCAGCAAGAATAGTTATTTGCCATATAGGCTTTTTTGAAAATTGGCTTTAATGGAACTTTATTCCATAAGGAATCTCAGCTTAGATTTTTCAAAGCCTTGAGCCCAGCCATGGATTTATCTGTGCCTGCAAATATCAGTATGACCTTGGGTGAATTCCTCTCCTTGAGGTTCCAAGATAACTTGGGGCTCCTGGGCTTGTCAGAAAGTGACATTCTTCACTTACCACAGATCGAGAACCCTGGACAGGGACTGCATAGAAAAGGTTTGAGGCCAGTTTTTACCAGGGGCTTTTATTGGCCCAACTTTGATTCCTTAAAGCAGTCTGTTTGTATACGAAAGTATGCCATTGCAGTCAAAACCTTGGTAAAATAATCAGTGTCTCCAGCGATGTCCTGTTACAAAAGCAAACATTGTTATTACATGTAGGCAAGTAACTATACTGCCATAAGTTAAGAATACTCACAAATAGTTTCCAAATTCCAGAGAAATCAGGTAGAGAGAAAGAAATATACTCCAAGGTTTTCTCACAGAGTATACTTTACTCAATTGATAAAAGCCTTAATTAGCTCAAAAGAAAAAAATTTTTTTTGACTCTAAAAACAAAACATAAAGAATCAGTAAATGTTTTAAACAAAAAATAAGAGATAATTTCAGTCTTCTATTAGTTCAGTCCATGCATTAACTCCTGTTCTGCTTGATACTGAATTAGCAAACCTCATGAATATATATATTAGCTCTCCATGAAAGTACTGAAAATTTGTTTTTTCCCCCTCTATTCCAAGGACCATGGGAGCCAAGAAGCATCACAAGGGAAAATCATGTCCTTTTGTTTCATAAAACCATAGGCAAAAGTCTTTCAATTTTGCAATATGCTGCCCAACAGACTGCCTGGGGAACAAATGAACATTTTCCATCCCAGCCAAAGCAAAATACATATAACAAAATAGACACTAGTCACCTTGCTCAGCACCTGATATTGACCTGGCAAGGCTCAAATTTGCCCCTGTTCATCCCTGTCATCTTTGATCCACTCAAGGTGGGGAGAGATGACCTTCCACTGAGAATTCAGTGGGTGATCTGTGGGCAAGATGAAGAGCAGATGGTCACCCTGTGTCAGAACTGTGGAGCTTCTGCTAACAATTGCTTCAGGGTTTACCTAATGTGACCAAATAAGGAAGGTTCTCCAAGTTACGCCTGCTTGACTTCCATTAGCATTTCCTTCAGAGATCACCTCCACATATACAAACACAAACACAACAAACACAAGACAGACAGAAGACCTTCTAAACAAAGATCCCTAACCAATAATCCTAAGTATTCTTTCCAAACTAACCACCTACTCTCTTCCTGAGAAATCTCCCCAAAATCTTCCTGATTGAGGAAAAATCTCCTGAACCAAGACTCTTCCTACTATTTAGGGAGATTCAGCCAAGCCTCTTAAAGGAGCTGAACCAAGACCCCAGAAAAAGCCAAACCAATCAGGAGAAGAAAGGAGTGCTGGAAGCACTTAGAATATGTACCAAATCAGACAACCCATGATAGGACCACAGACAGACACCTAATGATGGGGTTACAGTTATAGGACTTTTTCTCCATTGCAATGAAATCCATGCACCATGGATTGGCAATGCCCTGCCAGTAGAAACAGTGCCAGAGACAGCCTCCAGTCCAAGAGAATTAGGCAGCCTCTTGGGCTGGCCTCTAGATCCATCGCTGGAGAGGGGGCTACCAAACCACAAGCAGGAGTCACAAGGGTGATCCTGGATGAGCCCTCAAATTTGGAACTGCCCAATGTGTTCTTCCTGCCCACTGCACAAATAAAAACCATGGCATTGCAGTCAGGAAAAAGTTTAATTGATGTGAGACCAGCCATGCCACATGGGGAGACAAAGTTATTACTAAAATCAATCTCCCCCAAAATTTTGGAATTGGAGTTTTAAAGGATAATTTGGTGTGTAGAGTGTCAGAAAGCAGGGAGTGTCGATTGGTCAGGTCGAAGATGAAATCATAGGGGTTTGAAGCTGTCCTCTTGTGCTGTCAGTTCCTGGGTGGATGACACAAAATCAGATGACCCACTTTACCAATTTGGGTGGCATCAGCTGGTGTATCAATCAATGCAGGGTCTGCAAAATATCTCAAACACTGATCTCAGATTTTACAGCAATGACTCCTAAGCCATAATTTCTAATCCTGTGGCTAATTTGTTAGTCCTACAAAGGCAGTATAGTCCCCAGACAAGAAGGGGGTTTGCTTTTGGAGAAGGCTGTTATTGTCTTTGTTTCAAAGTTAAACTATAAACTAAGTTCCCCCCAAGTTAGTTTGGCCTACACCTAGAAATGAACAAGGACAGCTTGGAGGTTAGAAGCCAGACAAATTTGGTTAGGTCAGATCTCTTTCACTGTACTAATTTGCTCAGTCATAATTTTTGCAAAGGTGGTTTCACTGCTATAGACAACTTTTGTTTTCCTGTTTTGTCTTACTGACTGTTCTCTCTTTTTGATTCTCCATTTACCAGGGGCATGTAGGTTATCCCACCTTTCTTTGCTGCAGGCAGCCAAACAAAAAGTTGAGAGCCTCAAGAATATGGCTGAACTAAAATGTGGGTTTACATCTATTTGTGGCTAGCTAAGCTTTCCTTCCTTTGGCTGTCCTGTGAGAGTGGTCTGGATCTTGGAAAGGCCACCTTGGTTAAAGCCATAAAGGGGCTTATTAGTTGATTCTTGAGTCACTTGTTGAATATACCTTTGGATTAAAATTTTGGTTTATATTCAGAGCATGTTAAAAACATTTTTTTTGTTTTGTTGGTTTGCTTTCTGCCTTCTCATTTGAGCTAAAAAGGTACTTTATACTCAAAAGGAAAAATTTGATTATTAATTATCCTGAACCTCTAAAAACTTTCAGTATTTCTCTGTACCTGTCAATTCTCTGCCCTGTCATACCTAAGAAACCATCCCTCTTAAAATGCAAACTGCAGGGAAAGAAAAGCCAGGAAATGAGAATGTTTGCTGTTTGCCCAAAACTGCTAATGATATACTTAAAAGATTTTTTAAAAGAGCATTATTCTCAGAAGTCAGCTTAATTAAAAGGTGATATTCAGGCTATATATATTTTTAAGGCTTTTCTCTTCTTGTTGGGATCTTATTTCTCCCATGAGAACTTCTTAGTCAGCCGAATTATCCCACACTCCCCACTTTTTGTTGTTGTTTGTTTGTTTTAGGCAGTCTTGGTCTGTCACCCAGGCTGGAGAGCAGTGGCTCCATCTCAGCTCGTTGCAACCTCTGCTTCCCAGGTTCAAACGATTCTCCTGCCTAAGCCTCTCAAGTATCTGGGATTACAGGCATGCACCATCGTACCTGGCTAATTTTTGTATTTTTAGTAGAGATAGGGTTTCGCCATATTGGCCAGGCTGGTCTCGAACTCTTGACCTCAGCTGATCCACCTGCCTTGGCCTCCCAAAGTGTTGGGATTACAGTCATGAGCTACTGTTCCTGGCCTTTTTTTTTTTTTTTTTTTTTCTTTTTCCTTTTTGCTAACTAGAACTTTATTGGCCTTTTGGGAAAACTTCCAAACTGGCTCCTCTAAAACTTGTTTTACCAGTTACCATTTCTGTCTTTCCTTCCTTTTACCACTTTTGATCTTCCACCCAGTTTCCTTGGTATGTTCCCCTTCACGCCCCTACCTCTTTACATAGCCAGAACCAAGCCATCTGGGCTTTACATGTTTATTTCTGGCAGAGTGAAGTATTTTCTTTCTTCAGGAAGAAGATTGTTTTTGGTCCTCAAACAACTTTCAAATAAAGCCCCCAAAACAAAAAACCAAAAACAGACACTGATGATTTAAGCTTAAACAAATCCCAAGTACACTATTCGTTTTCTCTGGATGTGCAGGCAGCCTTTACATACATCACAAAAGGGCAGAATGAGTTTGGGAATCTGTCAAGCAGAGAACGGCTGAGAACCAGCCAAAAGGCTAAATATAGTCTGGTCTTTTGTCAGATATGAACATTAGCTGTTATGTTTCCTCAGGAAGTAAACCCTGCCAAGGTAGTAGACAGTTGTGTTAATGAAAATCTGTATTCATGTCCTTGGTACAAATTTGCATTCAAGGCTTATTTTAAGATCTTATTAGCCTAACATATAATTACTTCAAAAAAAATAGGGTCAGCTGGGTGCGGTGGCTCACGCCTGTAATCCCAACACTTTGGGAGGCCAAAGCGGGTGGATTGCCTGAGGTCAGGAGTTCGAGACCAGCCTGGCCAACATAGTGAAACTCCGTCTCTACTAAAAATACAAAAAAAGTTAGCTGGGAGTGGTGGTGGGTGCCTGTAATCCCAGCTACTTGGGAGGCTGAGGCAGGAGAATTGCTTGATCCTGGGAGGCAAAGGTTGCAGTGAGCCGAGATCGCGACATTGCACTCTAGCCTGGGCAACAAGAGTGAAATTCCATCTAGAAACAAAAAGAAAAACAAAAACAAAAACACAACAACAAAAAACGGTCTATGGCTTTTAGAAGTGCAGATCCTAGTTTGAGCTGAATGTGCCCTCTCTCTTACCCAAATTCTCCCTCTCTGGATCATTCTTGGTGCAACTCCTTGAGGTGGATGGTGGGTAGTAGTAAGTCATGAAGGTGACATGGAGTTCAGGGCACAATAACCAAAAATATTGCATCTCAGCTTATTGAATAGTTTAAGATGAAGGAATGTGAGAAAACAACAGGAGCAGGAAGGTCACTTTGACCATTCCCCCCCGCCCCACCCTTCTCCCCTGAATCAAGTGATAAAACCTAGGAAGGACTCTAACCTTTCCTGAAGCAGGTCATGAGAACTTCAGGTGAAAGGTGCCTTCCCTAGAGCCGGAGAAAATGAGCACCTTCATCTCTGAAGACAGAGGGACACCCAGGGGAATCTGAACACACAGGCCTCATTAAGTCCTCCCAGTTTATTACCATTAGATCACACTCTTAGCTCTATCATGTTTCTCCATGACTGTCTACTCTTCATCAAATTTTGCATAGAAATATTCAGGTTTAACTAGTTTTCTTCAAATCTTCATTTCCTTATGAAAGCTTTTGTGTCATGTAAAGGAAGACAGGGACCTTCACCCCCAAATATGGCTCCCTGGTATAATGAACATCTTGGGGTTTTGTTTGTTTGAGTCTCACTTTGTTGCCCAGGCTGGAGTACAGTGGCATGATCATGGCTCACTGTCACCTAGACATTCTGGGCCCAAGCGATCCTCCCACCTCAGCCTCCTGATTAGCTGGGACCACAAGTGCACACCACCACACCTGGCTAATTTTTGTATTTTTTTGTAGTGACAGGGTTTTGCTATGTTGCCTAGGCAGGTCTCGAACTCCTGGGCTCAAGCAATTCTCCGGCTCTGATCTCCAAGAGTACTGGGATTACAGGTGTGAGCCACTACACCCTGCTGAGTATTTTGAATTAAAGGCCCTTAGAGATCAACAGATGCTAAAAGAAACCTTTCCCCTACCTACATAAAGACTGGACAGACCCACCAAGGAGAACAATTGTTTTCCTTCCTCTATCCCCTGTCTGTCAGTCCTCTACCTGCCCCAAAGCACAGGACGAGGTTATTCTCACACCCAGCAAAGAAGGAAACAATTACTTCTTGTCCCTTCTCAGAGTTTTCATTGACTGAACTCACATCACAGGAAGGAAGACTAAAGTCTGACAACAAACCTGGACAGACTTTTGTCCCAAATGACTGTCCACTCTGTAGGCCCAACCGACTTTGTCCCAGACCATTGTATGTTCTTCAAGTCCATTGAATTTCTTTAAAAATCATTTACTATCTACCTAAAATCACCCACACTTCCCCATTCTCTTTCCCCTAAGATGTAGGTTATATAAGCATCTGTACCCCGTTGGGAGATTGGGCACTCACTCTGTGATACGCTACATGCTCACGTAGTATTAATTTATATGCTTTTTCTATTAATCTGCCTCTTGTCAGTCATTTTCAGTGAACCTTCAGAGGGCAGAGGGGAAGCTTTCCCTTGTTCCCAAGACATGAAAAACTTGTATGCTTTTTCTTTTGTTAATCTATCTTTTGTTATAGGGGCCTCAGCCATGAACCTAGGATAGGTAGAAGGAAAGATATTTTTTGTCTCCTAGTTTGCACATAGGGCAGGGGAAGCATTTTGAAGCTTGCTATTTTCACACAGAGTGGGTGTTCAGCTCCCCAGTCTGAATGGCATGGAGGCTTGATGCCTGGTCAGAAGGGTGCAGAGACACAGAGTGCTGCTGGAGCATCCTCCCCTTCCATCAGCAGAAAGTGCCCTCTGGCCTTTTGAAAACAGAATCACACTCTGAATGCACATTTATGAAATAATAATGAACAAAGTAACATCTGAAAACATGATAGGAAGAGACCACTCAGAATTTAAAATGACATTGCTCTGGATCAACTAAGAAGTTTCTTTTTATTAAATCATCTATGAACAATTTAATGGAGATGCTCCTGAAAGGTGCATCTGTAATTACAATGGTGCCATAGCTGTATCAACAGGGGAGAGTTCTCAGCCAGGAAAGCACAAATGCCACAGAGAGTTTACAAAGAATTTGGCAATACAGGTAGGTGTGGTTTTCCTACAATTACAAATATTCTTCAAATAAATACACCTGAATCACATAGAAAAAAAAAATACAATAGCCTTATAAATGAGAAAGAAACCAATATACCTCTCCAAAATAACAGGTTTAGAATGATCTGTGTATAACCAAAATGCCTTGGCATGGTGTTTCCATCTTGAGTGGCAATCAAAGAAAGAAGCAGTACATATTTCCCATTATACACATCTATCCTGTACAGAGTCCATGATAGTTGAACAGCTGCAAAATTCCAATTTGTTGTGTAATGGCAGCTAAGTGTAAAGTATTTGTAAGAACTGATTGTATATTAAGTTCGACTACTCATCACTATAATTTTAAACCTGCACGCACCAATCCTACTATTATTTGTACTTAAAAATGAAGTTATTTCATCTGCATTTACAATCTTTTTCCCTTTTCCCTTGAATTTTCATTATAGCTAGTCACTTTCCTAGGAAAATTCAATATGTTGATGTTGAAGTATTAAAGAGAAGCAAATCCAATTTTAATCCTATGTTTAAAAATGAAAAGCATCTGCTATCACCTAACAAAATATCCCCCATCACCTTTGTAAAGTGAACATTAACCTAAATAGACGTTAAATCACTCTTTACCCCACCCTCCTCCGCCGGTCTCATCTCTCCCTGCAATGCAGCCTTTTAGACTAGCGCCTCTTCTTTCTCACACGTGTGCTGGATTACAATTTAAATGCAAATAATCCTGCACCTCATTATCTAAATTCGTGCAGACTTAGTAACAGTTGTCTGTGCTGAAGCCTGTGAAATCAAACGGAGGTTCATCTGTATTCTAGCACATGGATTACTTAGAGTAATTTCAAAAGAGCAATTCATCACCGCCTTGAAATTAAACACTGGACTTGCGGAGTGCCTAGGTTACGGAGGAATGCCTTCCTTTTACCACATAGGGAAGCCTTTCCACAAAGGCAATGAGATAGGAACTTCTCTTATTGTAGCTGTTCAATTAGTTTCCAACAACACTAGGTAATTGAAATAAGAGACTTCATTTTAATATGAATACAGCTAGTTGAGTGGAAAAGATACATTTATGGTAATGTTAAGCACAATGACAAGACAATCTATATGCATTCCAAATACCACTAACAAGGAAATTATCAACAATGGTTTACCAAACAGACATCACTCCAGAAGACATATTTTTTATTTTTTATTTTTTGCAAAATCATCTTTCAAATATAAGGTTACTTTAAAATAACTCTTTGGTTAAAGTATATTTAAAATAAAAAGTAGAAACTCCTCCAAGCCTTTCACTACAGAGTGAAAAATACCCCCCTCTTTCAGCCATCAGATGGCCATTTAATCAGCCATTCAGATTCTATGAATCTAAATGTAATGGAAAACACTGTAATCTGAACTCCATACTGGGGTGAAGCAATAAGCTCCTAGCTACCAATGCAGTGATGGTGAAGAGAGCCTGGGAAAATGAAACCCCCAGCTTATGCATTAAAATGTGCCAATTACTCTGGTCCATGGAGGAACAGACGCGGTATTTTAAAATCACAGGAAACAAAGTTCTATCTGTGAATAACACTGGGGCATTACCGGATTGATGTGGCACACTTGTAGAAGCAGGAAATGGTTTCAGGCTTTCAATCCCAGATTAAAACCTTTAGTTAATTTCATTTCACCTAGTTTATTTCAAATAACTTTCTATGTTAAAACAAAATTCCTCTGTGCAAGAAACCATTTGCTTCTTATCTGTCAATTCCTTCCTTGCCCTTCCTTCCTTCTCCTCTCCCCATACATCATTTGTTCTAATAAGCATCAGCTTCAGATCAAAAAGAATCAGCTGCAACTTCAGGTTATATATTAGCCTATACTTTTTGGATGTATATGAAATCCAGTAATATAGTTGTCTGTTTCTTTTATTATACATAGATTCCACGTGATTTCCAAATAATTTCTCAGTTGCAGTGCAAGTTTAGTTTTTTAAATAGGTGTGTGCAAGGGGAATTTAATGTGAATTCAGATCTTTTGGGCCATTTTGACAAGCAATTTGAAATAATGAAATTGAAATGAAAGCAGAGAAATACACTCTTTCTTGTTTTCCACCTAAATTGTTCGGAAAATTATTTCAGATCTCTATCTCCTTTTGCTTATATAGACCATTGTCTAAAGCAGTGTCCATATTGGACTAAGAACAATGGATTGTAGCCCAGTCAGACAGATTTATCAGTTCATCATACGACTAAGATAACCTAGAAGATGGAGTGGATAACCTATTCCAGACTCTATTTCATAAATTACAGATACTGCCCAGAACACACTGCTACAGTTTCAAGGTGAGGCGTTCAAGCATTATTCTGAGCACTCAACGCCCATGAAAATTTGTGATGAATCTGTTAAAGATTATGGATCTGATTAAACAGTGGATTCACTTCATTACAAATATGAGAAGAATGAATGGTAGAGCCATGACATTAGTTGTAATGTGACTTTTCTTTTAAGACCTTTATTGGGAATATTCCCCCCACATTTTATATTAACATATCACCACAGGGTTATCTCCATACCCAGAAGCTGGGTCAGTGTTTGTGCAATGCTAGAAGAAACCATGATTTGTTTCTCAAAATGTAAAACACATGATATATTTTTCTAAGTGGCCTGAAAAAATACAACTATGGGCCAGGTGTGGTGGCTCACACCTGTAATTCCTAGCACTTTGGGAGACAGAGGCAGGATCGCTTGAGCCCAGGAGTTGAAGACCAGTCTAAGCATTATAGTGAGACCCTGCCTCTAAAAACAAAACAAAACAAAACACTATAATCCTTTTGCTGATTAACATATATAGCCAGCATCCTTTCATGTCCTCTTCTTTCTAGGGGTTATCAAGTTGTAGTTTCAAATACAAGCATAGATCTATTTTTATATACCTTATGTTTTATGCATCTGAGTTTTGAAACATAGTCAATGTTACTGCAACATATAAAGATTCATTTTATACTAACTAATGTTTCTTTAAAGGGCTGGCATTTCACTTTGCATACATCTTCTACAGAGTGAACTGTACCATAGGAGACCATCGTCTGTGGCCGTCAACAGTCAGATAGTCACACAATTAAACAGACATTGATAACTGATGATTTGGTTTGATTGTCATTTATTTTTCTTTTAAATAAACTTCCTCTAAATGCAGGAAGTAAGTATAATGAGAAACCACAGAATGTGGCTCTCCAAATTTCCTCAAGTAGCCCTACCTATATATTTTAAATTATCATAGAAAAACAAACAAAACGACAGCACAAGTAGCAGTGCAGCCATGACTGTCATCATTTATATTAGTTCCCTGACTTACTATACATCCCTGGTATAATTGATGCATTTGGGGATGTTCAGTTATGGTTGACATGTACTGTAAGTGTACAACAACCTGACCCTTGGTAGGTTTGAAAACATGTCCATATTGCACAGAATGAACTTCTTGCTGCAAATAATATATCTAACATACATCCTTTCAAAATGTAACATCCTTAACTAGTTAACATAGTCTAGAGTCTAGGGGCAAAGACAAGCAAATATTGATGATTTAGAAATGCAGTAGTAGCACATTAGGCTACAACACGGTTAATTCCAAGTCACTTGATATTTTGCAAGTTCTTTGCTCCTATGATTGAATACTTCAAACATGTATCTTATCTTTCCTCCTGAGTATCCAAAAGTGCTTTGGAGAGCAGAAGTGCTTTGTCTCCCCATTTCACAGAAGCAAGGGCGGGGAAAGGCTGTAGCAAGAAGGGCCAGCTGCTCTAGAGAAAATGTGGCAGTACCAGGGTAAATGTTAGCATCCTTAAGCGGGTGTTTTCAGCCAGCAACACTGGTGTATGGGGGCTAGTGACGGTAGGATTTCATGTGTAACCTAAGAACAACTCTCTTCAGGGCATGTTTTCTAATAATCTTAAAAGGATTCCTCAGCTTGGCTCTACCTAACTGGAAAATGGAAATTAAAAAAAAAAAAAAATTCCATCCCCAAGCTGCCCTTTCAATGCTCCCCCAGCTGGTCTGGGCACACTCCTTCCTCTTGCACCCCTTAGAGTGGGCCAGCAGCTCCCTCTGGGAGGAAAGAGGCCCCTTAGCTGCGCATACCCAGAGGGAACGAAACATTCTCTTCTGTAGCAGGTGCCCCGATTTAGGAAGACAATTCTCCAAAGCCTTGTGAGCTAGGCAAGAGTCCAGAGAGAACACATTTTTTTCCTCTGAATCAAGTCTTTCTCTCATTTACACAGTCTCATCTTAAGAACTTTAAGTGTGAAAGGAAATATGCTAAATTATTCTGAGCTGTCCACTTAGAATGTGGTGTGGATTTTCCCACTGTTTTTAAACACACGAAAAGACACACTCCAAAAGGCCTTTCCTTCTCGTTCAC